>NC_081844.1:96655118-96960537 GCF_963259705.1 Myotis daubentonii | reverse complement strand
CCCCATCCCGAGCCTTCATATTCCCAGCTCCCAATCTTCTCTTGAGTCAGCTTCAGGCAAGTTGATCTCTGCTGTCGATATGGGCTCAGACTTGATAAACTGGCACCGGGGGCCTGAATCTGACTGGCAAACTGGTTTTATTTTGCTTGGACAGTGTTTCTAAAACATTTGAGCCAAAAGGGAGAGATTTCATATTAAAAATCTGGGCTCCTGAGTTTTCTGAAAAAATCAGAGCTCTAAACCCATTCTCACTGTATTATTCAACAGGGGCTCCTGCCCCTTAAACTGGCATCTACCCACCTGCAACCACTGAGTGCACCAGGCCCTCCTACCCAGACCCCGTCATTCTTGTTACCTATGACCCCTGCAGGTCACGTGACAGTTGTATTTACTCACCTTTTGCTGAATATTGATCACATACCGATAGCACTTTTCCAGCCATGGGTTGCTTCCTGCTTGCACAATACACACACACACACACACACACACACACCACTTTCCAGGTTCATGATCCCTACTTTCATATTCACTTTTCAGATCACGTCCACTTCTCCTTTCGCACTTTCCTGATGGGATAGGATTAGTGGTGTTTTTCAAAATATTGCAAAATTAAGTAGAAACCCAAAAGTATTTGGCAGACCAGGTTCTCAAATTCAAATGCCTACAGGGGTCAGGTTGGTAATATCAAGGGCAGGAGTGGGCTGCCTGGGGAGCACAAAGCCTGGGAGCACTCGCATCTGCAGAAGGCAGCTCTCCCAGCTTCCCTCCAGAGGGTGGTGCTGTAGGACACTTTATGATGACAGGGGAGCCCACTGCTAAGTCCAACATGGCAGCCACGAACCACGAGCCACATGTGGCTAGTGAGCATGTGAAGTGTGGCTGCTGAGATGGAGGAACTACATTTTAAATTTCATTTAATTTTTATTAGTTTAAGTTCAAATAGCTACATGTGGCTAGTGACCACCCTCTCAAAACAAGTCTAGCTGAGTCTTGCCGATAAAGGTGAGTGTGGGTCCAGTGTGGCTTGGGTTGGTTGAGCATCATCCCATGCACCAAGAGGTCACCAGATCAATTCCTGGTCAGGGCACATGCTGGGGTTGCAGGCTCGATCCCCAGTAGGGGGCATGTAGGAGGCAGCTGATCAATGTGATGTTTTTCTCATTGGTGTTTTTTTTTCTCTCTCTCGCTTCCTTCCTCTGTCTCTAAAGTAAATAAAAAAACTTAAAAAGAAAGTTCATCAGTGGTAGAGTTTATGTACCTCCTATCCTAGGAAAGCATATAACAAGGGTTGTGTAGCCTGAGACATCATGGATGAAGAAAAGGTCTTCAAAGGAGAACGAGCAGCAAGGGAAGGTCCCCAAGACCAGAGAGGACACAGTTGGCTGGGGACCTAAAGAGATTTGATGTGTCTGCTCTGTCCAAATAGTAGCCACTAGCCACATAGGGCTATTAAATGTAAATCAAACTTCAAACATTAAACATTCAGTTTCTCAGTCACATTAGCCACAGTTCAAGTGCTCAATAGCCATGCATGACTCATCACTAGCATATGGGACCTTGGAGGTATTGAGCATGTTCATTCTTACACAAGTCTATTGGAAAGTACTAGAGCTCAGGGAGTGTGGGCAGTAAAGCTGGGGATGGGGCCTCGTGAGAGGGGCTACAGAGAGACTCGGGGACCAGGCCGCAAGGTCCCAAAGGGGCCAGTGCAGCACATTGGGAAGTTTGGACTTGGAGCTGAAGGTTTGTCGTTTAGGAAGCTTGTGCTGCTGTGCTGTGTGGAAAACGGATCGACGATTGGAAGGAGAACCAGAGTGGAGACTAGGGACCTGATAAGAGGTGTGCCCGTCCAGGTAAGGGGTGAAGATGTGGCCCTGGCCGGGTAGCTCAGTTGGTGAGAGTGTCGTCCCAATACATGAAGGTTACGGTTTTGATCTGATCAGGGCACATAAGAGAATCCCAATACATGAAGGTTACGGTTTTGATCTGATCAGGGCACATAGGAGAATCAACAATGTATGCATAAATAAAAGGAACAACAAATCCATGTTTCTCTCTCTCTCTCTCTCTCTCTTTCTCTCTCTCTCTCTCTCTCTCCAATTTAAAAAAAAAGAGAGAAATGAAGATGACTGAACAGCTACACATTGTTTGTCCTCCACCATCCACCATACTCGGCTCAGGACAAGCATACAGTCACCACTTGCAGTGGGTACATAGGATCACCCACTCAAAGCAGGCCTGATTCCTCAGGCGAGGACACGGAGGTCCATGGTGGTTACCTACATCAGCCTCACAGACCACGCAGCCAGTTAGTTCCAGAACGATGCTTCTAATCTTCAGCTATTAGTTCCAAAACCTGAGCTTAGCTTTTATTTCAGTTTTTTCTCACATCAACTTCCCCCACACCCAGCCAGTCACTACCCCTAACTGCAATCTCACCCACACTCTGTGTTCCATTCCCCATAAGATGAAGAGAATGATATTTTAGAGCCTTTTTTTCTCTCTCACAGCCAGCTTATTCTATTCCAAATTAAGGATAATCACAGCTGGTTGGTTGAGTTTAATGCCAGAACCCGACCTAGATAAAAGTCTTTTGTATCTGATAGTAAATGTGTGAGCTTTTATGAAAATATGTATGCCTTTGAGGGATTCTTTAGACATCAGGGGAATTTAAACTAGTAATTTATAATAGATTTTCTTGACTAGCATGGTAATTTCCTAATGAAAAGAGTGGGGCTTTATCGCAAACTGTGTAGCAGTGAAAAGAGACTTTTCTGAGGCTCAGTATTCTCAAGCCTCTAGGTGTAAGTTTACCTGTTTGTTTTTCTCATTTGTTTTTCAAAATAAATCAAACTTTAAAAAATTTCTTAAAACCTTATTTTTGCTTTTTTGGTAACTTCTATTTTGATATAATTTCAAATTTACAGAAAAGTTGCAAAGAACCACTGTGTACACTTTACCTAGACTCACCAATTGTTAACATTTGCCACACTTGCTTATTTTCTTTCAACACACACACACACACACACACACACACACACACACATGCATACACACGCACATGAACACACACATGCACACATGCATACACAGATATGCACACACTTTTTGAACAGCTTGAGAATAAGCTGCAGACATAATGCTGCTTTACCCCTAAATATTTTAGTGTGTATTTTCTAATACTTTAAAAAATATTTTTATTGACTTCAGAGAGGAAGGGAGAGGGTGAGATAGAAACATCAATGATGAGGGAGAATCCTTGATTAGCTGCCTCCTGCACACCCCCTACTGGGGATCGAGCCCTGGGCATGTAACCTGACCAGAAATGGAACTGTGACCTCCTGGTTCATAGGTCAACGCTTAACCGCTGAGCCACACCAGCTGGGCTAATATTTTTAGTTTACATAATACAGTAAATTGATCAAAACAGAAAATTTAATACTGGGACAGTATCATTATTTAATCCACAATATCTAATTCAAAAGATTACTCAGATTTTACCAATTACCCCAATAATGTCCTTTCTAGTTGTTTAGAACTCCTTCCACCACATCCCAAGCAGAATAGAATCCAGGATGCATAACATTGAGTTGTTAATCTCTTCAGTCTCCTTAATCTGGAACAATTCCTCATTTATTTTCATTTCCTTTTTTTTTTTTTTTACTTTCATGGCATATATTTTTGAAGAGAAATAAATAGCAAAAGATTATGGATTATGAATAATATAATTATGTATAGTATGCTATAGATGATATAAGAATTCATGAGTTCATATTAATAAATACAAACACAAATAAGAAATAGGGAAAGCTCTTCTTTCAGTAAAATGATAACTGATAATAATGTAGAAAAAATAAACATAGTTAGAGAATTACCATTTTCCAAACATTATAGTAATAATTGATTCAGTCAAGAATTATTTTTTCAGTTTATAATTTTAAAATATTATTTTGTATTATAAATACAAAATAGTTTCAGGTGTACAGCCTCGTGATTAGACAATCTTATACTTTACAAAATATCCCCCCAGGCAAGAGTTATTAATGGATAGTAAAATTAGCAAATAAAAGTTTAAAAGGAAAAAGAGGTTTATATAGCTTCAAAATATTGCCCCACAAATATGTGATGAATTAGAAAGGCAAGGACAATAACTTTACAGAGTGTAAACCAGGCAGGTACCACGTTAACCAAATAGTTAAAGTTAACACACCAATAATGGGACAAGCCATTATCACCTGCTTCTTGATATGATGCACAACTTCACTTAGGTGGAATTCCTGTTAAAAAATAAATCCATTGCCCTAGATGGTTTGGCTCAGTGGATAGAGCATCAGCGTGTGGAATGAAGGATCCCAGGTTTGACTCCAGTCAAGGGCACATGCCCGGGTTGCAGGCTTGTTCCCCAGTGTGAGGCATACAGAAGGCAGCCGATCAATGATTCTCTCTCATCCTTGATGTTTCTATCTCTCTCTCCCTCTCCCTTCCACTCTGAATTCAATAAAAATATACTTTAAAAAATAAATCTATTGCCCTGGCCGGTGTTCTCAGTGGTTAGAGTGTCAGCTCCCACACTGAAGGGTTGGGGGTTCGATTCCCAGTTAAGGGCTCGTACCTGGGTTGTAGGTTTCATCCCTGCCCCAGTCGGGGCACATTCGGGAGGCAACCAATCCGTGTGTGTATGTGTGTGTGTGTGTGTGTGTGTGTGTGTGTGTGTGTGTGTCTCCTGCTCCAATTTCCCTATCCCCTTCCCTCCCTCTCTCTCTCTAAACAATCAATGGGAAAATATCCTGGGGTGAGCATTAAAACAAACAAACAAGCAAGCAAACAATAAATCAATAAATCTATTTATGAGGAAATAGACAAACTCAAACTGAGGGACAGTGCCTGCTTTTTAAATGACAGACTTGCTCAAATCAAGGGTTGCATCAAAAGTTGCAGTATTGAGGAATACCACTAGACGTCACTGTGGTTTTACAAGTTGGGCTTTGACCATCTGTGATGTAAGCTGATAATATTTCTTAACTAAAATCATTTCAGTGTCCTTTATAAGATTTTTGCCCAACCACTATTGGTTTTCTTTGCTTTTTCACCCAGTACTCTAATTTATCTAATGTTTATCTTTAAGTTGACTCTGTTTTTTTTTTAAAAAAGGAAATAAAGAAACAAATTTATAGGTGGATAACAAATGGAAACCAGTTCCACTTGCCATAAATGGAAGGTAACCGCAAAAATAAATGTAACAAAAACAACATAATATAATTAAATTGGAGCGAGATACTAGTGTCTGCCAAAGGCTCAGAGCTCGTGGCCTGACTTATTATTTTATTTTATTATTTTTTTATTTAATTTTTTCCCCATATATTTTATTGATTTTTTACAGAGAGGAAGGGAGAGAGATAGTTAGAAACATCGATGAGAGAGAAACATCAATCAGCTGCCTCCTGCACATCTCCCACTGGGGATGTGCCCGCAACCCAGGTACATGCCCTTGACCGGAATCGAACCCGGGACCTTTCAGTCCACAGGCCGACGCTCCATCCACTGAGCCAAACTGGCTTCGGCTTTATTTTATTTTTAAAGAGAAGTCTTAAAGAGAAGTCGAAGACAGACTAACCCTGCCACTTTTCCCCTGATGTAAGCAAAAGAATTGAGACTGAGAGCAGAAGACCTTTCTGTCTGTGCCGTTCAGTATATTTAAGTCTGTATCCACAAAACCTACCACAATACTTCGTATACCATCTAACCAGTCCCTGCTTTCAAAAGCTGTTCTAAGTTGTATTATTCCCTCTCCCCTTCCCTTTCTTCCTTTCATTCTTTTCTGTTTTTTAACTCTTGCTTCTTCACTATTCCTAACAGACCAGAAACAATGTAGAAATCATACCATACTAATCTTTTTCTTCAAACTATAGTTAAGCTTTCGTTTTGTTTTGCTATCCCTTTCAGTTTTAGTATCGGTTTAACTCCCTTTCGTGTTCATTTAAATCTGCTTTTATATTCAGTCTTCTTCCATTTAAACCGCTCACTCCCTTTTAAACAGAGGAGATGATAGATATCCCTGTGCTGTCAACGTCGAAGCAATTATATGCCACCAAATGACTTGTGATTTGGCATCTTCTCCTGATAAAGGCTTGTGATAGATAGGATGTGGCAGAGGTCAGGAATTCTGCTGAGTACAACCTGAGGGGATGCTTCAAATTGCTTGAGCTTTATCCAAATCCCCCAGGACACAATCAGAAAACTGGTCCCCTTCAATTTTGGTGCAGAGGGTTTTCTTCTTCATTCTTCACAGAGATTCAGAGTGAAGACGTCGGAGGCTGAGCCATCTAATTGCAAGCCCTCACGTTAGTGTGGCTTTTTCCTGCTTTGTATAACTTGTTATAATTACTAATTTGCTGGCCACAATTAGCATAGGGGATTTTATAGGAGCCAAGACACTAGCGACCCGATATTACTAAGTAATTTGGAAAGGGGAAGGCCGAGAATTTCCATTAAACATGTTTTGTTTTCTTACTGCCTGTGTTGCAATTTAGGTAAACCACTATAAGGCAAGGAAATCAGGACATGTGTAAAGATCAATATGCCAATTATTTTCTGCATTATAGTTATTCTTTCTATAGTTTCCTTTTCTCCGTAAGACCGATTTAATATGCCATTAGGAGCCCCAAACCTGGGAGATCAGTTTCACTGGTCAACAAAACAGAATGTTTTTCATTTTGCATGGCGCCCTGCTCCTATCTGCAAGAAAACTACCTAAAGTGATTTCAGAAGAAATTTTCATGACATGGTTGATAATGAATCAGTGGAAACTTTTTTTTTTTTAATCCTCACCCAAGGATATTTTTCCATTGATTTTTTTTAAAATTTTTTATTGATTATTATATATGTGTCCTTATCCCCACGTTACCCTCTACCCCCCACTCATGCCCTCACCATTGATTTTTTTTTTTTTTTTAGACAGAGTGGAAGAGAGAGGGAAAGACAGAAGTGTTGATGTGAGAGAAACACATCGATTGGTTGCCTCCCATACAAGCCCTAACCAAGGCCCAGGCCAAGGAGGAACCTGCAACTGAGGTACGTGCCCTTGACCAGAATCAAACTCATGACCCTTCAGTTCGTAGGCAGACGCTCTATCCACTGAGCTAAGAAACTTTTTTTCTCTACACCAAATTCTGTAAAACTATACTCTTGCCACTCACCCACCCCAATTCAGAGTAAGAACACCTGCTTTGTTTGTTTGTTTGTTTATTTTCTTTTCTCAATGTTCATCACTATAAATATGCTGAGATTCAAACCAGGGTGAGTAGATAAAAGATTTTATGAGATCCACTAAATACAGTAATAAAAATCTAATACAAAGCATGATTGTTTTGCGGGATTTTTTTTTGTGTGTGTGAGAGACATATTTGAGGTTTGCTAGAGAATTCTTTGGGTTCCCTTTAGCCCTATTTTGCTGGTGCTTAGTGTTTATGATTTCATTATTCACTTTATGTCTATAGATTCCAGGCCCCCAGCATTCACTCAATTGTTTTATTATGTGTTGACATTGGTCTTAATGAAGGATGGTTCTTTGGCAGAGCCTCCTTCCAAGGTTTGCTGAATCTCACCAGTCAGTGAGCCCATTTCTGGAACTATATCCCAAGTATGTCCCCAGGGCTGCAAATTATACTTTATTTCATTGTTTCAAAGTGTGTAGAGCCAGCATGTCTGTTTGAGATACTGAGCCAAGTATTGTCTTCCCAGCACATCTATAACTATTGATTCCTAAGAGGGAGGCCTAATTATATTTGTGCTTATCTTAGGACTACAGCATCGAAAGAGGCCTTAAAGATCTCTCATCCCATCTGGTGCTCAGGTCCCCACTGAATCAGCCTCCTGTGGTGCAAGTAACAAAAACCAACACTGGGCCAGTTAAACCAAAAAGGGTATTTATTTTATTAATAAAGGGTGGCTCATGGCACAGAACAAGCAAACAAAAAAAAAAAACAGCCCAAGAACCAGGCTCTGCAGAGTCAGAAACCACATCGACTGGGTTTTAGGTAATAGTCCCTAATGGGCAACGTCTTTAGGAGTTACCCAGTGGTGGCTTCAAGGGGATATTTGAGGGAGCTTTTAACTCCCCACAAACCCCAATTCTTAGTCCAGGCAGTTGAGATTTCTTATCCGTTTTCAAAATGCTTTGCTATGGAATCCCAGCCAGCCCTCTCTCTCCCTTCTACATAGAAATAATAAGACTGCTACTGAAACAACCACGAGGGGGCATTAGGTTTGCATTTCCCCCGGCTCCATCCTGGAAACACTGTGGAGAAGAGGGTTCTGAGGGAGGAAGCCCACTTGGCTCGCTCTAAGTCATGATGTGACCACTCTTGGTCCAGGGTTATTGTGACGTCAAGGCTGCCACAATAGGGGAGAGATCATTTCCTATGAGGAAGGTAGGAGGCTCTTCTTCAAGAAAGGAGGAATGACCAGAAAACACATGTTCACTGAACATGCTAAGATTAGAGTGACAATCACTTATGGTGACATGGTCCATGCAGACTCCTCAAGTAGCTCTTGATGAGGTACTTGGACCAATGGTAGAGTTAATGAAGGGCTGCCAAACCTGTTTTCAAAAGAGAGTGGGATAGTTTTTTTTAATCTTGAGCCATTTAAAAAAGCTTTATTATGGTATAATTTATATGTAATAAATTGTATATATTTAAAGTGTAGTATGTGATAAGTTTTGAATACATATGTACCCGTGAAACCATATCTATAATAGATACCATATATATACAGGGCGTCCTCCAAAAATGTATACAGACTTTTTTCTGATAGCTCAATTGATGTTTTTTTTCTTTTCATATTTAACCCATTGGAATTAATAATTTCTCAAAGTGTGTACACATTTTTTTTGGGGGGGGACTACATATATCTGTATTGTATATATACATATATACACCTATATAAACACACACATATATAATGGATTGTTTAAGAAGTGGTTATAAAGTGAACTTTTGTTAACCACCACCCAGGTGAAGAAATAGCACAGTATTGGCACCCCAGAAATCATCCCTGTATTTTATCCATTTCCAACCACAACCCCTTTCTCCGCAACGAGGTAACTACTATTCTCATGTGATGATCATTTACTTGTGTTTCTTCATAGTATTACCCATCCTTAGGCCAGGTATTTTGGTCTGGCCCGAACTTAGAACTAGATATAGACGGAATGATACGGGATGACTCCTTTGCACCTTGATGATTTTGCTCAAGGTTATGTGTTTAGATTTCTAATTTCTGGCATGATGGAGTGAGAAGGTTGACAAATATTATCCGTAAGTTGGTCAAAACTTCAAAAACAACCATATCAGTGCTCTGGAAATTTACCAAAAGCATACCACTAACTGTTGTCTTTTAATAGGCAGAGAGTTTCCATTTTAGGAGATGAAAGATCGGTTGCAACAACAATACGGATATATTTAACACAACTGAACTGTACACACTTAAACATGGTTAAGATGATAAATTTTATGTTGTGTATATTTTATCACAATTTTTAAAAGGAGGGAAAAGCCTGCTTGGAGAGTGAGCTTTCAACACTTGTCACTACACCTCTATGAACACAATGTACCCCCAATTTTTTCTTTAAAAATAGAAGTACAGAAATTGAATTATAAATAAAAACTATTCTTATAGAGAGAAAATTCCAGAAACAGATTATTTTTTATTGGTAAATTCTAGCAAATATTTAAAGAAGAAATCATATTGATCCTTCACAAAATTTTAAAAAAATATGTAGCAGAAAAAAAACACTTCTAAACTCATTTTGTACTATTATCCTGTTACCAAAACTAGACAAAGATCTCATTAAAAAGAAAGAAAGTCCATCAATCTTCAAAGGGAAAGCAGGGGAGGGTAGGGGAGGGGGGTAGGAGATCAACCAAAGGACTTGTATGCATGCATATAAGCATAACCAATGGACACAGATACTAGGGGGGTGAGGGCATGTGCCAGGGGGTGGGGGTGGCCATTGGGGAAAAAAGAAGACATATGTAATACTATATATAATATTTTAAACAATAAAGAATTTAAAAAAATAAAAAGAAAGAAAACTACAGAGCAATTTTCCTCAGGAACAGAGATACTATTTTTTAAAAAAGTTTTTATTTATTGATTTTAGAGAGAGAGAGAAACATGGATTTGTTGTTCCATCTATTTATACATTCACTGGGTGCTTCTCCCTCTCCCTCTCCCCCCCACCCCACACACTGGTTGCTTCTTGCATGTGCCCTGACCAGGGATTGAACCCGCAGCCTTTTCATATTGGGATGATGCTGGGGCATGTGAGAGGCAGCCAATCAATGATTCTCTCTCATCATTTTTTTTTTCTTTTTTTTTTTTTCTTTTTTTTTTAAAATTAAATCTTTATTGTTCAGATTATTACATTTGTTCCTTCTTTTTCCCCCCCATAACTCCCCTCCTCCCAGTTCCCGCCCCACCCTCCGACATCACTCCCCACCCACTGTCCTCATCCATAGGTGCACGATTTTTGTCCAGTCTCTTCCCACATCTCCAACACCCCTTTCCCCCCCAAGAATAGTCAGTCCATTCCCTTTCTATGTCCCTGATTCTATTATAATCAACAGTTCATTCTGTTCATCAGATTATTTATTCACTTGATTCTTAGATTCACTTGTTGATAGATGCATATTTGTTGTTCATAATTTGTATCTTTACCTTTTTCTTCCTCTTCCTCTTCTTAAAGGATACCTTTCAGCATTTCATATAATCCTGGTTTGGTGGTGATGAACTCCTTTAGCTTTTCCTTATCTGTGAAGCTCTTTATCTGACCTTCAATTCTGAATGATAGCTTTGCTGGATAAAGTAATCTTGGTTGTAGGTTCTTGGTATTCATCACTTTGAATATTTCTTGCCACTCCCTTCTGGCCTGCAAAGTTTCTGTTGAGAAATCAGCTGACAGTCGTATGGGTATTCCCTTGTAGGTAACTGAGTTTCTTTCTCTTGCTGCTTTTAAGATTCTCTCTTTGTCTTTTGCTCTTGGCATTTTAATGATGATGTGTCTTGGTGTGGTCCTCTTTGGATTCCTTTTGTTTGGGGTTCTCCGCGCTTCTTGGACCTGTAAGTCCATTTCTTTCACCAGGTGGGGGAAGTTTTCTGTCATTATTTCTTCAAATAGGTTTTCAATATCTTGCTCTCTCTCATCTTCTGGCACCCCTATAATTCTGATGTTGGTACGCTTGAAGCTGTCCCAGAGGCTCCTTACACTATCCTCGCATTTTTGGATTCTTTTTTCATTTTGCTTTTCCAGTTCGATGTTTTTTGCTTCCTCGCATTTCAAATCATTGACTTGATTCTTGCGCTCCTCTGGTCTGCTGTCAGGAGTCTGTATAATATTCGTTATTTCAGTCCGTGTGTGCTTAATTTCTAGTTGGTTCCCCAATATAAGATCGAGGGTCTTATTAGTTTTCGTGTAGATCTCATTAAGTTTATCGGCAGCTTCTAAACAGTTCTTGAGAGACCTTAAAAGTGTGGTTCTGAACTCTATTTCTTCCATTGACAATTTTGTCCTGTTTCTTTGTCTTCGCATTTTGTTATGCTTCCTTGGTGTACCCCCTAGTGGTCTTTGTTCGCAGTCTTATAGATAAATCTTGATTGTTGTAGCTAATCCCAGGGAGGGTTTGACCTCCAGGCCAAGTGGCTATGAGAATCAGCCGTGTCAGCAGTGAGAGAACTTCTGTCCTCTAGGGAGGTGCTAATCTAGCCTTTGCCTGAGGCTATCCGGCAAATGGTTCTGAGCTGGGCTTGGGCGGGGCGGGTCGCACAGGATCAACAGGGTGGGCCTGAGAGAGCAGTTATGGTGGCTCTCAGTCCTGTCCCCAGGGGCTCTGCCTCTCTGAGTCCCAGCACCCGCTGCAAAGCTCGGAGAGGAAGCTGCACTCGCTCTGACGGAAGCCAGACAGTCCCGCTTCTCCCTTTGAGTCTGGGTCCCTAAAGACTCGCCTGTATCTGGAGCTCAGAGTCTGCGACTCCCTCCCGATTGAAAACAACAACCGCGCCCTCCGCCGCCAGCCCGCTCCGAGCACTCCGCACCTCAGAATTTGACTTCAGCACTGCGCCTCCTCTGAGTGTCCGTATGTGTTTCTCTTTCCTCCTAGTTGTAGGACTTCCACTCAGCCAGCGTTCCTGTGGTTCTGGGTGATGTCCGTTCCGTCTTTTAGTTTCACTTTTGAAGTAGTTGTTCAAAGCAGCAAACTCCGGCGTTAACCTATGCCGCCATCTTGGTTCTCCACTCTAAGTTCTGTGTCTTGCTGTCTTCTGAATTCTGTCTCATGAGTTCTGTCTTGTTGATTCTGTTCTAAGTTCTGTCCGATTCTCTCTCATCATTGATCTCTCTCTCTCTCTCTCTCTCTCTCTCTCTCTCTCTCTCTTCCTCTCTAATAAACTTACTTAAAAATATATTTATCAATAAAAATATATTTAAAAACAAAGGAGTAGGCAGTGAGTGAACATCACATGGGCTTTTCCAGGGACCAGGGTACTGGTGTTGTTTCCTCAATTTGTGTGAGAAGCCAGAAGAAACCTGCCCCTGCCCCTGACTCCATAGGTTCTTGATGACCCACCTCCAAATCCAGTACCTTGAGATTCTGAGTGACACAGGAGTAGCTGACTCCAGTCTTTGGGGTTATTCTTCCACATTGATTTTGCACATGTACTCAGAGGAGGGGCATGGCCTCCGTGGATGGCTGAGATTGAACGTCATCCTCACCACTTATGGCCTTTGGGACTTCTCCAAACTCTCACCCTCCTGTGCCTCAGTTTTCTCAACAATAGAGGAGGAAAAAGGACTGTTTCCACATCACAGACTTGCTGTGATGAATACATGAC
The DNA here is from genome assembly GCF_963259705.1 of Myotis daubentonii. Classification (NCBI taxonomy): domain Eukaryota; kingdom Metazoa; phylum Chordata; class Mammalia; order Chiroptera; family Vespertilionidae; genus Myotis; species Myotis daubentonii. Next base: position 96,947,649 of record NC_081844.1, on the reverse strand, counting down.
GTCATAAATGCGAAGGATTTAAACAGTCATTGGCATCTAAAAAGTGCTCAATAAATGTTGGATTTTCATCTTCAGACTTGAGAAACAGTATGCACATATTTGGTTAACTCACCTGGGGAGAGTAATATTCTTGAGAGAGAGTCTTGAATGTAGTTCAGAAATAATTAAATGCCTTCCCTGATTGAAATAGAAAGGCAATTAAGACAATGCAGCCTTTTCCCTCTGTGTTATCTAGGACATATTTTTCTCATTTCCTCCTGTAATGGGAAAATTTGAAGCTCCCACAGAATGGTGAAAAATTAGTCATCTTGAGGTTAATTGTTCCCCAACAAAAACATTTCAAATAGGGAAGGTGGGAAAGATTCCAGAGGTGTCGGAAGCCAACCAGTAGCATCCTGTTTGGGACTCAGACAGGCCTAGGTGTCCTGTGTTGCCAGCATAAAATTTTGAAAAAATTCTTTAACCCTTCTGGGGTTCAGGCTCCCTGACTATAAATTAGGGGTAAATAGTACCAAACTGCAGTGGCGGTATTGGCAGTTTTTCAGGTGACAAGCTATAGAGAGGACTGTTCCATTGCAGCTGAGCAAAAATCCAAAACTTTGCAATAGATTCTGGGGACTTATATAAAAGGGAGCTACCTGTTTACAAAATGAGCCAGTTAACCAAGCTCTAGTCACGTTAGCCAAGCAAACTGTCTCCCAAATGTGTGTCTCTGATGATCTGGGATGGGGCATAGAACAACCCAGATATGTGTCAAGGTACAGGGTGGTGGGATGAAGAGAGACAGCAAGGACCACTTAGAATGTCGTAGATGTTGCATTCCTTAATTTCTCCACACACATAATTATTTACTGACAGTGTTTTATTTATTTAATTAGCAACATGCATTGGAAAGGCTCTATGAGAGAACCAGTGGGAACATTTCGAGGGGAGGGAGAAAAGAGCCTTGGATTGCCTGGGGTCAAGTTCAGCCACAGTCATGTCCTCTTGATGACCTCCTCCCACAATATCAGAGTAGGCTAATGCCCAAATAACTCTAAAATCTCAGTGACTTCACATGATAGAAGTTTAGTTGTGGCTTGTACAACGTCTGTTTCCTCACGCAGTCATTGCGTGGCCCAGATTCCTTCCACCTTGCGATTCTGATACATCCTAGAGCAGGGGGGTCAGCAAACTACGGTTCCTGGGCCCAATTTGACCTACTATTCTTGTAAAAAAAAATTTGGGTGTAAATTAAGTTTTATCGGAACACAGCCACACTCATTTATTATATATCACTTGGGCTTTGTAGCTGCTCTGATGCTTACAATGGTCGAATGGAGAACTTGCGATAGACTCTATGGCCCATGAACCCTAAAGTATCAACTATCAGACTTTTTTTTTTATGATCTATTTTTTTAAAATATATTTTATTGATTTTTTACAGAGAGGAAGGGAGAGAGACAGAGAGTCAGAAACATCGATGAGAGAGAAACATCGATCAGCTGCCTCCTGCACATCCCCCACTGGGGATATGCCCGCAACCCAGGTACATGCCCTTGACCGGAATCGAACCTGGGACCCCTCAGTCCGCAGGCTGACGCTCCATCCACTGAGCCAAACCGGTTCCGGCAACTATCAGACTTTTTACAGGAAAAGTTTGCTAAGCTCTAGAGCATTGAGTCTTGGATTCTCTGATTCAGCCCACAGAGGGAGAAGAAGAGTGGAAGATTATGTGGGAAGTTTTTATGAACTATGTCTTCTATCAATTTCATCTGTTGGTTTTTTTGTTTTTGTTTTTTGTTTTTCTTTTTTTTCCAGATCTCAGCCATATAGCCTACCTAGCTGCCAGGGAAGCTGAGAAATGCAGCTTAGCAATGGCCCAGAAGAAAACACATAGCAGTTCTCTATAGACACGTACTGCACTAGATTCTTCCACTCTTCTATCCTCTGTGTTCTTCAAAACACTGTTTAAGGTAAGTACAATACTACTGTGCAAATAAGGTACCTGAGGTTCAGAGAGGTTAAGCAACTTGCCTCAAGGTTGCCCAGCATCAGAATAGTAGGAGTGAGGATTTGATAGTCTGAATATGTTGTTTGAAGCCTGTGCTATTCTTTTTGAAAAAATGTTTAAATTGTGGTAAAATATACAGAAAATGTGCCATTTAAGCCATTTAAAGTGTATAGTTGAGTGACATATGAAATATATATGAAGATATATATATATATATATAGCCCCGTGCACTCCCTCTGTGGCTGCTGGTGGGCGCCTCCCTCTGCAGGGCGATCCATGTCGGGGCTCCGCAATTGATAGCCCCAAAGAGGGAGGTCCCACCCACCCAGCTGGGGCTCCACAATCTATAGTGTGTAGAGGGTGGCCTGGGCCTCCCTCTTTGAGGGGATCGATCACAGAGCCCCCCCATTGATCACCCCACAGAGAGTGACCTCAGCCTTCCTCTGCAGGGCCATCGTGGGGTGATGGAGGCCACCCCCCCCCCCCCACCAATCGCATCACACCTGCCTTGGCTGGCCTGGCGCCATGGTGGTCTGGACGGTTGTTCTGCTGTTCAGTCGATTTGCATATTATGCTTTTATTATTATAGATTTAATATATGAATATATTTTTATTGATTTGAGGGAGAGAGAGAGAGAGAGAAACAGCAGTGTGAGAGAAAAACGTCATCTTGGCTGTTTTTTACACTGGAGATTGAGCCCCCAACTTGGGCATGTGCCCTGACTGGGAATACAACCCGACACCTTTCAGTGCATGAGAAGTTGCTCAAACAACTGAGCCACACTGGCCAGTGCTGAAATACATTTTTGAAAGTGGAAGATTCCCAGATTTTGATAGAAATGTAAAAGCGTAGGGCTTTCACTACAATGATTGTCTTAAAAAGTTAAGCATAGTCAGGCTTAAAACGGAATGCTAACACAAAGTTTCCAAGCTCCAGTCTTAGTTGATGTTTATTGGTGCCAACAGTGATTCTTGACTGTCATGGGCTGATTATAAAGGGACAGAGGTTGATTTGATAGTAAAATGACTTAGTCATTTTATTTTGTTTTTATTTTTTTTACTTTAAATTTTTTTTTAATTAAATCTTTATTGTTCAGATTATTACAGTTGTTCCCCCCCTGCACCCCCCCTTAGTCATTTTATTGAATTCAGAACCATGTTGATGTTTGAGTGGCAATTTAATTTCCACAAAACAATGGCATCCAGCACATTTTATTATTGTTCATTTATAAATCTTTGGTGTTGTGGCATTTTTCTGTTCCACTAACTTTGAAATTGGGTTTCACAGCTGTTTAAGTGTTATAGGCATAAAGATTGTATTCCTAGTTTTATGCTATGCATATTTAAGAAGATAGTAAAATTAATTTAACCAAAAACACAAGAGAGCCAGGGAAATTTTTCTTTTTAAAAGGTGTGTGTATAAGACTCAAGTTCACTAGAGTCCACCCCACAAAGATAGTTCCCTTTTACAAAAGACTGACATTTGAATTAGGAAACTGTACCAGTCAGGACAGACTAAGTTAAGCTGCAGTAACAAGCAACCCCTAGATTCTAGTGGCTTAACCCAGCTGCTTGCATTAAATCAGTTGCATATGGGTAAATAGCTCTGCTTATCATTTCTGACAGCAGGACCCAGACTGATGGATCTACCTACCTTCAGTAATATTTCTGGCTTAGGGGAGTGAGTACTCTGGGGGTTTTCTGACCTTGAAGTAAAATGCTCTGGCTCAAGTAAGTCTGATGACCACACCTAACTTCAAGAAGAGGACTACAGTCTTTTTGGGTGCCCAGAGGAGAGAGAAACTAGTTGACAGCTATAAATGTCTGCCACAAGAAGTACCCTGCATCATTCTTCAAAGGAGTGCCCTGTGGCCTGGTTTTGACACTTTCTATTTCCCAGTAAAGTTGCAGAGAGCTTTCTTAATTTCACAGGAGTCTGTGGCTCCTGGATCACAGCCAAACCCTGCGGCTTACCAGCCCCATGGCATAGGCGGATCTAAACCTCAGCTCCTCCCCTGTGAAATGGGGGTGGGTGGGAAGATGTCCGTTGCACCGTTTGTTGAGAAGAGTCAAATAACTGGTGAAACCTCTTCATCAGTTGTAACTTATTATCTAGAATGAAGGAAGTAGTATTATTTCTGGCAATCAGTCATGCCATATGAAGGAAAAAGAACACATAATAATGATTTCACCCCACAGCACTTGTCACACAATCAATATTGTCTCACAAAAGTTTCCCAGAAATTCACAAGAAATTTCCTTTGGTCATCTGATAATGAAACCCGAAGAGAGTGGTTCTCCAATAAAAGAGCAAAAACTTCCTCTTGGCTGGAAAATGACAAAGCATTTTACATGACCGCAAATCTATATGGCCCACTTTTCTAGCAGATTCCCACATTCAAAAAAAAAAAAAAATTGAGGTTGAAGAAAAGAAGAACTATCTATCTTGCCTGAGAAACATTTTTTAAAAAGTTGGGGATCCATGTGGAAAAATTAAAAATGTTTTATGAAAGAGTGCTGAGGATAGAAACACAGGAAGAGTCTTCTATGGTAGGATTGACTCCTGAAACTGCCATCACCCAAGTATTCCAGAATTCTTGCTTTGTAGATAGAACGGAATGGCACCCTGATTTTGTCTGGCACTCCTATTTTTCAGGTGAAGAAAGTAAGATCTAGCAAAGTTAAATGACTTGCCCTAGATGGTGTCCTTAAGCACAAGTTAGTTAGCCAAGTGTTCTTCCCCTCCACCAACCTGAAATTATAGAAACGAACACAATGGAGGAAGAAATGTTTCTTCCATATAACTGAATCTAATCTGAGCCTATGAAATTCCCTTCATTCTGTACCTGCAAAGTGGGCAATGGGCTCCCTGGACATTCTTGAAGATGGTCCAGCAATGATTTTGACAACCCTTCTCAGCATTTCTACAATTCCATTGTTTTCCCCATTTCAGAGTTTTCTAAATAGTATTTTTGACTCAGAGGAAATGTATCAATTAAATGAGAAAACAAGAAACAGATTTCAGATGGAGTAACTTCATTATCTGATTGCTCTGCCTAATTCGATGTGGAAGTCTACACTGTACTCTAGGAGAAGAATTCTCACCCTGTCCACCAAAAGGAAAGGAAAAGTGTGCTGCCTTCCTAGGCGTATTTGTCAGGAGAGGCTCGGTTTGCTCTGGGATTTACAGTAACGAAAGATTATTTCCCATTCACGCGAGAAGTCCACTGGGCTCGAAGGGTCTCCACTCTGCATTATCTTTGTAAAGAGTGGCAGGGGGAGGAAACGGCATCTGGGGGTCACCTGCATCTGTGGCGCAGGTGTTTTTAAAGCTCCAGCCTATAAATAATGCATATTACTTCTGCTAATTTCTCATTTGTCAAAGCAAATCACAGGGTCACATCTAAATGCAGGGGGGTCAGAATACTTCCATCTTACTAAGCACCTGGAAGAAGAAAAATTGATTTTGATGAACATCTCTGATGACTACCATACTAGGAATAAAAGAGAAAAAAAAAACAGGCCCCTCCCCCAAATGACAAAAAGCCAGTGTCTCATACCAGCAATATGAATCAAATCCCAAATCAGGATAATAAAATATCTGTCAACTCCACAATAAAACCATTCAACACATTAATTTGCTGCAGCTAACATTTTTCTGAATTTGTTTCTTCATCTTCCTACAAGAGTATTGCATAGAATGGGCAGCCGGTACAAATGAAGGAAACCAAATTGGGGCTGGCTGAGATGAAGTTTCTAGAAAGTCATTATGGGCCAACTAAATAGGGAGGCACATTTATGCTTTCTGTGGATTTTATTAGACTCATTTCTCTGAGGAGAATAACTTCTTTATGACATGACTGCTAGTCAACAGCCTTTCTGAAATAATTTGATAGTAGGGAAGTTATAGCCTGATCCAACAGAAGAGTTTGTTTTCATTTAAATTGCTAATGGGAGTAATTGTTTAATAAGCCACTCTAAAAAGAGACCCTTGCCCATCCGTCCGTCCGTCCATCTGTCCGTCGTGGCTAGGTGGTTGAGCGGATGACACAAGCACCAGGAGGCACCTGCTGGGTTGCCAGCTCAATCCCCGATCCCTGGGGGGCGGGGAGGGGGCAGACGTACAGGAGACAGCCGGTCTATGTTTCTGTCTCTCTGTCCCTCTTCCTTCCTCTCTCTGAAATCAATAAAAACATATTTAAAAAATAAAAAAGACCATGAACCTTTAAAACTTAGCCTTTTGGGGAAATGTCCGAAGGTCTGGAATATGTTTAAACAACCCTCATTTGTTTCTTTTATTTGGGTACAATCATTTGCTTAGATACATATTTTTAAACTTTTTGTATATTACCAGAAACAAAGTGTTTCAGGTGGGGAAAACGCAAGTAGCTCAGAATGTCCCCTAAATTAAAAAATAGAGTTTTGTACTTTCCAGAATAATAAGCATTTTTTATAGTCTTTCTTTAAATCTTTCTTGGTAGAAATCTACAAAGCAGGAGGAAAGGGTGAGAGTCAATGTCCACTGATTGACCGTTTAATTATATCATCCCCCCCACCCCTTAAAATTTTATAACAGAGCAAAGTTAACATGAACATGCCAAACACAATAAACATACTTTATTACACATTTTATGTCCAAGATGAAAATGAAGACATAACAGTGAGATCATTTTATACAGAGGTACAGTGAATTCCATGTGAGTAGGGGTAAGTGAATTTTGTGTTTTGTGCTTTAGTTTTTAAAGCTATCATTAATAATGATATCATAGTAAAATTTTATTGAGCATGGACCACAGTATGAGGGACTATATCAAGTACTTGGCAATTTTTCCTCATTTAATCCTCACAGCAAACTTCCTTTCACAGATGAGGAAATTGAGGATGAAGTGACCTGACCAAGGTCACCTAGCTAGTGAGTAAAGGAATACTCTTTGGGGGTAAATCATTGTAGTAACATTTCAGTTAAGGTAGCTGATAATTGCAGTATTTTTATAGCCCAACTCTCAGAGAAGAAGGAATGAAAGCTGGAGGTGGCTCATTTATTCATAAGCATACGAATGCCCACTCTGTGCCTGGTCCTATCTTAAAGACCATGCATATAGAGCTGAATAAGTCTGCAAGGCGAAGAAGTTAAAAAAAGTGGGCTCTGGCACCAGACAAACAGACGTGGGTTGGGCTCTACAATGTGACCTTGGACAAGAACTCTCTAGTCCAGCGGTTCTCAACCTGTGGGTCGCGACCCCTTTGGCGGTCGAACGACCCTTTCACAGGGGGTCGCCTCAGACCATCCTGCATATCAGATATTTACATTACGATTCATAACAGTAGCAACATTACAGTTATGAAGTAGCAACGAAAATAATTTTATGGTTGGGTCACAACATGAGGAACTGTATTTAAAGGGCCAGAAGGTTGAGAACCACTGCAGCCGGGACATTATATTGGTGCTTACTTCATGGTTTTGCTGGGAAAATTAAACGAGATAATAAAAGTGCTTATAATGAACAGCACATTGCATAAGATGCTCCATAGTATGCTCAGTAAATAGTAGGTTTTACTTGTTATTTGCATTGTCATTACCATACACAACAGTAACAATAATCATTGTTGGGGAGCTCTTGATTGGGGAGGGGACAGACATTTAAACATTTCTTGTCCAAGGTGATATGAGCACTAGAGAAAACAGGGAAGGCAAGAATGATTGCCTAGAGGGGTTTGTAGAAGTTTCACAGAAGAGGTGAACTTTGAGCCCGTGGGAGCGCAGCTTCTCAGGTGGAGAAGGGTGTAGGCATGCCAGTCTCCTGGAAGGTACAGCGGCTAGGCGACAGCAAGGCATGTTTGGGGAACCTGGAGGCCCCTGCGAAGTGGAACTCCAGGGGATCGCGAGGTGGCGCTGTGGTTCCACGAAAGGAGGAGATTCGCGCGCCAACGGGTCACCGCATGCCCAGGGCGGCTTCCAAGAGGCGGGGCAGGGCTGTATGGCTCGGTTGGGCACGATCTTCATACAGCCACCAAATAATGACAGTGATAAAGATAATAAATACAAAAGCAAATAACCCGGAAGCGGTCTCCTGTAGGACACGCGGCATCAATAATCATTAAGAGCGTGGAACTGTCCAGCAGGGATCATTGCGAGCGCAGTCCTGGTAATCTTGGGGCGCCCGTGGGAATCCCGCTCGCCCGCCTGGGCGCTAACCTGCAGCCTCCAGGCGGGTCGGCTTCCTGCTACCTGCAGGCAGAAGGAGCAACAGTTTCCAGCCCTTCTGTGATCAGTCTGCACCCTGCCTGCGCCTTGCTTTTGACCGGACCTGAGATTTTAGAGACTTCTTTGCTGCATTTCACATGCACACATGGACACACGCGAACCACGTCTGGGCTCAGGCTCACCCACAAGAGTACGATCCTCTGGCACACACACCCACTCGCATAAACAAGACACTTGGCACATGCACACACTATACACGTGCACACGCGTACTCACGCTTGTGTGCAACAATCCTCCTGGATGCACGCCCACACATGCACCCAAGTGCGCGCTGTCACTCACCGGCACACTCTCTTACTGGACTGGACCACAAATATGCAGCCACTCTTCGTTCACACAAGCATATTTGCACACTCACACCACACGCATCTCGCCTCTCGGCAGCTAACACAGACCTCCAAGCAGTGAGCGGTGCCTAAATATATTTGAATTGTGACCTGGGTACCTTGTGCTAAACTCCCCACTCTCCCACAAGCAAACAGGCCTACAGCTCTCTCTCCCTTCCTCTCCAAATCTTCCCGGGCCTCAGTTTCTAGCAAATGGATTTGCATTTGAAGGGATGCTAATTTCCAAAGAGCCGCGAGCTCCCTCCTCCGTATTTGAGCCTCTTTCTGCCATAGCAGCGAGGGCCCTTCCCGGATCCATTTTCTAATAGTGTGGGTTGGAGGACTGGGGAAGGGCCCGGGTGAGGTGCGGTCGCACCCAGCGACAGCCTCGGATTGGGAGATCCTTTCCGGGGCAGTGCCCCCAACTGGATTCTCTCGGCTCAGAATACGTTTAGCTTTTAGCTATCTATGGCCATGCCAAGGCTATCTGGTCTACCTCCGTTAGAGCACATCCGCAGGTGCCCAGACTTCTGTCCTCTGATGGGTGTCTCAAGCATCCCCCAAAAGTCTCGTGTTTAGCCCATTTCAATTCAGCGACTTTGCCCCCGCCTGGAACTCGAAGACCTCAGCTAGGAATGGGAGAAGCAGATGACTGGGGTTCACTTAGCAAAGATGGCAGAGCCGGGGCTGGAGTGGGTGCAACCCTGGCGCCCTATCCCGGGAAGCCAGGAGGGTCATGAGTCCCTATCTGACCGCAGGGACACACATCCCGTCTTCTAATTAGGACTTGGCACAGTCCTTGCTTTCCCCTCCTCTCTCCCTTCTGCTGCCTGCCCGCAGGAGGCAACTGGCACCCAAGCTCTTCTGTCACCTGGATACCCAGGGCCTTGGAAGCGGAAGGGACCTGTGCGCGCCGGGGGACCAGCATCGGGCGGAGGCGCAGCTGCTGAGGGAGTGGTTTGGAGCTAAGGTTAAGGGCGCAGGTTCTGGGGTAATTTGGGGCGTGGCGACTTTATGAGCCGGGTGGCCGGAACAGGCTGACTCATTTCAGTCGCAGGGCGTCTGTTTCCTCACCTGTAAAACAGGAGCGATCTTACCTGCCTTCTAGGTCTGTTGTGGGAATTCAGTGAGTTTATGCCCGTAAAGCCTTCAGCAAACGAGATCTATTCTTATCTGGGGACCGCCCAGGGGAAACCCCAGAGAGTGGGCAGGCTCCGTCTGGGAAAGGTTTGTTCCAACCCGGTGCCCCAAGCCCTCATCCTAGGCAGAATAAGAGCTCACAAGCCCCCGGACTGACCCCCCACCCCGCCAACCCCCAACCCCCCGCCCCCGTGTTGTCTGCCTGCTCTCCACCTCTTAGCTGTCTGTGGGTATCTCTGTCACTCCCTGGGCCTCGGTTTCCCTGCCTGTACTACGGGGGGGAGGGGGGGGGATCCCAGGGGCTGGAAGTGTCCTCAGACGGGGCAAGCAAAGGGGACCTTGTCTGCAGCGCGGGGTCGAAAACTGGGATCAGGTTGGAGAAATGACCCCTTCCCTTTGCCACTTGCCAGCGATGGCTGAGGCCGAGGAGGGAGAACAGACGGGTTTCCGGAGCAACCGGGGCCTGCTGCTCCCTCGTGCTCCCAGAGGGCAGCGGATGGAGGTCTCTGCGGGGCAGGGGCAGGGGCAGGGTTTGGACCGCGGGCCACCGGACCCTGCTGCTCCGCCATCCCGCCACCGTCCCGGGCCGCTCAGGAGCCCCTGCGGGTCTGTGCCGCGTTCAGGTCCTCACTTTCCCGGGGCTTCGGGCTGCCACCCACTCCCATTCCTCTCTTCCTGGGGCGGCGCCTGGCCTCTGCTCACCCTCCGCCGCGGCTCCAGGGGGCCCGTCGACGCCTTTGGAGCCCGCGGCGTGCGGAGGGACTTGGCGCCTTCGGCCTTCACCCCCTTCACTCCCCCCCTCCCCCCAACCTTTCCCTTTGCTTCTCCGCATAGCAGGAGGCATCTGTCCTCCGGTCTCCCTCTCGGCGGTCTCTGGCCAGCGGCAAAAGGAAGCGGACATTGCCCGGGCTAGGCGGCCCCTTGTGGAGGCCCGTCTTCTCAAGGGAAACGGAGATCCAGGGAATTTTCCAAGCGAGAGGTCTCAAGTCTGGCCTCCTGGGGGCGGGCGAGCAGAGAGGATCCTCTGTCCCCGGGACGTCCGGGCCAGGTTTGTTCCAACCCGGTGCCCCAGTATTTCTCGTTTGGCAGTATTTCTTGCCTCTGCTCTTTTGGGGCGAGAGTTGGGGCTGGTGGGGATCGTTCCACCTGCACCCCCTCCCCCGTAAATTTCTGCGTCGACTGTTGCCCTTCAGGACAGGGGATTGATTTCCCTATGCTTACGGGGGTTGGGATACCCAAAAGCGGGAAGGTTTCAAAGTTCGGAGTGAGGGGGTGTTGGCGGCTTGCTTCCTGGGCCTGAGCTTCCTTTAGCCGGGAGCACCGAGGGCGGGGCCCGGCCGTATCTACTTCTTGGAGCAACTGAGAAGGAGGGGTTTTGAGGACGCTCACTTCTCCCAGGAAAGAAACTCTTTGGAGCTCAGCTGGAGAATTGAGTCCAGGGGGGGAAATATCAAGCCTTCCCTTCCCATTGCTTCTTCCACGTATAAACCCATTTTGCTGTATATTTTCCTCATGCACAGGTTCCCCCCCCCCCCAAACACACTTTCTTCCCCCCGAATTCTGCAGGTTTGGACAAAACCTGGAAATCTGCCTGTCTATCCCACCCTCCCATATGATCCGGCTGATGAGTGGGGTTGGGGATGACTGTTACAAGCTACCCTAAAGTTACATCAGAGACATGCTATAAAGCCTGGGCAAGATTACACACACACAAGTATCTCTCCTCGCTGGAGATGTGGCTATAACGAGAAAAGGATGAAACCAGGACATACTTTATAGTCCCGCCCCGCCCCCTCCCCCAGGAATGCTGTGCCTTCTGGAGGGGGTGCTAACCTTACATCAGGGAAGATCGAAAAGTGTTGAAGGGATTTTTTCAAAGTTTAAAATTGCAGTTCTGAGTTCAATATTTACCAAATATTGAACTAGAGGAAATTCACCAAAATCTAGGGCTCTGCTGGCCTGGGTGTCATCCTTCTCTGTGTCTTTTCTGCCTTCTCTGTGGGTGGGAAGAAGGAATTCTTACTTGAACACTTATTACTGGGTGAGAACCCCACGTTGAAAGCACAAGGACACCAGAAGAAAAGCTATGGCTATACTCTGCTAGTTGACAATAAAGTGTGCTCACCATCCTGGGTGAGGCACTGCTGCCCCCACACAGCCACAGGGCCCCTGACGTATCAATAGATTCCCGCCCCCTCATATTTTCCCTCCTTCTATGGCAGTGGTTCTCAACCTTCCTAATGCCGCGACCCTTTAATACAGTTCCTCATGTTGTGCTGACCCCCAACCATAAAATTATTTTTGTTGCTACTTCATAACTGTAATATTGCTACTGTTATGAATCATAATGTAAATATCTGATATGCAGGATGTATTTTCATTGTTACAAATTGAACATAATTAAAGCATAATGGTTAATCACAAAACAATATGTAATTATATATGTGTTTTCCCAAAGGGGTCGAGACCCACAGGTTGAGAACCGCTGTTCTATGGCCTGGCAAATATGGAGATTGCCTCTTCTTATTTAATGCTTGAAGATGACTGGCGGTGGGGCAGGAATTGGGCTGCTGAAAGCTTCGATTTCTCTGGACCAATTTCTCTTTTGAACCAGGCAGCTTCAGACCCCCTCAACAAAGCCATCATTTGTGGAGTGCCGCTATATTCTCCTTGACTCCTCCTCCCCCGCCCCCTCCCCCGCCCCCCCCCCCAATCCATCTGTTGTGCCTCATGATCCTGGTCCTCAGAGAGACTGGATCTCTCCTTTCTCTGGCACCTTTACCACCTGCCTTTGGCAGTGATCTTGTCCCCCATTGTGTATTCCCTATCACTGGGGTATATTCCTCACCCAACTCGATTTGGAGTCCTGAATACTATTTACTGCAGAGTAAAATGGAGGCTCAGGTAATTACCAAGAGGGAGGCCTGGGTCTTACACCAGGGCTAGATGGGACTCAGTGATAGGACGGTGGCCTCTGCTTCCTGGTCCCCCTCCCTTCAAGGATCCCCTCAGAGCAGGCAGGGGGAGAGGTTGGCTCTTGAGGACCCTTTGGGCCTTGAGATTAAGCTTGGAACTTTGGGACGTTTTCAGCAGGCCCAGTTTCAATTATGTATTTAAATTCTAAAGAGATGGAGAAGGTCCAACTCCCTCTCTTTCCTCCCCACAAACCTATAATCCTTCAGTTCTCTGCACCAACATGTCCCTCTTGAGCACCCACTGTGTGCCAGGAACTCTGGTAGATGCTGTGGGAATCCTGGTGGATTAGACAGAGCTCTTCAGGAGTGTCTTGGAAGAGATGGTATGAATTATGGTACCCGGGAGAAAGTGATGAGCATGCTAGTGGTCCTGATTAGATGGTCTGAGAGCTGGGAGGCTTTGTGCATAGGAGATAAAGCAGTGTTTGAGGACAGTGGCCATGTACTCATAGGCCTGGAACACAGGCTTTCATCTAGTTTGGGAATCAGGAAGTGGCTCCCACTTTCCTGCGTTGCCAAGAGTACAAAGCATAACTCTTGCCTGTCTCCATTCCATTCAACATGGGCATGTGTACTTTTCCATCACTGACCCCATGAGCTTCCTAAATCAAAGGGCCAAGCAAGGCCAGCAGAAAGGGGACCTGATTTCTGGCAAAGAATTTCCCCGAAGGAGTCCTTAGCAGATTTGGCTGCAGCCAGGGAGTTCCTTTGAGGGCAATGAAACAGAAGTTCATCATGTGCTTATTAGAGGTTACAACCTGCTAAAAAATGATGGGGCACATTACCCAGAAACATCTGCCTATTTCCTTTGCCAGCCTCAAGCATACATGCCAAAGGCCTGAGGTAGGAGATCTTTCCTTCCTTCTTTCCTGCTTTCCTCAGTCTCTCTCTTGACATAGGCCAGGGGCAGAATTTGGGAGGGTTTGTTCAAGCCCGCCCCCATTTTAACAACAACAAAAAAAATGAGGATGAGAGAAACCCTACACCAAATAAACAACTACTCAGAGGCCTTGTTGTTGCTTTCTAAAGGAAAACTACTTTGGGGGCGGGGATGAAGGGCTGGGGATCAAATCTGAGTCAATTTTAAGAGGCATCTTGACACGGCTCCAGTGAGAGCCATTCATTCCACCGTTTACATATCCGCGGATTACTCGAGGGAGGTGAGCATATGAGGACAGTGCCTCTAAAGCCTGCGGCCTCAAGACTAGCGCGCCCAAGTGAGAAGCGTTTGCAGAGGCCAGACCAGGGGCAGAGCCCGCCCCCCCTCTCCCTCCTCCCCCCCCCCTCTCAGCGTGAAGGCAGTACCCTCCGCGAGCTACCAGCCCCGACCTCCAGCACCCATTTTCCACCCCACCACCCCCCTCCTCAAAGCGAAGAGGTGGGCACCTGGGACGCGCGTCCTGCTTTTTCTGCCCGGGATCTCCCGTCTCCTCCACTTTTGCCCCCGACGTCCCAGAACAGCGGAACAGGACGCGGGCGGAGGCCCTGGGAGGGCGCAGCCTGGGCTCCGCCAGCGCGCTCAGGGCGCGGCGAGGATGCTAAACCGCAACGGCCAGGATGCAGATCCCAGCTCAAATCCCCGAGAAGAATATCCCCACCCGTTCCTTCTGTCCCCCTTCTCTGGCCAGGCTCTGCCCTGCTCAGCCCCGCTCCTTCCAGCTCAGACGCTGGAGCTCAGCGGTCCTTCGCTCGCCACTTTGCGAGGAACTTTGGCCGGCTCCCGGGAGCCGCCGGGAGAGGGATGTTAATGAGGGAGCGTGGTCCCGCACTGCGAGCCAGCAGGCTCCTGAGTCGCGATTGGCTGCGGCGAGGCGGAAGAATGACGTTATGCAAATGAAGGGGCGGGCCTGGGAGGCGCGGGGCCCCGCCTCCTCCCTTTGGGGTTAGTGTGCCTGTGTTTAGCTCTGGGGAGAGTCAAACTGGATTCCATAGGGAAAGCCTGCAAATCACTTCTATTTTAGCGAGGAGAAAACAGAATCTCCATCCAGCAGGGTCCACCCCTCTCTCTTTCTCCCTCTCCTCTCCTTCTCTCTCTCTCTCCCTCCCCCCCTTCCTCTCTCCCTCTTTCTCCCCCCTTCCCCCCATCCCAATCTCCCTCTCTGGTGTATCTGTCTACGGCAACCAGCGTCCTCCTCGTCTATACGCACTGAAGGAAAGAAACATCTTTGGTTGGGAGAGAAGGAGGGAAAAAAAGAAAGAGGAAAAAAACTTGCCTGGTTGTGGAAAATGACACTTGAAGTAGCAAAGCCGGCAGCGCGAGTTGAGTCTATTGTTTCTTAAATTGCCATCAGGGCTTTTTTTTTTTCTTCCTGCTTCTTCAAGTGAAGGGTACCTCTGCAAAAGGAAACTCCAGCCCCTCCTGCCCTCCACCGGCCTGTGATCATTACAAAAAAAAAAAAAAAAAAAAAAGCAAAAAAAAAAAAAAAGCACCCAAACCAAAAATTAACCAACCAAACAACCCCCAACAGCCAAGCATACATCTCATTTTTTTTTTTTGGTCTTTTCGTTGGATTTTCCCTTCTTTTTTTTCTGCCTTTTTTTCCGGGTTATCGCTCAGTTTTGAGCGACGGTTTACATTTTTTAAAAATTTGCTTTCTAGCCCGCCTTGATCTTCTAACGCGAGTTCACCGTCTTAAAAAAAAAAAAAAGAAAATCTCTGGCTGGCGTTTCTCTTTCCTTTTTTTTTTTTTTTTTTTAATATTTTCAAGGGGGAGGAGATTTTCCACAAGAAAAGGTTGTTTTCATGTTTGGGATTCAGGAAAGCATCCAACGGAGTGGAAGCAGCATGAAGGAAGAGCCGCTGGGCAGCGGCATGAACGCGGTGCGGACGTGGATGCAGGGCGCCGGGGTGCTGGACGCCAACACGGCGGCGCAGAGGTGGGTACCGCTCGGGGACCGCGGCCGGGGAGGCAAGCCGCGAGCAGAGGAGCCGGGAGGCGGTGGCGGCGGCGGCCGCCGCGGGGCCTGGCCGCGTTGGTGCGGCCGCCGCTCCGCTCTGCTCGCCTCCCGGGCTCCGCGCTCCCGGGGCCGCGCTGCCTTAGTCGCCTGAGGCCGGAGGGCCGGGAGCTCCGGCGAGGAGCCCACGCTTTGCCGGCACTTTCCCCTGCCGGGTCTGTGACTGTTTTCATTTTGTTTTAAGCCAGAAGAGGCGAGAGTCTCACCAGCTTGATGTTGGATATCTGTGTTTTTATGACTGCTTTCTTTTCTTTCTCTTTCTCTTCTTTTTCCTTCCTTCCTTCCTTCCTTTCTTTCTTTCTCTCTTTATTTCTTTCTCTCTTTATTTCTTTCTCCTCCTTCCTTTCATTTCTTTCTCGTTCCTTTATTTCCTTCGTTTTCCCTTCCCTTCTGTCTTGCTTTTTTTTATCTTCCCTCATTTTAAAACTTTCCTTCTCTTTTCCTTCATTCCTTTCCTCCCTCCCTCTCTTCTTTCCTTTTGTTCTTCCCTCCTTCCTTCCTCTTTCCTTCCTTCTTTTCTCCCTTCTTTCCTTTCTTCCTTTTTTTTAACTTCCCTTCCTTTTCTCTTCCCTTCTTCCCTCTCTTCCTTCCTCCCTTTCTTTCCTCTTCGTTCTTCACTCCTCCCCCTCATTCCCCATCCCTGACCCTCTTTTTCCTCTTCTTTTCTGTTTTCATTTTGCCCCAGAATCTTCTCTTATTTCTCCTATCAGTTTTTCTCAGTCCACTCCGGAGATCAGCAACTCCCAACTTTAATTCTGACATCTCCTAAAAGTCTTCCCCACCCTCTGTCTCCATGGCCCCTCTAGCCCCTCTCCCACTCTTGACTTCTGGGATGCTAGATTGTGTCGCCTTGAGGCACTGCCCTTGGAGATTGACGGGGGAACTTTCCTGGGCACCCTACCCTCAGCACTCTTTCTGGGGACTCCTGGTCCCAACTGAGAAATGGCCATTGCTCCCCACCCCTCTAGGCCCCCAGCTGGGCTTCAGGGAGTGGGAGATCTGGCGGCCCCAGGCCTTATCGGACCCAGAGAGGGCGGAAGGGGAAGAAGGAAGATGACTAATTACATCATCCTTATTTTCTCTGGGCTGCGGACAAGTGTCGCTAACACTGTTTCCATCCCCACTGTGTATAAAGATGGGGGTGGTAGGTAGTGAGAGTGAGTTGGATAACTGGGCTTGAAGTGAAAGTGTGTGTGTGTGTGACACGTGTGTATGTGTGTGTGTATGTGCGCGCGCTTGTGTCGGGCAGGTCAAGCTGTCAGTGGCCGCCGCCCTGCTCCCCGGGCGCCCCAGCCTCTAGCCCCGGGTGGGCGCTCTGAGCCATCAGCCTTAGTTCTTAGGGTTTCTGGAACGAGTGTGAGGATTTCTGCGGAACAGCGAAACTTTGTCAGGACAGGTCTTCTTTTTTTCTTTTCTTTTTCTTTTTTTAAAAAGCACCAAACACAAAACACCCCCAGGTCCCTTTTCCACAGTGACCACCCCTGACAGCTCCAAGTTCCATCCTGAGAGTCCTTTTCTCTCCATCCTCTATGGGGTGGGTGGGGAGCATGTGGCTTCCCGAGGCCGGGCGTCCCCGCCTGCAGGGGTGCGTGAGGTTTCCTGGAGGATGGCGTCCGCAGCGAGCAGCTGAGCGTGTCCCCCATCCCTCCGCACCAGCCCACGGAGCTGAGACGGGAGAGTCGAGGGGGTGGCGGGAACCGGTTCCCATGCCCCCTCCCTCTAAGCTGTCAATGAACTGCTCTGTTCCGCGTACGCGGGTTCACCTCCTTCACGGCCGCGCTCCTGTCTCCCCACGCAGCGCGCGTCAGGTCGGAGTCAATGCTTTACCTCCCGCGCAAAACCCCAACAAAACTTTCGCAGCGCTTCTGCGAGTTGGGGGGCGGGGGGCGCGTCCTGCGATCCGCGTGGAGGACGGGACGCGCGAGCACACGCCAATCCCGCCGTCGGGTGGGCACGGGGCGCCGGAGTGGAGGGCGCCCCTCCCGGGCGTTTGGGGGACAGAGGAGGCCCGTGGGGACGGGGCGACCAGGGGTCGCGGGTGGGTGTCCCGTGTAGCCGTCTAACTCTGCCTCTTTGGCCGCAGCGGGGTGGGTCTGGCCCGGGCTCACTTTGAGAAGCAGCCGCCTTCCAACCTGAGGAAATCCAACTTCTTCCACTTCGTCCTGGCCCTCTACGACAGGCAGGGCCAGCCCGTGGAGATCGAGAGGACCGCCTTCGTGGGCTTCGTGGAGAAGGAAAAAGTAAGTGGGCGCCGCGCCGCTGCCCCGCGCCCGGCGGGGGAGCAGGCCCAGGCGCTCGGGAGGCGCGCTCCTCCGCCCGTGCCAAGCGTTCCCCACCCTCGGGCGCGGGGTCCCCGAGCCACTTCCCGTCCCGGGCGCACCCCGGCTCCTTGTTCGGGACGTTGTGCTCCCAAAAGAGTTTGCGCGGAGCCCCCCGAGTTGGAGAGAGGGGAGCCCGGCTTCACGCTCCAGAGCCCAGGGCGCCTGGGATGAACCCGCCCTCGACTGCGCGACCCCAGGGCTGGGGATCGCCTGTGAGCGCCCCACGGAATGTTCTGGAGGGGAAGAGGGAGCAGTCGGGGTCGGGTTGGGGGGCGGCGGAGGGATCCCGGTTGGCCGCAGTTTCTGCTGTGCCCGGGCCTGTCCCGGCTCCCCGGCCAGGGGCCCGGCTGGGAAAGTGGCCTCGAAGTCAGGCCACGAGCTCACGCCGACCTCTCTCCTGCGTCCCTTGTGTCTTTGCGTCCTGATGCGACCCAGGAGGCCAACAGCGAAAAGACCAACAACGGGATTCACTACCGGCTGCAGCTCCTCTACAGCAATGGTGAGGCTCCCAGCGCGCCGGCACCTGGGGCTGGGGCGAGGGTGGGGGCGCGGGCAACTGCCGGGGAGGAGAGCGCCAGCCAGGCTCAGGCCTGGCTCACCCGAGATTCGCCTGCACAGGCTTCACCTGGGAAGCCCTTGAGCGGCCCGTGGGCGGGCGTGTCGGGCCTGGGCTTACCTGGGCCAGGTGTGGCTCCTCGGCCCTCATTGGGCCGCTTTCCCCTTCCTCCCCTTTCTAAGGCCGGTTCCCTCCGCTTAGCCCGGACTCCAGGCCCAAAGTCCTGGCCACGGGAGAGCGCGCAGAGGGGTCCCCGCCGTGGGAAGGCGGAGTGGCCAGGTGGGGCCCGGCCCCGTTCCCCGCTGCGGGCTTGGGGGCTGGCTGGCGAGGGCCAGGCCTGAGGCCCCTCTCCGCACCCTGGGGAAGGGGGTCCTGGCTGTGCTTCTGGGGGCCTTGGAGTCCCATTCTCTTGTGCTTGTTTGTTTGTTGGTTTTCGCGCAGATCCTCTCTCACTTCATTCTCCTTGTTCCCCGTCCCCCCAGGGATAAGGACCGAACAGGATTTCTACGTGCGCCTCATTGACTCCATGACAAAACAAGTAAGTTGTTTCTTCATTTCGCGCCGCAGGGGTACTCTAGGGCCGCAACATTTAGGGGAGTCAAGAAGCTGGCTACTCCCCAGCGAGAGGGCTGGGACTCGAACTCTCAGCGTCAGGGCCGGCCGCGGACCCGGGCTCTCGGCGCCGCCTTCCAGGTGCGCATGCATTCAGGCATTTGTGCCCGCCGCGTGGGGAACGTGGCTCGACGGCTCCTAAGGGAAACGCAGACCTTAGGGCGATGGGCTGCTGAGTGGGGAGAATGTGGGCTCAACTTTGCCTGACCCCGCCGGGTGCCCCAGGGGGCGCACAAGGTGTCCCGGGAAACTGGTGAAGAGTGGGCCAGATGTGTAAAACCCGAACCGCTTGGGCCTCCCCCAGGAGGCCTGGGGTAGAGGGAGCGGGTGGGGGCAAAGGCAGCTTCTCCAGGAGTGGTGAGGCGGGCTGAGAACACAGATGATCCACTTCACAGATTTTTTAAAAGGAGGAGGTAGTGGTGGTGGTGGTGTGTTGGAAGAGGGAGCGACAATTGTTAGAGGATATTTTGCAAAAATCCTCCTGCCTTTGCCTCCAAGTTTGGCCAGAAGCCAGGCAGCATGAGTGAGCTTGTGGTCTTAAAGGTACATAGACGGCATTTCTTAAGCTCCCCAACAAGCATTGAGTCAAGCGGTATACATTAAGGTTGAGTTATGGTTTAAAAGATACAATTATGAGCCCAGTCAGAAAAGAGGCCTGACGTTTTAATGAGGCACAGGAGTTTTTCCCCTCCCATTTCTTTTAAATTTTAAGATAAAGTTTAGTTTCAGAACTAAGTAATAGCTGGTTAGGTAGTTGGAGAACTTAGTCACGGAAAAAAAGAAGACAGCTTTATTGGGTGAGGGAAAGAAATCAGAACAAAGAGAAAAGTTATCCATTGTGTACCAACTACCAATTCAGTAGGAGGGTTAAAACTTGCTTGATTGTGATTTAAAAATATTCCCTTTAAAATAAGGGAGGTGATCTTTCATTGATATTGGTTTGGAAGGTTTCAAATGAAGATATACATACATATTTAAAATTTGTTTTTAGATAAGCATGGCTTAAATATGTTGTACAAAATGCACACCATTAAGCTGTTGTAAGGTTTAAAATCTATCAGCAAGAATAAATTTAATAACAGCTAATTTTGATTATTACCTGATATTTCATTGCGAACCAAGTAGAAAATAAGGGTATGAGACATATTTTTAAGATAATAAATATCTATTGAAATCTATTTCAAGTATTTGCAAAAAAAAAATTGGACTTTCTTGAAGATCTAGTTATTTCTTGGTTGATTGTTCAGAGTAAATCCACACTGATAGTTTTAGTCTTTTTTTAATTTACTGGTCTTTATAATTATATAGGAGAATTCCCTTTTAATTGGATAGATTATATTTTGTTAATTTTTTCCCCCTGCCAAGCAGAAAACAAAAGCCTGATTTTAATAACAGTTGTTTTTTTCACGATATCAAAACAAAAATGTCTTAAGTGATGTTTTGTTTTAAAAAAATTGTCTTTGATACCTTGATTATCTTTTCCTGCCATTCTCATCCCAGGAAAGAAAAGATGGGAGGGGGTGGGGAAAGTATGAACTCTAATATGTATTCCATATGTATTTGTTAAAATTTACTTTTTGAAAGATAAAAAAATCTCCACATACCAGTATATAAGGCCTGTCTGCTTATGCAACATTGACAACTTAAATATTAAATTATAGACAGCACTATGAAAGCAACAGTTGTATGGTGCACAAAATTAGGACATGTTTGGAGTGATTAACTTCTCTCAAAACTTTATATTAGACCCCTTACACAAAAAGTGCTACCAAAAATCAATTTTCCCATTATGAAATGAACTGACTTTACACTTTCATATGGTGGGAGAATAATCTTTTATATTTTTATAAAGCAACACATCAAATATCATTTTACTAAGTAGGTTACAGAGCTTAAGAAAAATTATAGCTTAAGGCATCCTTTGACCTCTTGGTTATAATAAATTCTACCAGGTGTGTGTGTGTGTGTGTGTGTGTGTGTGTGTGTGTGTGTGTGGACTAGAACAAGATACAATTTATTTTTAATAATAGGCATGAGAAAGTCATTTGCCATAATATGACATCTCCCTGGAAGTTAAAATTATAAATGTATACAATTCTATATTTTGGTAGGAGTGACCTGAGAAAAGGTTAAATAATTCTCTGAATTTAGTCTAAAAATATCAAGAACAAGAGATTTTTTTTTTTGAGTCATACCTGTTTGCTTTCATAATAATTTCCTAATGCCTTCTGTGTAGCTTTCACTTTGAAAGACAATCCTTGCCCATTCTCCGGCTGCACATTCGTTGATTATGTGCTGTTAGAGTTTGAGAAGTAGGTTAGCTTCTTGTGTACACAATTAACACAATAGTCTTTAAAAAGCAGATCAGTTTGAAGAAGCATAACTTTCCTTAGCTGTGACATAATTATTATATTTTAGCCTTGATGAGTAAAACAAGGGGTGTTCATTTAGCTTGAATTATTCTATCATAATTAACTACCAAGTCTGATAAAAAAAATTCTTAAATTTTTGATTTTAGTTAAATATGCAGTAACCCATTCAATCAGAAGTAAGGCTAAAGCTGACTGAATAAATGGTACCTACCCTACCCCCCACTCAAATTCTTCTAGATCAGTGGTTCTCAACCTTCTGGCCCTTTAAATACAGTTCCTTGTGTTGTGACCCAACCATAAAATTATTTTCGTTGCTACTTCATAACTGTAATGTTGCTACTGTTATAAATCATAATGTAAATATCTGATATGCTGGATGGTCTTAGGTGACCCCTGTGAAAGGGTTGTTCGACCACCAAAGGGGTCGCTACCCACAGGTTGAGAACCGCTGTTCTAGATAGACTCAGGATTTTGATATTTAGAATGCAGACTGGAATATTTTCAGTGATGTGATGCGTTCTAATAGCATCATAAGTTTCAGAGAGAATACGTAGCCACAGTTCAAGTCTTCCCTTAGCTGCTGGTTTATTGTAACACTTTTCAGATCTGAGATACAGCGTTATGTGTGTGATGTCATATCTTTGCCTCACAAGATGGGGTTAAAAATCAAAGGGAATCTTTGGCAAGCAGAATCCAAAACTAGCTGTGCACTCCACATTTTCATAGAATGTCCCTGATCTTGGGTAGAGTTAGAATCATTGAGCTCAAACAGAAATGTACTCAACCAAGATATGCTGGTATGACACACACTATTTCACACCTTTTCAAAGTGTCTCATGACACTCTTTTGGATAATGACTCTTAATTTTGGGCTCTCCCAGAAAGATGAAGCTTCATTAGAAGTGAATGTGTAAGGACCTGAGCCCCCTATCCCTCTGCCTCTCGTATAAAACACAGAGGATATAATGATATTTTAAAAATTCATCCACCAACTAGAAAATAAGAGGCTTGCTTTTTGGGAAGGGTTGTTCAAAACCAAGTTTAGCTGGACTAAAAATAGGTTGTTTTTGTGTCATTGCTGTTTTTGGTATTCCATTAGTGAGCATGCAAAAAGGCCTGTAGAATTCAGAACTTTATGGCTGTTGCATCCAGAAACAGTATCTATTGCAGAAGCTCAAGTGAACCCGGTGGGGAGGTCTGAGGTTTAATCTGCTTCATTTCAGATTTTCATGTAGTATTTGAAATTGGATTGTGTCCTGTGATTGCTTCACTCATTTATCTTTCAATAGTTAAAAAAAGCATCTAACTTATCTTCACTTCTTTATAATTCAAAGAAAGAGTATCAAAGTCCATAAAGTGATCAAAAACAAAACTCTCCCTGCCTCTAAACAAAAGCTTTTTTTTTTTTTTTTTTTTTTTGGAAAGGGGAAAATAATGGCCACACAATCCTTGAATGTATAGGTTTGAAGGTAGGTGATGTGGTGAGGGAACTCTAAAAGGTCCCAGCACAGTGGGAGGTGCAAGGAACAATAATCAGAAATGCTGTCATATTTCTTTTCCCAACTAATCTTTATATATTTGTTTTGATGTTCCTGGTACTTTAAGTTATTGATGCAAGTGCATTTTTCCCTATTGATTGTTTCATTATATCCTGCCACAGCTACGTAGATCTGATTAACAACCCTTTCAGTTCGTGGTTCTTCATTGGTAGATAAACACATTTTTAGTATATCAATAAGTTCCAAAGGAATTCACTAGGTCAGGAGAGAGGGTCTTTCATACTTTTGGAAAAACATCCAAACAAAAAAGAGCACAGGGCAAGATTATAGTCAGGAGCCATATTTCAGCAGCTTTCTTTCTTCTTTGGTAAAACGTAAAAAATGCAGGTGATTTAAATTTCCTTGCACATGGAGGAATGAAGAAGTTTGGAATTTTTATGCATGATCAGGACCTGTGTTTGGGAAAATGTAAACTCATCACAGTGGAAAATGTGTTGTTTGGAGTCTGGGGGTGAAAACAAAGCTGATGGTTTTGGAGAGATTGCCGGAGCCAGATGGCCTAGTACTTCCCCAGTCTGGCGGTCCAACTGCTCCCTCCTGGATAATATACAGCCATTTGTTCGGGGATATTTACGCTAGAGCTGTTTCCATGTGAATGTTTGAACAGCATTAAAAAACGAACATATTAGTAGTGATGCATTTCTAGAACTTGTATGAGTACACCGATAGACTGTTCTTATGCCTTTACTTACATTACTGAGAGGCAGGAAGGAGGGTTTGGATATTGGTGAATTGTTTATATAGTTGTTGAACAAGAATAATTTGGTCTTAGTGAGTAATTAGAATATGTAAGCATTTGGAATTAAATTAATGGAAATTAGGGGAGCATCTACCTCAGAGCTCTGTTGTGAGAATTATATGAACTCATACATGTAAAGTGCTTAGAATAGTGATGGGCACACATTAAGTGCTTAATAAATTAGCTGCTTTTTTTTATTATTATTATCATCATCATCACCCTATTGGGTTGACAAAGCCAGTTGAATCCACTAATATAGATGTAAATGTAGTTATCATATGAGTGAAATATCTTTTATAATATGGGGTTGTTAGAATGATTCAGTTTTTATCTTGGCGTTTGAATAATATAAGGGATTTTATTTTTTTTGAGACATAAAAGATGTATTCTAAAGCTAACTGCTTTTGGTACACATTCTCTTTTTATTCAGGGCTGTGATGTAACTGAACAGCATACTGAATATGATATCATTCCTTTGCAACTTTCCTAATTCAGTCCTGAAAATGGCCCGCTTAGCTGCTGAGCTGAAATTACATCTTTGTAATTTGTTCACCAGTAGCCAAGCTGCTAATTGAAGCAAAATAATTTTTTATTTTATCCCACTATTAATGTTGGAAGGCTGTTTGACACAATTGTTTATGAAATGTCAGATGTGTAGTGTTTTCTTTGGCTCAGGTTAATTTCTAACCAACCTTCTGGAAATTTCTAGGATCACATTAGCTAGCACTTTTTTCTTTCTTTTTTTTTTAATGACAAGCAGTGGAACTTGGTGGTCAAATGTAATGATTCATGTCACAGTATGCTGATATTGTAGGTGTTAGTATTATTTTTTTATTAGTTTCAATTCTTGATAATTTGCTACCAAAGCCTTATTGACAATCTATTTAGAGGACACTTCACTTCTGGTTGAAGGAGGTACTTTGTACATTCATGAACTCTTTTTTTTTTTAATGAACTGATTATTTAAGGTGACACAGTAGGTTTGGCCTTTTATTTTGTGTGGGGAAAAATGAGTAACATATATTCAAGGTTACTCTTTGGTTTAAATGGAAAATTAGACATTTTTGTTAGTTATAGATAACCTATCTCTCTCTCCCTCCCTCTCTCTCTCTCTCTCTCTCTCTCTCTCTCTCTCTCTCTAAACTAATGACAACAAATCTCCTATTATTTGGTTGTAAACCAAAACGACTAATACAAACATTTTGTTTCTGAAACCCTTTTGGATTTTGAGAAACCAAAGCCAAAATATTCTCCTCACCCTCTTTCTTTTGGCAAGGAACACGAAGAGTTAAAACTATTAGAAAAATAAACACAGAAGGCCATGCTTAATTCTCTGTATTTCCTTTGGCATCCTATTGAAGTGTGATCCTGGAGTGTATGTTCACCATATATTTTTTGTTTTACTGTGTGGTCTTTATCCACAGTAAGTTTCAATTAACTTTTAAAACCCAGTGATATTTTAGAAAAGCAGGATGAATCACACTTCACAAGATGCCTTTTAAAAACAGTGGCAACCAATGCAGATTTTCACTATTGATTGATTATTTCTTTGCAAAGATGCTGTAGGTTAATTTATAATTGGGCACTTGAAATTGATGGCATTTTATCCTCTCCTGGTAAACCTTCTGCCTTGTTGCATAAGGATGTGAAAGTTTAACAATTCCTATTTTTTTCTTCATTTTTGTTAATTATAAAACATTATTCTGGGGAAAAAAACAAACCTCTCAATATGAAAGTTAATAAAGTATTAAAAATAATTGCATATTTTCTTGCTGCTTAATAGAGGAGGGCATTAAAAAAAGGGAGGCTAGTCTATCAGAAAAATAAATCTACTCTAAATATGTCGTTTTGATTGTCAATTTCTTCAGGTTTTTAAAGTTGCGATGAAGTTAACTCTGTTTATTCTCCTACTTTTCTTCCTGAACAAGCATTCCTGCCACCTTAAGGCATTTACTTGCCATTGGTAGGATTAATGTAAACATTGTGTCCTACTTGATACTGTATTTTTTGTTTCCTTGCTTAAAACTTCAACTTGCTTTACCATCCGTTCACTTATTTAAATAATATATTTTTCTATGTCTTCTCTTCCCTGCCCGCCCATCACTGTGACAGGCCTCCCATCCTTACTCCTGGTAAACACATTGATTTATTTAAACCACTGTTGTCCTTGTCGCTCTCACAGCAGACTACCTTCCTCACAGGGAGCAGACGCATGATTTACTATGGAGGATGAAAATAAGCCTTCTTCTTGGTGTTCTATTGTTTGGGCCCTAAACCAGCTGTCTATTAAAATGGTTTCACTTAAAATAGTCAATGCTGTTTATATGCTTCTGTGATCTTCCAGCTGATCCAGCCTCAATGAGCTTTACTCACACCCCACAGAGACACACATTCAAATTAGGAAGAAAAGCAGGAACTTCTTCCGAAGTTGGTGTTAAAGGATCCCTTTCCTTTTAGGCTTGAAGTCTGGGTTTGCTAAACTGTGAACCAGTCTTGGCGTGTGTACTGACTGTAGATGGTAGAGTTAATGTGTGGCTGCCAGTTGTGTGTACAAGCTAGAGGGTGAAGTTGGTGGCATTTTAAAAAGTCTGTCTTATTGTTGACAATCTGCCTTAGGGATATTCGCCAACATGAATTTATCATGTTTCTCTATGTTGGATCTCATTAGACTGTTGATTTCCTGGCCCATACCTTTTACATAATAGTGTGTGTGTATGTGTGTGGGTGTGTGTGTGTGTGTTTTGTTAGTAACAAAAACCGCTTTAGGTGAGGTTGGAGGTGAATCCGTCTTTGACTGAGTTCCACTCCCTAGCTGTTACACGGAGGTTCCAGTTTACTCCAGTCAAAGGGTTTTAGCTCTACTCACGGGACAGTGAAAAGACTCCTTGTTTCACTTGCTTTTATTTCAGAAGTCACGGAAGCAGCAAGCGCTTCTTTCTCTGCATGTAGGTGCTGAAAAATATTGTTCTGTTGAGGCCCCCAGGAAGGGAACAGCAGAAACTTCATGCTTCATTTCTCCCCGGAGTTCCTAACAACTTCTGAGCAAATCCAAATTCATGCTTTCATTTTTCTATGCTTGATTTGGAGAAAGATTCTCCATTTGGACTCTGTTGCCAGAGGCCAAGTGGCAGTTTGGCATTTGGTAGAGATGTATTACAGAGACCCTGGAACTTCAGCAAATGATGCTCCCTCACCACAGATGAAAACATGGGGTTCCTGGGAGTCCATGGGTTATTGACTGTTTGGGGTGTCATGTGCATTTTTGCAGTATATCTTTAACTGAATGTCGTCATGGGCCCACTGATTTTAATGAAACTGGCAGCCGCAGTAAAAATAATACATGTCATCCAGAAATAATCAAAACAAGAAGGCCTGATGTAAGGGATATTCCCTCCTCCTCAAAAGAACAAAAAAATTTTTTTTTGCAATAGGGAAAGCACCACCAATATCTGTGAATTTATTTACCAAGTTACTAGTTTAGCATGACAAAAAACTGAAATTGGCATAGAGGTTATCAGGGATATTAAGAGCACATACAGAATGTAGTGATAATAGGATTTTACAGAAATGAGTGATTAGAATTTTTTAGCATCGTATGAGATCTAATCAGTTATTTAAAGTGTTTCTTTGGTTTTCCAGCTGTGACTACAGAAAATAAAGCAGGCAGATATAATTTTTTGGTTTACAAAACATTTTCAGTTCACATAATGCATTTTTTTTTTTGAGTAAAGCAACTTCTTGGGTATTTGAAAAGTTCCTTTAAGAATACAGGAAATCATCAATGCATGTCATAACTAGAGGATGAAAATTTGAGGGATAATGGAATATTAGCATAATCTAGATATTTCCCCCAGAAGATAGTTGTGAATTACATAAGGCGTGGAAGTCTGGCTGATGATCTCTGGTGGACCACAGGCACCACCTTAACCAAATGGTCAGAGTTTACTGGCAGTAGTGGAACTAGTTGACAGTGAGATTTGATACACTGAGAATTCAACACCATGTCTGTGTTATTCTGGCCCTGAATTATATAACTTTAGTCTAGGTCTGAGGAAACATCAGACAAATTCAAACTGAGGATGTTCTACGAAACTGGCCTGTATTCTTCAACAATGTCAATGCCATGAAATGCAAAGACTCAGAAATATTCCCATTTTGGAGACATAACAACTGAATGCAATGATTGGTATTGGAATATATCTATATCTATCTATCTATCTATCTATCTACCTATATATATATGTATATATATATATATTGTTGTTAGGACATTATTGGGTAGTTGATGAATCTCAATTAAGGTCTGTAGATTAGATGATTGTATCAATGTTGATTTTCCGATTCAGATCATTGTACTATGGTTCTGTAAGCTAATTCCTTGTTTTAAGGAAATATATGCTGAAGTATTTAGGGTGTGTCTGCAATTTACTAATAAATGGTTCAGGGAAGAATAGAGAGAAAAGAATAAAGCAGATTTAGTAAAATTTAAATATTTGAGGAGTCTGGGTAAAGAGTATGTTGAACTTATATATCTTTGCAACTTTTCTGTAAGTCTAAAATTATGTCAAAATAAAACCTTAAAAAATGATAGGCTAACCATAAAAAACTATTTTAATGGGCCAGTGGTAGGGAAACATTTTCTTTCTATGCACATGCTTTTGTAATTTTTAAATTTGTTGCTATTTTTGTTTTGTATTGGAGTTAGATACCTTAACCAGAGCATGCTCTAGGGCAGCCGTGGGCAAACTACGGCCCGTGGGCTGGATCCGGCCCGTTTGAAATGAATAAAACTAAAAAAAAAAAGACCATACCCTTTTATGTAATGATGTTTACTTTGAATTTATATTAGTTCACACAAACACTCCATCCATGCTTTTGTTCCGGCCCTCCGGTCCAGTTTAAGGACCCATTGTGGCCCTCGAGTCAAAAAGTTTGCCCACCCCTGCTCTAGGGTCCCCACCCACAGTGTCTTAAGTTTCCCTCCTCATTTACAGGCTCTAAAAGTCCTGGGTTCACCACAAAGCACATTAGAGCCAACTAACTACAAGTTAGTTATTGTAGCATCTGTATGTACCAAATAAGGATAGTCTCTGGTTAATTTAAGTAGTTTTATCACCAAGCAATTGAGGGTTATGTGAATGTGTGAAAGTAATTTTATTAATAATTTGAAGCTGTGTTATCTTAGTATTATGCAGTGATACAGTGTAAAATTAAAATGTATCCCAATGTGGAGAAAAGAAAGATGGTGGTGTTGGCAAACATCTGTACTCACTGCCTCCCACAACCATGTCAAAATTATAACTAAAATACAGAGCAACCATCATCCAGATCAGCTGGAAAAAGCTGGCTGAATGGAAGTCCTACAACTAGAGAAGTAAAGAAGAAAGCATACTGAGATTGGTAGGAAGTGCAGAAGCATGGAACGGGCTGGCCTGGCACCCCATGCGGTGCTTTTGAATCAGGAGGGAGATCGTCTCTGAGGAGGCTGCCCAAAGGAGCAAGGGGTCTCAGCCCCCGACCAAACCCCCAACCCAGAGTCCAAGAGCTTGGAAAAGAAGTCCCTATGGGCAGTAAGAACTAGGGCTGTAAAAACCAGTGTGGATTGGGGCTCAGTGACACAGAGGCTGCTGGAGACCCAGCTGTTCCTCTTAAAAGGCCAACACCAGGAACTGAACTTACAAGGTCCTGCTTCCTCTGAGCTCCAGCACCAGGGTGAGGCTTTGGGCAACACAGACACATATGAGGAGGAACTGGATTGTCTGGCATCAGGGCAGGAACTTGGGGGTGGCTTTCTCCCAGACAGAGGTGCTTGCAGGGATCATTGTTCCTGTGCTGGGACCTCCCCATGGCAGGGCTGACTGGCAGCCATTTCTGTTTGCTCTGCCCTGGTGATTCCCTAAGACCCCATCTCATCCAATTTACAACCCCACCCAAGCTGTGTGCAGTGGCTTTTGCATAGGAATAGCCTGTCCTTTCCCAGGCCTTGCTTCATAGCTGGGCCTCATCTGGGCACTTCCAAACCTGATACAAAGAGAAGGAATCTGCAGATCTCTCTGTAGCTCCTGCTGGGTGGCCCCAGGCAGTGGCTGACTTTGCACCTCCTTGGAGATCCAAGAGCCAGTGTACCCAGTGGTCAGTGCGAGACCATACCAGATTACAACTCTTCACATCCATAAGTGACACACTCAAGGGGCAGACTCAGTGAGCACCAAAGCCCCACTAAAGCAAGTCCTGCTCCATAGGGGTGTCTCCTGCACAGCAGCTCTCCCACTGTAGTGGCAGCTGGTCCTCACAGACAATTGGCCTGGAGGTCAATTCCTCCCAGTGACACCAACAGCAACCAAGTCTCAAGTACAAGCAGACTGTGCTCACAGCCCACAAAGGGGTGCACCAAGAGTGCCCTGCTCAGGTGACTGGGGAGGTTGGGCCACTGGGACTGATAGAACACCTACTACACAAGGCCACTCTACCAACTCAAGGAGACATAGCAGCTCTACCCAACACATAGAAACAAACACAGGGAAGCAGCCAAAACGCGGAGACAAACATGTCACAAATGAAAGAACTGAAAGAAAGCAAACTACTGGTTATAGAGTTCAAAATCACAGGTATAAGAATTTTAAAAATTTAAAATCACAGGTATGGGTACTCAAGAATTTTCTAGAAACCTCCAAAAAAAAAAAAAAAATGGAATAGGACCAGTCAGAAATTAAGCATACACTGACTGAAATAAGGAATAATATACAGGGGTTCAACAGTAGAGTAGAGGATTCTGAGAATCAAATCAATGATTTTAAATATGAGAAAGCAAAGAACACCCAACCAGAAGAGCAGAAAGAAAAAAGAATCTAAAAATATGAAGATAGTATAAGGAGCCTCAGGGAAAACTTCAAGTGTACGAACATTTGCATTATGGGGGTGCCAGAAGAAGAGAGAGAGCAAGATATTGAAAACCTATTAAAAGAAATAATGACAGAAAACTTCCCCTACCTGGTGAAAGAAATAGATTTACAAGTCCAGGAAGCACACAGAGTCCCAAAGAAGAGGAACCCAAAGAGTACCGCAGCAAGACATATCATAATTAAAATGCCAAGGGCTAAAGACAAAGAGATAATCTTAAAAGCAGCAAGAGAAAAGCAGTTAGTTACCTATAGGGAATGCCCATAATACTGTCAGCTGATTTCTCAACAGAAACTGTGTAGGCCAGAAGGGAATGGCAAGAAATATTCAAAGTAATGAATAACAAGGACCTACAACCAAGATTACCCAGCAAAGCTATCATGAAGGTCAGATAAAGAGCTTTACAGACAAGAAAAAGCTAAAGATTTCATAACCACCAAACCAGTATTATATGAAATGCTGAAAGGTATTCTTGAAGAAGAGGGAGAAGAAAAAGAGGTAAAAAATATGAACAACAAAATGGCAACAAATACATACCTATCAACAATTGAATCTAAAAATCAAAATAAATGACTAAGAAATCTAATGAACAAAATAAACTGGAGAATAAAATAGAGTCAGAGGCATGGAAATGGAACAGACTGATGATTCTCAGTGGGGAGGTGGGTGGGGGCCGGGAAAAGATTAAACAAAGATATATATATACTAGAGGCCTGGTGCACAAAAATTGTGCACTGGGGGGGGGGGGGTCCCCCAGCCCAGCCTGTGCCCTCTTGCAGTCCGGGAGCCCTTGGGGGGATGTCTAACTGATGGCTTAGGCCCACTCCCTGGGAACTGGCAGTCAGACATCCTTAGTGCTGCACCAGTGAGCCCAGCTTCTGGCTGAGCAGCACTCCCTCTGTGAGAGTGCACTGACCACCAGGGGGCAGCTCCTGCATTGAGTGTCTGCCACCTGGTGGTCAGTGTGTGTCATAGCGACCGGTTATTCTGCTGTTTAGTCGATTTGCATATTAGCCTTTTATTATATAGGATATACATTACCTATGGACAAGATAAGAGGGCCTGGGGTGGGACGGGAACTGGATGGAGGGGGGGGGTCAATGAGTGGGAAAAAGAGGGACATCTGCAATAATCTCAACAATAAAGATTAACCCCCCCCCCCACTAAAATAAACAAACAAACAAATAAATAAAATGTATCCCAATGCAGAGCACTGCTCTACCAATAGCTGTGATTTTTTCTTTGGCTCAGGTATTAACATGTAGATCTTCCAGGAAGCTGAGTTCTCAGGGAAACTTTCTAGTGATCATAAGCAAAACGTTTGTACACACATTACTAAAAACGGACAGAAACATCTTGGCTGGTGAGGTGGTTTGGGACTCCAGATTTTGAGAGTCAGATGTAATTCTTCTTAGTTTAGGGAGATGGCTCTGTGGCTTAAGCCCACACATATGCTGGTGAGCATTACTGTATGGGTGGGTGTACACCCTGGAGAGCACATGTTTTCAGCCTGCTGGTGGGAAGAAGGGTTTTCCCTGATTGATGAATCATCTCAGAGGAGACAGTGAGTGAATGGATTCATTGATCATACCTCTACTTGTTTTCTACTGCTCATCCCTGGAACACTGCATCCTGGGGCTGGAAGTAGTAAAATGAGGAGGGAAATACATACAAGTCTGTGTACTTTTCTATATTTTAAATCAATAGTATCTCAGTCTGCTAAAACTGCTGGGCTCCCCCTCGTCATTGATTAGATTTCTTTTATTCTGAATTGAGGATGAATTGTGGTTGTCTTGATGACAGACACTCATCTCACACACGGATGCAAAGATGTGTGTCATAATGAGGTGGTTGACAGGCCGGAGAGAAACAGCTTCTTCCACTCAGTTTGGGTTGATCCTTAACAAAGTATCTTGGAACAATCAGCCCAGCGAGGCTTTAGCTCCTGAAAACTTCTGGGCCCACAGCAGTGGGGAAGTGGTTAAGAACTCAACTATGATAGTTTGTTCTCTGCTCCTTGGTTCCATTCTTAGCTCAAATCCTGCCTTTTTTTTTTTTACAGGCCATAGTGTATGAAGGCCAAGACAAGAACCCAGAAATGTGCCGAGTCTTGCTCACACACGAGATCATGTGCAGGTAAGAAATACCTTGTTCTCTCCCTTTAATCAGCAAAGAGAAGATGAATTTGTATCTCCAATCTAGGTGAACTCAGGTTTATTTTGGGGTACGCGTTTAATCTTGCTTCTATTAGACAATCTAAAAAGAACCCATGAACCTGAGTATTTGGTACTAAATTGTCAGGCATCAGAATGGTTCTCAGTTATTTATCAGAGTCCATCCTGTAAGACATACATTTCCATGTTGATATCTGCACTGTTAATGGTCACAAAGCAGTACCCTCCCCTTCTTCCTTTCAATCAAGTAAAATACAATGTAACCCTTTTAGTGTTAATATATGCATTCAACCACATTGCTAGTAAAATGAGTAAGCGTTCTATTGATGTCAGCAGAAGCCTCCGTTGATAAGACTTAAGGTATAGTTCCCCCTTTTAATTCTTCCACTTAAAAATAGAACGTCCATACATAGGCAGCATTCCTCCTTAAACTGAGCGTGGATTTTCTTTCATCCCCGCCCCCTCCTCCCCCCTCCCTGCCTTGACTCTGATCACTTAATCTTAGTTACCCAGTGTGTAACTATGACAGTGTAGCTAATATTTCTGAGGGCTGGTGAGCTTTTGGAAGGATAGCAAAGCGGAGTCCCTGTCACATGCAAATGAGCGTCTTTATTTTTGCCTGGTATCTGACTGACGCTACATTTGAAAACAGGCCCCTGGACCACATTCAGTTCCCTGGTCTCAGCCAGTCCTCCACATGTGGGAAAGCAGACCAGAGAATGAACACTTTTTAACTTGCAGTTTAGGATTCTTATTCTTCATAAAGTAACAGTGGTACTTGGCTCCCAGTATATTCTGAGTAATTGGATGAAGCATGAAGGTGCCACTATGCATCAGAGAAAGGCTACTAATTGCTTTGTTAGCCATCAGGCGGGGCTCAAGCAGGCTTGGCCCCTGACTATTACTGACCAATCCTGTTAGGGCTTCAGCATGGGTGGGCTTTATTTGCTGCTCATGGACTTGTAGTGAACTCAGTCTTATAGCTCTATTGGAAATAAATTAGAAAGGGCTTAATGTATAAGCATGTTTACTTACTGAAATCTCAAATATTAACTTCTTTATCTAGAATTATGTATGTGTCTGAAAATTTCCTTTCTTCTTTTCCTCTAAAAAACATACTTCTAATATATTATTATAAAATATATACGAGTTTCACAAGTTTTTGCTTCAGTGATTTGTAAAACTTGTTAATTATTCCAAAAACAGGTTGCTTTTCTCTAACTTTAAAGCAGTAGCAAAATCCAAAAATATGGTCGTAGATTTCTCAGAAGGTATTATTAGGCAAAAATCAGCATTATACTGCATACAATAATTGTGTGAGTAAAGCTGAGTTGCACTTTACAGAATTAAATGAGTAAAATCATTTTGAAAAGCCTTAGAAAATGACCTCCTTTGTATTACTATTTTTCAGACTGTATTTTAGCTTCCCACAATTAGCATGTTATTAGAATGAATTTTCAGTGTTCTATTACCTGCGATTCTAGCAAAATAGGAGACAGACAGGAAGATGGATCTCAACCAATAGGCCACCTAATATCTATATATCATAGATTTGCATCTCAGATCTGCACATGTTTGGACTCTGCTAGAAATAATTCTGTTCTTGAAATACTTCGAGATATATTATGCCTTTCACACACAAGCCTACCCTCTATTAATGCAGTTTATATTTTTCTTGTTCTTAAAATTCATTGGTCCAAAGTATTTTATTATGCTGGTTGCTGTGCTTTACTGCTGGTGTTCTTCCTATTTTTCAGAAACATAAAAATAGCAAAAATAAAATTCTCAAGCCACTGAAGGCAAATGATGATGTTTGTACTGCATGGCTGAGAGGGAAAAGCCATATTCAAAATGCCATCCTGTTAATGTTACAGATTACGGTTTCTCTGGCTGCCTATAGATGTGTAAGGGGTACTGTTTGTTTACCAGGCCGCCATGACCCTATTACACAAACCTGTCATCTATTGTGTGGCTAACCGTCTTTTAAATTGCAAATCAGATGCTCTTTAGGGGGCTTTAGGAAAAAAAAAAATCTCACTTTCCACACCATCCTATTTCTCTTGATTTCTTGCCTGTTGTAAGTGGAAGTTGGGATGTGCTGAATTTGCACCAGGGGTGCAAATGCAGGCTCAATTATAAGCATAAAATTAGAGTCTGTTCACCATTAATCAGCCTGGCTAATTGCTATGCACCACCATTAGCCATATGGTGTGAAAGACAGCTTGCTCTCCCCAAGATGAAATTTCTCCATTGCAGACATGAAATAGTGAGGGCCCTGGATTCTAAAATAGCATGTTTTAGATATTTAATTTCTAAACAACTTTCTGCTGTGCTTTCTATCAAGGCTAACAGCACAATAAAACTTTGCGTTTATGTCACAAAAACTGTATATTTATAGTACCTTGGAGCGATAGTAAAGGAGACAGAGAATTTACATCGACAGGAAAGGGTTTGGGATGGTTCTGTTTTGTTGTGGAAAAGGGGGAAAAGAAAAAAAAATGAAAGAAAGAAAAGAAATGAGATAAGAGAAAAGAAGGAAGTTGTGTCTCAGGTGGCTGCAAATTTAAGAAATCCATTTTGTTCTGTTGTGAGGATAACTCCGTGGCACGAGCTGACTAAAGGACTTGCCACCATTGGATTACAATTATTGCTACTCTTTGAGACAAAACCTTTTTGACTTGGTGGCATAGAGCTCTTTCTGTGGAATTCTGGGAGAGTATCTACATTTTTGGTAAATTAGAATCTATCGTTACATTTTGCTAATACCTGGTGGTTAAGGCCTTAAAATAATGTGGTCTCATGAAGGATTAAAAAAAAAGAAAAAAGAAGTTGGAATCCATAAGAGATTTGATTTTAAGTGCATCTCAACATCCTGTATTTAAATGTGAATGGAAAGCAGCAACTATACTTGGTAGTTGAACCAGCTCCCAGCCTCCCAGGAAGGCTGAAGCAGGCTTTCTCTCCTTCCAGGTTTCCCAGGCTGGGCGCTCTCTTGAGGCGAGTGATCTTTTTCCATGATCAGTGCCTGGCTTCTTGCGGGGCCATGGCTTAGTTCTCAGGGTCAGCCTCTCCCTTGATCAGGCCTCTTCTTCCTTTCTCTTTTGCTGGTTTATTCTGATTTTTCCTTCAGATCCCCACGTCAGCATGACTTCTTCAGGAAAGCCTCCCAGCCCTTGTCCTGAATTGTATCCCCTTGGTAGGCATTCCTATCCTATCCTGTGCTTTTCCCTCAAAGCACTCAGAGCATTACAACTGTGGGTCCATGGCCTGTCTTACTTGCTGGACTAAGGACTTAAAGGCAGGGAAATTACTCAGTTTTCCTCTGTGCCTCAGTTGTTCCATGTGTGAAATGGGTGAAAAATATTATCTCATAGGTAGTTGTTAAGGTTAAATGCTATAACCTATAAATGCTTATCCTGGTGCCTGCCATATAGAAAGTACTGAATGTCTATTGTTAGTATTTATAGCAGTGGCAGTAGTCTTAGTATTAATATTAATAGAAGCAGAAGTAGTAGTCGAAGCCATAGCAGCAATATCCAGTGTCTAGCTACGTATCTGGCACATAGTTGTTCAGAGTGAAAGATTGATGAGAACTTTGAAAGGAAGTGAAGTGTCCACAAAAGGCACCAGTGGGGTCCTCGGCCTGGCCTGTGGATCGGGCCCCAACCGGCTCTCCGACATCCCCCGAGGGGTCCCAGATTGTGAGAGGGCTCAGGCCAGGCCGATGGACACCACCTGTGTACAATTGGGACCCGGGAGGGAGGCAGGAGGTTGGGTAGCTGTGGAGGGACCACGGGAGGGCTCCCGGGCGTGCCTGGTCCATCTTGCTCAGGCCTGATTGGCCAGACCCCAGCAGCAAGCTCACCTACTGGTTGGAGCGTTTTCCCCCTGGTGGTCAGTGCATGTCATAGCGACTGGTTGACTGTCTGCCCCCTGGTGGTCAGTGCATGTCATAACGAGTGGTTGAGTGGTCTTAGCATATCATTAGCATATTATACTTTGATTGGTTGAACGGACAACTGGATGACTGGACACTTAGCATATTAGATTTTTATTATATAGGATATATATGTGTGTGGTCCCTACACACACACACACACACACACACACACACACACACACACACACACATATATCCTCCATTCTTCCCCACTCTTATTTTATAATGCACTTTGTTCATTCTCGGTGTGGTGGTTAAGGATGTTTTCATTCATTCTTTTAGCCCCTACTATTTGCAAAGCACTGTGGAATGCTGAGCCCCAAAGGACTGAGTCCTGTAGTAGGAGAGCTGACAGATTAGATGAGACTTGTGGGCAGAGAACCAGACTGCCCTGTAGAAAGAGTTGACTGTGATCAGAGCTGAGACAAAGGATTGTGGCTATTCAGAGAAGACAGGACATACTTGTAGGCAGATAGTAGCCTCAGAAATGGGGAGGAGGGTGAGATAGGACAAGGATGTTAGAGTATGCATGAAGAAGTGTTTGGACCCATTTGTTGGGGTCCAGGTAGGATTTCTCTTTGGAGAGGTCTAAAGGTGGGTGGTCCTGTGGCCTGGAGCTGGGAAGAGAGTCAGGGTGAAAGGCAACCCACTTCAGAAGTCTCTTCCCAAAGGTGAGAGTTGAAGCAATGGGCTTATAAGGGGTTGACAAGGGTGGGAGAAAAGGGAGAGAAGGGTCCTTGGATACATTCTTGGGGAATAATCACACATTAGCAGGAGGGAGGGTGTGCTCAAGAATTAGGGAAAAGAACCTTGAGCATGCAGAGCTTAAAAATAAAAGGAGGGTGTTTCAAAGACGTGGGCCAGCCATGTAAGTGCTAGGGAGGCTCCACATGGATATGAAGATGGAGAAAAACAGCAAAAAGGTCACTGGTGAACCAAGCCAGTTTTTATGGGGTTAAGGTGGCAAGAACTTATGGAGACTCTGGCAAGGAGAGAGTTGGACAGCAAAGAAACTAACTCAAGAAACAAGATGGAGCAAGTCTTTTTTTTTTGTTAAGAGAATGGGAAAGCTTGACAATGTATGTAAACTGAGGGAAAGAATGAACTTATCCTTACAACCATTAATCAGACTCTACGGGTAATTCTTATATCTCCTTCTCCAGCCACTTTGGTTAAATAGGCAAGATATTTTACTTTTTATTGCAAAGCTTAGAAATTGATATGGTGTTTTTCTCTAGTTGAGAGAGCCTCTACTTATTGGAAAAACTGCATGTTCCTAAGATGAGGATCTGCAGGTCCCATGACTAGGAGACATCTAGCCATTTCTTGCCGTGATTTATGGAGCTGCGTGTCAGCTCACTGGAGATACACCACCTGTGTCAGGCTGCTATGGAAGAGACTCATAAGTTTGCCTTCCCTGGGTGTGCAGAATTGTCCAGGAGATGCACGAGCCTGCTGGGGAAAGGGCTGCTGTTTTGAGCCCACAGTGTACTTATGGCATCAGGTGCCGGGTACCCACTCCTGTGACAGGCCACATTGCTCTCCTGCCAGTTGGGTCGCAGGTTGAGAAGGGATGTGAAATAGTGGGAGTCCTGCCCTGTGACAAAACAAATTAGGCAACTCCAAGCCCTCCCACACGATAGATGTCTGCGTTAGGGAGCCAATACCAGGTCTGAGTCTGGCACAGTGCCTGCCACACAAGTAGGAGCCGGAGAAACACCTTTTTGACTAGATGAAGACCCATCCATCACACAGTAATGAGGGTATAATTATTACTGTGAGTTCTTTCACTACCACGGTAACTTTTCCTTTGAAATGCTTTTGAGTTTGTTGTCCCAACGTACTATATTGTTTCATTCTGAGTCCTCTTCTGCCTTACACATAAGGGAATCTGTGCTCTTTTCAGCCGCCCTTGGTTGATGCCTGTCTTGTGTATGGTGGAGGCTGGTGCCCACCTTTCTGGGTTCTTTTGAGTTCCATGGAAGAAACTAGGGGAGGTTCAGCTCAGAGCACAGAGGACTCTCGAGGGCAGGGAACAGTTATGGGATGAAGGACAGGTCTTTGCTTGGTGCTCCAGTTAGAATTAGGGAGCTACAGGGGGGTCAATGTCAGCTCAGTCTAAGGGAAGACCTTCCTTCTCCCACTGACAGTTGATTTTTCATTTTCAGTAGGAAAGTAATAATGCAATACAAAGCAGAAGACTGAAAATGTATTTAAATAAAATATACGCCCTCCATTATTCCCCATTCCTATTTCCCTTGTTATAAGTTACAGCTTTGAGGTATCTATTCATTTATTAAATATTTTCCGAGGGCCCAGAGTGTACTAGGCTCTGTTCTGGTTGCTGGGGATATAAAGGTGAATAAAAACATCTAAGGTCCTGTCCTCATGGGGTTTATATTCAAGTGTGAGTGTCAGACAATAACGAAGAAGACAAATCAATATAAAATATAATGTGGGGAGTGAGAGGAAGAAAAGTGCAGAATAAGGGACTAGAGAGCTCTGGGTGGTCAGGGAAGCCTTTCTAAGGCAGTGACTTTGTGCAGAGATTTGAGTGACATGAGGGTGTGGACCATGCTTGTGACATTCCCTGCCCCCCCTCACATTTTTCTCTCAGATATTGGACCATACCATACGTACTATTTTGAAACTTGTTTTTCTCAGTTCACAATATAATGTTGACTTCTTTTCATGATAATTCATAAAACCCACCTTCATTCATTTTTAATGCTACACAGAACTCCATATATACATGTACATATATATACTATATATGTACACCATAATATATATAAATATATATATATATTTATTTATTTAAAGGGGGCTCATACCGTAGACATTATTTTTTCATCACCCCAGGTGCAGAGTAGAGCCCAAGTGTCTCATTTTGGGGAAATTATATGATGCAGTGACATGGCCTGGGAGACGAACCTGTTGGAATATTTTTCATCCTTTGCCTAAAGTTTTTTATAAGTGATAAGTGACTTCCAGCAGCCCCTTGATTCTGTTTTCTCTTCCTTCATTCCCCCATTTTAGTCTTATTCTGTCCCTCCTTCTGCACTCCTGTTCTTCGAATCTGCCTGCTACTCTGGGTCCCTTGGGGCACAGCATAGAGGGGATGGTTCTTATTTATGCTATTCTTCAACTCCTCTGGCTTCTCTCTAAGTCATTTTTATTTGGAACAGATTAAGTCAAAGGACATATCTCTGGCCTGGTGTGGCCCTCGCTTGTGGGAGGTGGTTTTGGTGTATGGGGTGCAGTGATAGTGACCCCTCCTTCTATCTGGAGTGCCTGCCCAGAGGGTCAGCTTGGCTCTCTTTATCTGTCACCTTTCTGCTTTCATGGATTATATTCCCTCACCACCATACATTATATTCATTCATCAAGTTAATCAATCAATCCAATATTTGAGCTTCTCTGTTCTATTCTAGGTTTCATGCTGCTCCTTAGGTAACTAAAATTGA
This sequence comes from Myotis daubentonii, assembly GCF_963259705.1. Classification (NCBI taxonomy): domain Eukaryota; kingdom Metazoa; phylum Chordata; class Mammalia; order Chiroptera; family Vespertilionidae; genus Myotis; species Myotis daubentonii. Next base: position 96,907,355 of record NC_081844.1, on the reverse strand, counting down.
CAGTTTTTTCCTTTATGAAGAATATGGGTTAATGAGGGAGGAGTGTGGAAGGAGAAAGATAGCAACAAAACACACACACACACACACCAATATATATATATATATATATATATATATATATATATATATATATATATATATATATATATATATATATGCAAGTTTTCATTGTGTTAAGTGCCCTGAAAGGAAAAACAGGAAAACCTAACTTTGATTAAGGGCAGATGTCAGGGCAAACCTCTCAGAGGAAAGAGCCTAGAGGCTGAAGTCTGAAGGGGGACGAGGGGCTGCCGAACTAGGGAGGGGTAGAAGGAGGAGCAGAGCAGGTGGGAAGCCTGGCCTGGGCCTGGGATCAGACTGAGTGTGCCTATCAGAGAGATTGAAATTGGCCAGTGAGACTGCAGCTTGGCAAGTTGGAGAAGAGTGACAGGAGAGTGGGAGGTGGTCTGGCATCCTGTCATGCCATAGATTTATTCTAAGTGTTGTGGGAAGGCATGAAAAGGTCCTGGGCAGTGAAGTGACACAGTCCCATTGACATTTTGAAAAGATCACTCAGGCTGTTGCAGGGAGTGAAGAGTAGGCAGCAAGAGTAGGCCACTGGAGGAATCCAAGGACAAATGAAAGTGATTGGACCAGGGCGGTGGCAGTGGGGAGGGAGAGAATCAGGTAAGCTTGAGATGTAGATTCTACTCCACAATTATCATCATGCAAATTGGAGGAGTCTGGGGGGCAGGGGGGAGGAAGAGGACATTTAGTCTTGGGGAGGGCATGGCCACTGGGGACTTGCATTGCCCACTCACAGTTTTGAAAAAGAAAGGGAAAAAAAAAAGGAGAAATAGACCATCTCATTCATTGGTTTTCTCCATGGATAAAGGGGGCTGTGGGCTCTGTAGATGGGCTGCTTTTGGAGAGTTGCTGCCTCTGAGGAGGAGGCAGGAGCTGGGAGTGACAATGATGCTGAGCGCTTACTATGTCCAGTCACGGAGCCCGGCTTTACACCCTCACTGCATTGAATCTGCGCCTCCTCACTTAGGGGTGGGTACAACCATTGTTCCCTTTTACAAATGAGGGAACTATGAGCTGTGAGGGGTAGCACCTTGCTCAAGGCGACACAGGTAGTTCTGTCTGATTCCAGAGCCAGTGTTTTTAACCACTGTGCTCTTCTGCCCTTGAAATGTAGGCATAGAGCAGTGGTTCTCAACCTCCTGGCCCTTTAAATACAGTTCCTCATGTTGGACCCAACCATAAAATTATTTTCATTGCTACTTCATAACTGTAATGTTGCTACTGTTATAAATCGTAATGTAAATATCTGATATGCAGGATGGTCTTAGGTGACCCCTGTGAAAGGGTTGTTCGACCCCCAAAGAGGTTGTGACCCACAGGTTGAGAACCGCTGACATAGAGGATCAGAGTTTAGGGAGGTTGGAGTTGAGGTTTTAACTTATTTTTTTTTGCATTCATCCCAACGACTGTACTTCTCATTCCTGTTCCTCACGTGTCTTATACATTGGGACACGTTGGGCCTTCTATCCCCGGAGCACTAGTACTGCAGAGCTCATGGCCTGGAGGGAATAGTTCCCTCAGAATCAGACAGGCAAAAACTATAGGGGGTGGAGTGGTTTTTAGCTGGGGCTTTGACAAAGGAAATACAATTCTTAGTATTGCTTTCCGAACATATGGGAGACACAGAATTAGCACCAAATTTGGAAGCTGACTCTCTTCTCAGGGATATAGTTACAGCAAGGAAAGAGACGTCCCAACTTTGGTGAAAGACTCCCTATGCAGAAGTATATCTCTTGGTCCTGAAAGTGAAGTTCAATGTTTGATTCTCTCTGGCAGCTCTAAATTTAGGCTCTGTGATTCACTAAGTCGAGTGTGTGTGTGTGTGTGTGTGTGTGTGTGTGTGTGTGTGTGTGAGAGAGAGAGAGAGAGAGAGAGAGAGAGAGAGAGAGAGAGAGAGAGAGAGAGAGAGAGAGAGAGAGATCATGCATGTGTGCCTGTGTAAGAAAGTGGGAGCAAAGTGCATATTATTTGTGCACGGTAATGTATAACCCTTGGTTAACTTCCTCACCTCCTTGACTGATCAAATATTTGCTTTTATAGTGTGCCCCTGTGGACAGACAATGTTTTATTTGCAAACAAGTCTCAGGTGCATAGGTTTCCATTGATCATGGGTAACTTTCAAAAACAATAATTTTTTACCCTTTAGAAGCATCTTAAGGTCACAGCTGGGGTGGGGCTTGGGTATGGGTGCGTCTTTTGCCCATGGCTGCTTTTTCTGATCTAATAAAGAGCGCCCACTCTCTGGGCTGTGCTAGCCTTTCGATCAACTGTCCCTAGTGCTTCCAGAAAACTTAAGTGGTGACCAGTGCAGGACACAAAAGCACAAGAGGGCATGCTGGTCTCCACTTTCTTTTATCCCGTTTCTTGGTTTGTCTTAATTATTGTGTCATACTTTTATTCTCATGAAGATGGTTCAAAAGCAAGCACTGGCAGCTTTAGGATTTTAGAAAGCATGTGGTTGAAGAAAATGTCTCCCATAAAAGAGAGAGGAGGAGGAAAGGAATCCATTTAATACAGAATGACTGGAGGGGGAGAAATCACTCATACCTCATTATTGACGCGTTCCACACAATTAGTGTGATCTTGAGGGAAGAACGTTTGAGCCACCCACAACCCTGAATATTCTCATTGGGTAGATGTAATAATAATGCATTTCACAGTGAGCCCTCCCAATACTGCGGGCAGTGATGGGGAGACCCCATCTTAGGGCTGTCGGTCCTGGCTCCCAGAGAGTCAGTCCCTTTCTCTCCTCCTTTGTGCAGGGAGAGGTTAAGCCTGGCCATTAACCCATAGGTGACCCAAATAGAATTTTCTGTCCCAGGGATCCATTGATTGCCAGGTATGGCTTTGTGGTAATTCTAGCATTTGCAACCCAGCAATTTGAACCTTCTGTCTGTCTAAATGATGATTTTACGTTGTAATGGTTGTACTAAATCCTTTCACTTTTGCTCCATAGCCGCTGTTGTGACAAGAAAAGCTGTGGCAACCGAAATGAGACTCCCTCAGATCCAGTGATAATTGACAGGTAGGGACCACTCTACTTTCACTGGATTCTTATTCCTCATTATAATGAAACACCTGCCTTGTGTCGCTCTTGGGCGAGGGTTAGGAATGCATGTGGCCGAAATTTGCCTGTTGGTCATGACTTAATCCGCGCCGAGCTATTGCGATTCCTGGGAAAGCCATATGGAATGTTCTTTGGAGGCCTGTTCTCTTGGATTGCTCCGGTTTTGTGTCTGATTCATGCTCCTAAAGGAATATTTTTTCCCCCTGACTTTCAGTGGCTCAGTCCTCATGCTGTGCCAGGAAGCTTCAGAAATAAAATAATAATAGTTTGTGATTTATGAAATGTGGTTGGGTGCTTATAAATATTTAACTTTTATTTGAAAAATGTTTGAATCATTATCACTTTTAGCTACAGTAGTTCTGTTGGATGTAATCCATCTACATTTTAAGGTTTTATTTATGCATAAAAGCAGTTTTAAAGAGATCTGCGAACCAAGATTTTCCTACTGTTATTTCCTGGATTTGATTGTAGCTCATACTGTATCGTAAGTTGATTAATTTATCCTGCTTGTCTTAATTATCGTGTTTTTAAACAGATCCATATTACTAATCTGACATGACCGAGTAAATCACTGTGGAACGATAAATCTGTTTTAGTTGTTCGGTGCAATTTGAAGCCAGTATGTGCACATATTATGCAAAGCTGCATTCCAAATATTCATTTTACATTTTAATTATTGAAATTCATTGTATGGAAACATGTATGATAAACCATTTGTTACATAGCACTACTCATTGAGAGTTAAATGGCCTGGAAGGTTTATAGATGCTGTCGGTTGTCAGCTAGGAAAAGAGCTAGCACCCTCCACTAGCAGGAAGAGAGTCTTGTAAGCAAGACTGATTCCTCATTGAAGGAACCTACAGCTGAGCAAAAGTCTCTTTTGGAGTTTGATAATATTGTTTTTTGACAATGCTCCCCCCCCCCCCACACACTTATCTGTCTTCACAATTCTTTTTACCGTTTAGGGACTTGCTTTATCATTTTTTAGTGAACTGGAAAGTGTTTGCTTCATCATAATTTATGACAAAAAATTGGTTTTGATTTTGACGTATGTGGTTCTTCAGGCTTAAGCCCAATGTTGTTTATTTTATTTTATATTTTAAGCCCAATTTTGATTGCCCAGTAGCTTCCTAAAGCTCACATTTCAATCGGATATTTTACTTAAATATTTCTCATTAATGTTCACTAACAACATACACTTTTGCCCGATAAATAAGTATGAATATACTTGATTCAAAGGCAACACAGGTAATGTTTGCGGTGTAGTGAGGTAGTGTGCTGTCTATAGAATTAGAATGGCATATTCATCTGAGACCGCAGGCCTGCAATTGATATAATATTTTTTTCTGCAACAGAAGATAAATCTTCAAATAATATACAACAATGAGTATCACCTTTGTGCTGTTTGTTTCATTTAAATACACCTCTTCAAAATACCACTTCTTATTTTAAGTAAGTTTTTCTTACTCATCCATTAAAAAGAAAGTGTTCTGATCAAAGGACCAGCCCAGATCGTCCCCCCAAATTTGAAACTCTACACACTTTGTTCTGCTACCCAGTTCCTTTTGCTTTAGATGATGACAAGAACTTACCTTGCCACACTCAATGAAAACACTTTTTTTGCTTGTGAATGGGTTAAGCTTTTAAGTTCTTCGTTTGGTTTTAAGCCGTGACTCTGATATAGAAGGTTGATAGGACTGTGGTTTGAATAACATTTGATTTTGACCTGTTCCTGTGGGTTGCGATGGCATAAGAAACTTGACTCAGCAGCGCTGTAATTAGCCCGGCCCGTGTTTTTGAAACAGGATTGTGTTACCTGGATTGCATTAGTGTGGCTTCTATTGTTGCCGCTTTGCATCTGTCCCAGTAGGGTACTTAAAACCTTTTCTTGGCTGGGGTAGTTCAAACAATTTAGGCAAAATAAGTATGCACTTTATACTGTTGGTGGCTTTCGAGATATTACTCATGACATTTATCCTTTTCCTTTTTTTTCCTTTTTGGTCTGACAAAGTAGAAAACTGCGTGTAGCCAGCGTTGGTCTCTTAAGAGAGGAGAATTTTACAAACAGCTGAAACCCAGTGTGTCTGCACACGTCCAGCATATGTTTATTTGCTGGCTGTTGCCACTGTCTCCTGTGAACTCTTTTTAAGCAGTGATGCCAGCTGATATGCAAAAACCCATTTAACTATTCTTTATTTGCATCTGAGTTTTCAGAATTTGCTCTTCAGTTGGCCAAAGGCTTTTAAAGCTCCAGTCTTGTCTATGCTGACATGTGAAACTTCCATTTTTAACGACGAGAGAAGAGAATAACAATAAGAAAAGAGCTCACACAAGGAAGGGCAAAATAGAAAAGATTTTTCAATTCCATACAATTGCAAAGAAAAAAAAAATGAAGACAACTGTGTTTGAATTTCATAGTTTCCAATTTGGTTCTATATTACTGATTGCATAATATCTGTGTTACACGCTTAGGGTTTGATTTGTTTTCAGATTTATGGATGTGAATCCCTGCATATTTAGGAAAAGTAGGTTATGGGGCCTGTATTCAGTAGCAGTAGTAACTGTTTTTACAAGATGCACACAGTATGTAATTATAGAGCTGAGGGTATAGGCAATCGTTGTTAGGATTTAGCATAGTTTTAACCCACAGTTACCTTTTGGGCACCAATACTTTTTAGCTCCCTTTGCTTGTCCTTCGGATTTTGGAAGAACACTGCTGAAAAAAAAAAAGACTTTAAGCAGTGGTTATGCAGGGAAACTATTTATAGGGGAGATAGAAGAGGCTCTCCGGTCATACGGCAATGGTGCAGGGTAAGCTATTTCTGTGTTGAATTTTGGCTATATTATTTGCTGCCAGTGATTTGGGGACATCAGCTTGGCACAGTCTATCCAAAAAGTGGAATTAACAAAATCAGCAGTAGCACACTATGATGTAGAAAATGACTCCTTTTACAATTGTGACAATTTGTCGAGTCACTTCGAAAAGCTTGTTGGAAAATTCCTGCAAACGTAGAAAGTGTGCATCTGCAGTTGACTGCCAGGTTATATTTTATATTTCTGCCTGATATCAAATGGCTGGATGAAGAGTGATAAAACCCAGGCTGTGCCCAATGATCCAGATATTTGGGCTATGTAGACATGGGAAAAGTCAAATGTGTTAGGTTTAATAGCTGATGACCAGGAACTAATAATAGCAAATTTCATTATTGTTGAGGTAAAGGGCTATGTATAGTAATTATTGTTAAGTAAAAAGCAAAACAATGATTTGCAGTTATTGAATTACAGTGGAGATTGACTTAACATATTCACACAGTAACTCATATTTGAATTTAAAAGGTTTGCAATAAAATTCATGTTTAGAAATTGAATAAATTGTAGTTTTATTACCACATTGGATATCCTTGTGTCCTAACCTTTTTCCTTCGAGTTATCTAAGTTCAATAAATAAAACCTCATTAGACTATTCCCATTTCAACGAGTTTATTAAATTTTGCAGGAGTAATTAGCATAAGCTGTGCTAATTTTTCTGGAAGACTAATGAGGGAGGTTCTTAATTAGGTTTACTTTGTAAGAATCAGAAAAGATGATAATGACAAAAGTCACATAGGGTAGTCTGAATTGGGAACCCAGTTTTTCTGAATCTGTAAAAAAAAGCTTCCACTTTCTAGTTGCAAAGTTCTTTATAAATGCTTGAACTGAATATATTAAATGTGCAGGATGTCATTCCGTATCTAGTTGTTAGGATTACTATCCATTCTTAGTTTGCTTCTCAAAACTCTTTATTTTTCTACCCTTGACTAACTAAACTATCTTTAAGCAATGACATGGATGAATACAGGTGGTCTTACAAAAACGTTTCTTTCTCCAAATTATACTGCAGGATTCCTTCCACATGGAGCCCTAAAATTTCTCGCCAGATTTGTGTCACTTATTGTCAGTAAAGCAGGTTAGGGGATGACTCAATATTTGTGTGTGTGTTTTTTTTTCCAATTTTATTCTATCAATGTGCTTGATAGTCTAGTTAGGCCACTAAATAAAAGGAAAAAATAAGAGCTCAATTCTTTATTTCCTTGTACTATGGATCTTGAGCAGTTAATAGTGATTTTTTGAAAACAGAAATAATACAAGATGAAATTCTTCCTCAAATTATCTCTGTCTCGTGTGAATTTAGACGTAGCCCTTTTGGGATATGTAGCTCAAGCAACCTGCAAGTTTTGAGTTCCTCAGAGCCAATATTTAAAGCATGGATTTTTAAAGCTTGTCAATTAAGATACCTCTAAAGATTTTGGGTTTGCACATTGTAACCTTAACAGATTTGTCTTTATTTTCCATTTATACAAATTCTTGAATCTATGTTTGAGATGAAAGCTTTGACATGTGACATAAAAAATACATATCGATTTCATAGAGTGAGAAACCTAGTTAGTCTGTTTGGAATTACTCTTCTTCCACTTACCCAAGGGTCTCCTAAAAAGAAAAAAAAAGCCTAAGATCTTCCATATCTAGATCACTTTCATTTAGGTAACAGTAATTGGGTTTGTTTTATGTTTATTGGTTGAAAAATGTTCAGGAATAAAAATATTAGGATGCTTATTTTACCTGATGATTTTATAGGATGTAAATCATCTGAATAGAAAAACTTAACCATGTCAGGGTTGATCAAAGAACCGATTTTATTTACCATCTACATCTAAGAGATATAAATACTGTGATAGTACATTTCATAAAGTGCAGTGTTATCACCAAGCTAATTTCTTGATTGAATTGATCCCGATATATTTATATAACACGTATGTTCATTTGTATAACAGGAAAATAATATTAAAACTTTAGAATTAGCATGTAATTGTGTGTTTTTTTTAACCATGGAGCAGGGTGGGGTATATCCTAATTTCTAAATTCACAATCATGATGTTGTGAAGGCATCTGGGCCCCTCAACAATAAATGACTTCCTTCTGTCTTTTATTAACAGAGGTAAACCTCAAAGCCATTAAATTTTTTTTTTATCTTCTGTAAAAATAAAATCTTCAACTGACATGAATATAAACATATACTTTTATTCAAGTTGCAAATGAGGCGTTCAGACAGAATTTCTTGGTTTCATTTCATTGACCTTTCAACTCTTAATATTTTGGTCTTCATTCAGTTTTTAGAAGGACCAATCACTAAACATAATCCCTCCGTAAGATACACAAATGACTGCTTGGGGTGTGAAAAACCAGAGGTGTGCCTGCATTTCTTGGAGTTCTGATACGCTTTTATACCACCCGATTTCCTAACCTGGAATGCTGGGTTCAAGTAAAAGGAGGAGGAATTCACCTTTTAAAGTTGCCCCAGGCAGGATAATTGCTGTCCTCTTGGCTGATTTGGGAGGTTGCATTTTTCTAAAAGTGACAAGCCAGCATCTCCAAGCATGAATTTACGGATGTTTATTAAGTCTAGCATATTTAAACATTTGTTTTCTCAGTGGGAATTCATATGCGATTATTAGGAATGAGACTTATGTGAGAGTATCATTCTAAATTTTATCACATATCAGATAATACCATTCTGAATATGAGATGAGCCCTGAACACTTCACTGCAGTTTGCAGCCGTGTTAAGAAAATAACGAATACAATAAGCTAATAGCAGCCTATATCCCATTTGCTATCAGCTATTCCCAAATACACAACCAGGATACATTAAAATGCATTTCAAATATGCTGACAATATATCATAATGCAAAGCACTTTTACATGGTATAATGCTACTGCAGACACTGTATAATGAACAACAGTGGTTTTCCTGTAAAGGAAATAATGGCAGCAACTTCCAAGAAATGTATTTAACGGAGATTCAGAGAATCCGCAGTGGATATGTGTAACTGGCCTGGGCGTCAGCTCATGGTGTGGGTTTTTCTTACCCCATGTCATCATAACTTTGCTTTCATAATGGTTGTAGAAAAATACAGAAAAGCAGTACAAAGTCCCCTGTGTGTCACCTGGCAACTTTGCACCATCAGTTTGTGATGAGAATATATCACTGTATTAAATATGCTTTTACTTTTCTAATAGAAGTTGCTTAGAATGAAAATAAAATCACACTCCTCTCAAGTTCAACTCTTCATTGATGAATTTCCCTCATTTCTCCCTACTTCCAGCACCTGACCAAACTCTTTAACAAAAATTGACAAGGTTTTTAAAACTCTAGTTAGAGGTTCCTGCATATAAAGAGATAGTATTTTGGTCATTTTAAATTGAGGCAGTATTTGAAATAGATAACTAATTCTTCCTCCCCTCCCCTGCCCACAGCCCATCCCTCTCCATACAAACTGTGTAACTATATACAGCCCCGGACAATATAAAAGTGACCTAAATACTCCAATTGCAGTCAATGAAATATGGTGAACAGTGCAGGTTTGTCTTTGGTTGCTCGCTGCCTTTAAAGGTGTGGGTAGATGAAGATAAATCTCCCTCCCAAACTCTTTCTCCAGTTACAAGCCTTTGTCCAGAAGCAAATGAAGGTTTTAACGTTACAGTACTTATTGTAATAGAATTTTAATTGCCTTAATCCTGCTGAAGTGTGAGGCTGAGTGCATGTGTGCTTGTGTTCTTCATGGGGAGGAGAGTCAAGCCAACCCTCCCCCACTCACACTAAACAACAAAACTGCATAGGTCCGTGGGGGGTGGGGGTCATATATGGTAAATGATGCAAACTTAGTGAAATGAATTGTGAGGAAGGGAAGGCCGCTGGCATTTGATCCACGTAATCTGAACTCCACTTTCAGAAGGGGTAGAGTGGTCTTCAGTGTGCTTTAGGGATTTTTGTTATTGAAGTTGAAGTGCTTGGTCTTCCAAACCCTACTCGTAAAGACTTAACTAGACAAGCTAGCAAGTTATAAAGCTGGATCCTCCACAAGAACCTCCAGAATGGCCCTTGGTAACTATACCATCCCGCTAACTGTTTGAGGCACAATAGTTTGGTAATATAATATAAAGTAATAGTGTTGGCCAACATATCTTTAATAAGATATTGTCCGTGCCTTTGCCATATGCTACAGAGCAGCCTCTCACTCCGTGGGCCTTTTGATTCCTCTCAATAAGATTATTTCAAATGCTCTAATCCTGAATCATCGACATGAATACAAAAGCCTAGTGACATCTAATAGATGCCTCTTAGCTTTGCTTTCCCTCTTGTTCCTTCCCCTTTTCTTGTCTTTTTACCTGACAAAAAGCTTATAGACACTTGGGCCCTGTCTCTCAGTAGCAGCATGGGGGGCTCCTCGTGAAATATAAAGGAGGAAAAAGGACTGACAGAGGCCCGATAAGCTACAGAGTGAAGGGCCATAGATTAAAAGTAAATGCCAGTAAATCCTACCCTGTACACTTACTTGTTCTTCTATTGTTTTCTTTAACACTTTCGGGTCCAGGTCAGACTGGGAAAAATAAAGGGAAAATGATAATCACATAGTGCCTGGGCATTTTTAAGCTGGACATAGTTACTATACATATTGTATGGGGTTTGGGTAAGATTTTTCAAATTTCAGTTCATGTAAAGGTTGTAGTGACAAGTTTTCTCATGCTCAGAGTTTCCCTTATCTACCTTTCCAAAGAAACCACGATTTGACTAAAGCTTTGTTTTTGTTTTGTTTTTTTACTCTGTCTTAGATCAGATGATCATGCTACTTGCAATTTATTTGTTATTCCACAGATAAACTACTTGGATTTCCCCCAATTTTTTAATATGCTTCCCATTCATTAGTATTTTGATTTGTTAGTAATATCTAAAAATAGCATTTTAAAAATAGCCTTGAATGCACTATTATTGATTGAAGTCCCTCACAAAATGGAACGGTAGTTTGAAGAACATTGGACCTACATCAGGTTTGGTTACTCTCACACGTAAACACACACACACACACACACACACACACACACACACACACCACAAAGACAAAAACAAAGATGAAAAATGAGAAGTCTCTTTTTTATTAATTAGAAAGTATTTTAGAAAAGCAGGTTGTCTAAGAGTTAACCTGGTTATCTTTGAAGCTATTACAATGTAGAAAACCCACGTTTCTCTACACGATTTTGGTGTTATCTTAAAGGTATTTTCTAATCTCAGAATATCTTTAAAAAACTGAGTCCTTCGTTCTGTAGCTATGGGAGCTGGAGTGTCCAGTTTTGGCCCCCGGCATAAGTTCTCTGACCAGCATCAGAATCCTGGCCCTATGAGCACCTCAAAGCAAAACCAAAACCCCTAACCTTTGTGAGATTAGTAGTAACTTATGTCTGAATGATACTTGCAAAGTGACAAAGCAGGTGCTTAGGAACTTCATCGCTTAGTTCTCAGCCTGATCTTTTCCCTTCCTCAACTGCCCAGTAAAAAAAAAAAAATTACTGTTTTCAGTATTTCATAACAGTCTCATTTTTTTTTTCTTGGTGTCCACAATTCATCCGTTCCATGTATGACTCTAAACTTCTTTACCTAAGCAGTTTTCTTAGTAGATCTTGCACTTAACTTTTGGAATTAAAAAAATAATAATGTGACATATAAAGTGTTGAACCCATTGCTAGGGCAGTGTTTCAGCTCTGGTGTCCTCATTTAATTTGATGAGTGAACTACCATGTTTCGTGTGGAAAAAGCAGGCACTCTCCCACTTTTCCCAATGAGAAACCTAGGAGAAGGCAGAATATTATGGAAAAGACATAGATTTTGGAGTCCATCGTTTGAGGGATCAAATCCCTCCACTGCTACTTACCAGCACCTCTGCCTTAGGGGGCATCTCAGCTTTCCCATCCTTAAAATGGGAAACATCTTTCTACTTCGCAGAGTTGCAAGGGTTAAAATACCTAGCACTGGGCATGGTACCTTTGGGTACTTGAAATCAGATAGCTCTTGCAATTTGAATATAATATATTTCATGTGGATTGTTATTCTCAATGTGATGATTGCCATGGATCTTTCTTACAAGCAAAACTCACTCACCAAAGTTTATCATGGTAGCTAAACCCCTTGGAGGAAGAGGCACTCAGTTTACCTTTTCCATAAATATTTACTGATCTTCTACTCAGTGCCGTGCACTGTTGTCAGGGTCGGAGATATAACATGGTTCCTGCCCTCAGGGAGCTTTCAGTGCCTCAGAGTTGAAAAAAAAATTGGAGTAGTGAATGTAAACAAAGAATATCTTGATTAAAAAAAGAGAAAGAAATGGAGAAATGCTATTTTAAGTAGGGATCGAGATGCAGAGGAGAAATATCCCTGGGCTGTTAGCTCTTATTCAGGGTATTGAACTTGGGCAAGCCCATGGCTTTATTGCACTCCTCCAAGGCAGTCTACACAGTGGTTAAGACCCTCAGGCTGTAGAGTCAGACCACTTTGGGTCAAATCCAGCTCTTCCAGTGTTAACTGTGGGGCTGCAAGCAGATAATTTAACTTCCTTAAGCCCCAGTTTCTTCATTTTTTTAAGGCCAGGATAAGAGTAGAAGTTCCTCCTTTATAGGGTTGTGGTGAAGAATAAGTAGATAATGCATGGAGAGTGCTTAGCACAGTGCCTGGCACATAAATCATATTCAGTGGAAGGTGGCTATGATTTTTTAAAATAAGGGCTGGAATGAAGAGATCTCTGAGGCTCTTTCCAGCTATGAAATTCCAATTTTAGTTCCCCGTGGTATTCCTGAGGCAGGTAAACTCGTTAGGAGGTAGACTGTGAGCCCCAGAGGGCAGTGATTCGTGTGTGCTGGTTCTGTTGTATCCCCAGCACACAGCACAGTGCCTCGCTCCTGTGCAAGATGTGCCTTAGAGTATGTTTTTGTGAAATAGAAGAAAGAATGAAAGAAGCTAGAAATGAAATTTGTTGAATCTGGTGGTCTCATCTCTCTGGGTAAAGACAGGCTTGTTATAGCTACACAATAAAGTGAGAAGGCACTGCCATTAAAGAATGATGAGAAACAGAAAATGTGAGATAAGATATTAAATTTGTTACACTTAAAAATGTTAATCTTCACACGATTACCATGCAAATCCCCTTGTTGCCTAACTGTTTAATTGATCAAGTAAATCACAGAAGAGACAAGAAAGAGAAAAACCCTGCTGTTGACATTCTCACAAAGCATATTTCCAAGAATATATTCTGGTAACTGGTATGTCTATTACACAGGACAACGTGAATTAAAATGCACATGTACACACACACACACACACACACACACACACACACACACACACACACACACACACAGCATCCTCTGCAAGCAAGCGGATTTCAGATAGTTTGGGGAAAGCTTTATTTTTATGGCAACTTGGTCATCTCCCATTATGATATCAAACATGAAATCAGCGTGAGGGTAACAGATGTTTCAGCAGTGCCTTTATTTTACATAATGTTAGAAGACTTAAGTCACCATTTTTTTCTTTTAAAAGAAAAAATATATAGGTATATTTTGACATGCCTCTCATGATTAAAGGGTCAATGAATTCATTCTCTCTCTCTCTCTCTCTCTCTCTCTCTCTCTCTCTCTCTCTCTCTCTCTCTCTCTCTCTCTCTCTCTCTCTCCCTTCCTCCCTCCCTCCCTATCTCTCTCTCTCTCTTTCTTTTTCCTACCCTCCCTCCCTCACTCCCCCAACCCTCTTCTCCCCCCACCCCACTCCAATCCCATCATGTGCCTGGTTGACTCTGAAAAAAGAGGCTTGGAGTTGCCCACAGGGCATCCCTTTTCCCAGCCTCCTCCAAGGCCACCTGGGCAGATGGGAGCTTGCCTCCTGTCCTTAGGACACAAAATCCAATCAGGCTCTGAGGCTGCTCGTCTCTCTGACCTTCCAGCTGGGAAGGAGGAGGAGACACAGAGGCCGCTCACATTTGATAGGCTTCATCTCTGCGGCTTAAGGGGGCTCCTGCCTCTACTGGAGGAAGGAAGTTCTCCCTCATTTTCCAGATAAGGTGTCGCTCATGAGGTCAGTGTGCTGAATTAATCAGGTTAATTGAGAGGCCTCAAATCATCCTCATTGAGGCCAGCTCTTCTTCCTGTTAAAGGCAGATAGTGTAGACAGACAGATGACACATATTGTAGTTCTCTCCCCCAAAGCCCATGAAATCTGCAGGGGTGCAGGGCATATAGGTTTAGCCAAGTGTCATTCAGGCTATTTGAGCATGGGTTCCTATAGAAGAACCAGGATAGCATTAAAACAACAACAAAACACAGTGCCTTTGAGCGTCCAATATCTTCTTTGCTTTTGCTTAGTGTTACAATAGCCTCAGTATTTCAGGTCAGCCTGGAATGACTGTCTGTTAAAGGAGCCAGATAGATTCCTCCTTGGCTATTTTATTTAAGATTGAAACTTAAGAAATCTCACTGTGATGTGTCATCAGTAACAAGGAATTTCTCAGGCTGTTTTTCGTTTTCTCAGCATCCAAACTGGACGTGGGGGTCCAGGCCAGACACCAGGGTGCTGTGGTCCTGACTAATGGCACCTCTGGCCTCCCCTGGAGACCCCCCTCCCCCCACAGTGAAGAAGAAAACAGAGCTGGTTCAACTGATTCCCATGAAGGGTGGGGGTTCCTCCTCCCTCTTCTGCACTCAGAATGATTTGTCATAGTCTAATTTTAAATGCTATCATTGACTATTCTTTCCTTCGACCCCACCTCTCCCCCCCCCCCCTTTTTTTCTTGGAAGTTCCAGGAATGACTTTAATTATCTTCACAATCAAATTCTCATTGCTGCCTCTGTGAAAGTGTGTAGTCATAGATCGCAGGGATTATTTTCTTTAGCACTTGGGGATAGAGAAACCGGTTGTTTCAAAATGAGAACCAGCTGGTTCCACAGAGCCCTCTTTAATGGGGAGCCACTTTGTACACAAACCTTGGCTCAGGTCAGTCATTACGCCAAGCCCCAAATCAGCAGTGTTTGGTCTAGCACCCTTTATTAAATGTCGAGTGAGGAGTGATTTAGCCGATATGATAATAATACTAATAATTAAAAAAAAAAAAAACACATACCCTGCATCTTCAGTTTTGCCTCTGCCAAGTACTTGGGTTTATAAGGAGCATTTCTCAAACCTGTTCCTCTGGTAATTATATCATAGACCTAGTTTACCACTGTTCTCTCCTAGATGCTGTGTGTCTGTGTGTGTGTGTAGCTTTAACCATCTCCAAGTCCACAAAATAAAATTAAGCTCATCTTTCAACATGATCTTCTATCTGACAAGCATAGTAGATAGATGAAAAGTAGATATCCAAGTTGTGGGTCCCATTAATAGAACCAATTGGAGGACTGAGATAACTACTATTATTAAACATCTTTGATGCCATTCTGTAAAATAAGGAGGAGGGTGATCCACCATATGTATTTTGCTGTCTTTCGAGCTTATAGAAACTGGTTTGTTGTCACACCATGTTAATCACTAGCAGCACCAAATTCAATTTGAAATAAGGGAAGTACTTTCTTTCACTCGTTGACTGTACAAAATACTTCTGAGGCATGCAAAGAAGGAAAAGAAGCATAAAAGACACATAAAACCATGGTGGATATTTAGTTTGTTTTTAGACTCTGGGTTGCATTTTTGTAAGGTAAACTAATAAAGAGAACAGCTTCATGGAGATTTTTAAAAATCTAACTTAACCAAATTTTGTTTTACAAATGTGAGACATTTCTTTGCATGATTAATAAAAATGTATGGTTAATTTTTTTTATTATAACATGCTTTTTTTTGGTTAACATCAACACAATAAAATAATTTGAGGAAAGAGGAAAAATTTAGAAATTTATTTTCACAGGTAGTTTGATCAATAAGCACTGGTTTACATGCTTTTACTTGTTTTTATTTTAAGGATTTTCTTGTTAAAATATAGCTTGAGTAAGCTTTTATTTAATGAATTTTTTGTTTGTTGATCAATTACGTTGATTATATATTGTCTCTTTAGTTCTTAGTGTAATTCTGTTGCATATTTCCTGTATCTGTATTTAAGAAAAATTGTGGGTTTTTTAATATAAAAACAAATAACTGTTATATTTCCAGTCACTCAAATTTGAACTGAATTTTACTTCCTGTTTCAAAGGTCAAGGCAGACTGACCTCAACAGCAGTGTGGAGGCTGCTGAATTATTCATATCATTGACTTTGTGTCAGCTTCCACATTTGTGGAGAGGGATGTTTTATTCATTTATCTCATTTAGGGTTCTTCTCTGCACCTGTTTCTACCATTAAGTACCCTGTAATTTGCATTTGATGCTAATTTAGTTTCATATCAGCCTGGTCCCCCCTTGTTAATTTAATTTTCTAAGACCCTTTTCATTACAGTAGAACTGTTTTCCTCTTTAAAGCAAACATCTATACAAGTAATTGTATAAACTGCCTTTTAAATAATATCTTTTAGAAGATTCCATCGTTTAATTCCTTAATTCCTATAATTAGCCATGGTTTGATTAATGTTTCAAAGGGTTAAATTAAAATGCAGAATTACTCAAATGCATACTTGAATAATTTCTTATATATGGATGGCAGTGTTCATGTTTCAGTACTCTTCCTGATAATTCTCAGAACAGTGGTAATTTTCTTCATTTAGACTGCTGTTTAGTTTACTAATAGCAGTTTCTTTCAAATCATGGCATTCTCAACATTACTTTTTAAATTGTTAGCTTTTTCTTTCATTAAATTACTGATAGACAGTGGCTTAAAAATGTTTCTGCAACATTACTAACGACATACCCAAAATAATCAGGGCAGAATTAGGTTTGATTCCTTGATATGTCATGGAAATTTGGTATAATGAATTTCAGGATACTGTGTTACATTATATGTCTGTTTCTCTTCTCCCCAAGTCTTTTTCTTTCTCTCTGCTGCTCAGAGGAGATTTCCTGTGAATTTCTGTTTCACAGACATGGTAGTTTTAGCAAACCTTTGTTTGCTTCTTTGAGCACCCATTGGGCTTCAATTGCCACCTGATATTGTAGAAAATAGGAGAAAGATTGCTTAAGGAGGCCTTACTGAAACGGTGGCTACCTTGATAGGAGCAGCCGTGTCCCTGGAGCATCCACCATTGGGGATTTGGAGGGCATGAGAACTAGCAACACCTATAAGGCAGTTATGCAGGTTCCCCTACAACCCCCAGGACTGAAGAAAGAACTCTACTTCAGTCCTTTCCCTATAACTGCGTAGAAGGTTGTTGACACAAACATGCAAATATTCCTCACAGGCCACTCGGGTGGGAATTTAAAACGAGGGCATGAATTACAATTTGAAGTTCCAAGCTACACAGGAATTACAGAGAAGGAAAAGCTGTGGCAGTAGCTGAATGTTACCCAAAAATTGGCCCAAGCTCTAAGGTGACCCTTCTTTCCACGGGTTGGGTTAGTTTTATCTGTTGTTCACATTCTCTGGGGAGAGCAAATGGTGCCGTAGCTTTGGGTTTCCAGAAGGCTCTTAGGCCTATTGAAATTGGAGTTTGAAGGCGGCTTCTCTTGTTCTCTCAGTTATACATGATTCCTGGGGCCTCCCACAAACAACTTTGTAATTGTGGAAAGTGAAAGGGAATCTTGGTTTTCTAGCAGACAGCTTCTTCTGTCTGGTTTCTAGACAGGGCCATGGGTGGACTGCATGATCCCAAGGGCCCCCTTCAGCTGGCAACTTCTCAGGTATGTCCCATCACAGAGAATTTTCTTATTCTTATGGAGCATTAAGCTAGCTTTGTGCTTCTGCTGATGGGTCTAAAACAACGGGCGATTTTATAGGAATGAAACGTGGGATCTTTATTCATTAACAAAACATTTACTTACAGACTCTCTCTTCCCCCCATTTAGACAAGTCTGTGAGCTCCACCAGAAAAGTTTTAATGAGGTTTGATTAAACAAGCAGGTTTAAGTACAATAAGAAATATTTGGGGAGCTCTTAAGATGTAGGAAAGGTTTTCCCACCCAACTCTGGCTGATGCTTAGAATTCTACTGTGAGAGTCCCATCTCTTTAGCTAAGAGTCATTGCTCTCTACTAAGACATACCTGACTTTGGGATGGCGAACACTGTCATTCGATCACTTATCTACCTCTTTGAGGGAATGAAATAAAGATTGTACATGAGTTCAGCTCTTTTCAGTTTACAGAGCTCTGTGACCTACATTGTTTTAGTTCCCATGGCAACATAGGTAGGGGTTTTTGTACCCATTTCGTGGTTATGAAGAATGAATAATTTAGCTCTAGGAAGCAAGTAAATAACCTGTCTAGGTCTCAAGGGCAGGTTTTCTGAGGAATTTAGGTTCTTGTAGAAAGAGACCAGGTTTCCATTTGAGCCACATGGACTCTCAGAAATTTTGGTGCAATCCCTTCATTTTACAGTTGAGAAAGCTGAGGTCAAGAGAAGCTCGGTCACGTTCCCAGAGATCTAATTAGCCTCAGAGCCAGGACCGTAAGCCAAGTGGCTTTGATTCCAGTGGCTTTTTTGCTACTCCTCTGGGCCACTTGGGTCCCCCTCTGCTCTCCATGTCACCTGTGAGATCAGGCTCTGGGAAATGTATAACTTGTATTTTCTGGATTTTGGTTCCAAGGAAACCTGTGAGCTCCGTATTTCCAACAAGGCCCAGGATGACACACTGCACATACTTGTTAATTGTTTCTCAGGAATTTTAACATGGGGAGGAGGAGGCTACAGAATACCACATCGTAAAGAGTTAATTTAGTTTTAGAAGCTCACATATTTCTGTCATTTGCCACTGTGCTTGTTCATGCTATGTCATACTAATGTGCAAAAAAAAAAATAGTAATTTTTGTTTATATTGGTCAGAGCTACTTCATCAATAGTCATCTTCCAGTAGGTGTTTTATAAAAGTCCTTTCTATCCTAGACATCTCATCATGAGCAGTTGTCTCTGACTATTATCTTTCTCTGGAAGGCACTGACATGAATAAATGTTGAACTTGGCAAGTTTCAAAGTAAGTCCTAATTTAAAACAATTATCTTATATTTAAACCTAAACAAATGTAATAAACTGTCCCTTCCAGAAATAATAATAAAGGAAATGAGGCGTTGCTGTAGAATATAATTCTGAAGAAATCATAGTGAAAGGGGGAAAAAGTACATTGAACTTCTCCCTCCTCAAAACCACCTTTGTGTACAGTGCTGTCTGAGCAGGTTTGTCACACCTTTTGAACTGCCAAGGAGGGGCAGCCATGGCCATGGTGCTGAGAGAAATGAGTAACCCTTGGTGTAGTCTCAAGCTGAACTGTAGGGGAGCTTTCAGCTGGTAGACTGGAAGGAGGGGTGAATGATTAGCATATTTTGTACTTTTTCGGGATGTAGGGAGACAGGGGGAGCAACAAATGTCTCAGTTTCTGAATGAAATGACTTTCTGGCCTGCCTGAAATGATTGAGCTGATATGGGAAAAATTTCCCTCTTGGTGCAGTGATGTGACTGAATATAGCCAAGAGCTGTCTTTCTTCTCCTTTATCCACTGTCCGGCCATTTAAAGCCCATGCCCTACTTTAAAAACGATGACATTTCAAATATATGTATTTTCTCTTCCTTTCTTTTCCTCTTCCCAAATTATCACAAAACACTCAACAAGCTGAATTTTGTTGTGCTTCCAAATATTTTGATGTTGGAGTGCAGAGAGAATAATTCTGCTAACCCTACAACAGGTTGTTTCATGATAGGGTCGGCTCTTGTTTGGAACCATTGTTTCCATTTCACAGAGGCCATGAGGACAGGCACCCATGATTCCATTGACCTCAAATAGGAGAAACAAAGACACCAGCGTGTTAATTTATTCACTAAATGTTCAGAAAGCATCTACTGTATGAAGTAGGCGGTAGCCCCTACCCCTGAGTGAGGCGCTTCTGGGGCACTCACTTATGAAGGAAATTGCAATCGGTTAGGATCTATTTTTTCCAAATCACCACCAATTCGATTGAGTCATTCATCTTTCTCCTGCCATCCCCCTGCCCCCCTGCCTCACTCCCAACCTAAGATCTGAAGTAATTCATTATACATCAGATTCAGTGTAGGTTAATGCCCTACTATGCTAATTTTCAATCTTCAAGTTTACTGTTACCTCTATGATGAACCCCAAATCGAGTGTATCCTTCTGTGGAGAGAGCATGCTTTGGTTCTCTTACAGGCCTGATAAGTTAAACCCCTCATGCTGAAGTTGGAGTTTTCATTTATAATGAAAATGAGAAGCAACCTGGTGTAGAATGCTGAACTGGGACACAGGAGACCTGGTTTTCAATGCAGCCTCTGCCGTTAGTTAGATATGTGAGCCTCGGCAGGTCTCCTACCTTCTCTGGGTTTCAGTTTCCCCATTTATAAAATGAGAGAATTGGACGCCTAGGATCTTTAAGGTTCCCTCTTGCTCAATGATTTTAATCCTCTATACTCCTATAAATCTGGTCACCTCTTATATCTAACATTGCACAATAGCCTATTATTAAACACTAGAGGCCCAATGCACAAAATTCGTGCCTTCACAGCCACTGCGGCTGCCTCGATCCCTCCCTCGCAGCCGGAGCAGCTGCCTTGATCCCACAGCTGCAGTCCTGGCTTAGTCCGGAAGGACATCCAGTCTAATTAGCATATTATGCTTTTATTATTATAGATTTGCTTGGGCAGCAGGTACTATACGGGAAATAGCAACCTCACAGTCAGAATTGAACAACCAGCAATATTCTCCACCAACTTTCACTCCTCCATCATACCCGTCCCAGGGATCAGCTAGGTCAGTGGTCAGCAAACTGTGGCTCGAGAGCCACATGCGGCTCTTTGGCCCCTTGAGTGTGGCTCTTCCACAAAATACCGACTTCTGCGCATGGGCCACGAAGTTTCAATCGCACTGTACGTGTGCGCCTGCATGTGGTATTTTGTGGAAGAGCCACACTCAAGGGGCCAAAGAGCCACATGTGGCTCGCGAGCCGCAGTTTGCTGACCACTGATAGGTAATAAGAGGGTAAGGCAGCAAGCACAGCACACATCTATTGCTGGCATTACCTTAAGGCAGAGGCTATTGGATGAGGTCATTAGGTGATATATCTTACAAGGTTAATTGAGTCAGTATATTTAAGTTTATTGGTAGCATAACTTGGGAAAGATGGGGAAGGGATCTAGTAAAAAGAAAATTGCAGGCTTGTAAAGTGTGAGGCACACGGACAAACATATTCGTCTACGTGAGACAGTAACCCCAAAAGGCCATTAGCAGAGGCTAACTATGTGGTATCCAGAGCCATCTAACAGATTCCTCCAGTTTAGACTTGTCTTTCAGATGAAGCAGCCTAAATGTTCATATATGAAGACACATACTCAGTTGTACATAGAACGTACTCATTGAATGATGAAGTGTCAGTATATCTATTTTGTATCTGTACTTTTGGAGATGGATAATTCCCTTTAAGGCCAAATAACTCTGAGTCTCTTTAGAATGAAGTTATGAAATAGTATGCTCTGCTAGTAAGTACCCTGTCTGTATGTGAGAAAATACAGTGTATATCCCTTAAACTTAAATAAACTAGAATCTCACGAAGTCTCAGAAATGTCTCTGTGTGTGTGTTTTTTAAATTTTGCCCTGTGCAGAGATGAGAAACTGAGAAACAAAACTTTGTCTAGGACAGGAGTAAGATTCTTTACCTACATATTTTTTTAAAATTTGAAATTCTTAAATCTTTACATAGAAACATTATAATATTCGATAGGGCCCCAAGGAAACACATTTGTGAGTCCTCTGGATAATGACTTTCTGAGAATTCCAGGTACAGAATAGGCCCTCTCAGGATTTCCTGTTTTTCGTTTGCTTTCCTTTACTTCTTATTTTATGTCTAATAAACCTTTACTTTAAGCAGATTCAAGTGTTAAGACAAACCAACTACAGAGCTAATGTATAGAACATTAATTCTATAGTAATGCTCCATAAAAAACCAAAAGAAATAAGACCAACTATTAAAAGAAATCCATATGTCTCTGGAATTTTTATTTAAGTTTATATTAGCGATAATGACCTTGGTTCCAGGGAATTCAGTAACAATTAATGACCAGCAAGGGGTCACTGGCCCCATGGTGCTTTGGGCCAACAATTCCTTCCAAAATGGTCAAGAGTTGGTCATTTATCCCAAGGAAGTGCCCCCGAGGTGAGGTCCTTATCCTTTTGCCATCTGATTATAATTTAACCTCAGCTTTTAAAGAGCCCCTAGGAACAAAGATACAATGGGTCATGCTTATAGTATTTTAAAGAGTTTATTTTTGCCATGCAATTCCTAATTGAGTGTCATCAAATAGAGTTGTGAAAATAAAGTTAATAATTATGTTCCTTTCATTCTGGGGTGTGAGCACTCATTTTCTGTCTGAATATCTGCTGGCTAGTATTGGTGTATGTATCCATGTATATGCTTATATTCATACTCTTGTATCTAGTGTGTGTGTGTGTGTGAGAGAGAGAGAGAGACAGAGAGACAGAGACAGAGAGAGAGAGAGAGAGAGAGAGAGAGAGAGAGAGAGAGAGAAATGTTGAAACACTGCATGCAGTATAAATAGAATAAAACAAAATTGGGATGATAGAAACTCAGTTACATCAGTTTTCCTTGAAGTTTGGGAAGCCTGTAGTTCTATAATACATAAAATAAGAGGCTAGAGGCAAAGTAAAATTAGTCTTTTCCTGGGGTAGAAATGACCAGTGTCATGGTGACTGGCATTGGCTTTTTCATGTTCTACGTTATTGTTGTAATTACTGGTGATGATTGTAATGATAGCTAACATTTACTATGCTACATATTTGCTAAGTATGCTCCTCATCTATAAAATGGGGGGAAATAAGATGAGGGCGAGGGGGCTCTGAGAGATTAAATAACTTGCCCAAGGTCACCAGAGCTACTAAGTGGTGGAGTTGGGACGTCAGCCCTGCCTTTTCGAACCCCAAAGATCAGGGTCTTAATCATGACACCATTCTGCCTCTATTTAAAAAACTAACATTTCCATTTTCTGAGCGCAGCCTTTAACATATTCATTTAGGCAAATTTCCATCCTTTGCTGGCATAATCACTATTCCTTTTGTTGGTCATTGCTCCCCTGGGCTTCCCTCAAACATGGTCAGAGGTGCCCCGGACTTTCTAAAGATGGAAGAAAGGCCACATGGCTCTGCATAATTTGACCGAGACAGCTGTGCAGTTGGTTGTCTCATTTAAATTACAACCAGAAAAAAAGATGTGCCAGGCTTCATTGACACAGGCTAAGGGCAGGAACACGAAATGGTTTCTTGAACCTGCCCTGGGTTACTGCCAAAGGTAAGCAGCTACGCTCAGCAGGGTCTCATGGACCACTGAGGGGGCAGTGAGCTTCACTCAAACAATTATCCTTCCCCGGGCCTCTTCTGAAGGGTTGCAGCTCCAAATGCTCAGGGTAGAGATCCTGCCCGTTTCTTAACTGCCGCGTGGAATGGCTGACCGAGGCAGGAACTCGAAGACAATCTGTCTGAGAGCTAGGGAGAAAAAGAAAGATGTGGGATTTAAGAGGCTGGTGTTGCAAAGCATCCTCTTGACAGGCTGTGGCTCAGATTTAGAGAAACCCCAAACTGATTTGCTGAAGGCTGAACGCGGAACCTTGTAACCACAGACCAGAGAGGCATTCATGAGACCTGACAGGCCTACTTTTACTACAGAGTCTGGTACAGAGTTTCATGTGTGTATTTTTTGCTGTGGGTTTGACCCCCCCCCCCCCTCCCGCCTCCCAGTATCTTTTGGAATTGCAACTGAGAGTCCAAAGGAGAGATTTCACATGCAATATTTGCTCCTATGTCTACATGACATAGGATGTCCTTTTTTTTTTTTGGATGGAATTTTTACATGGCATTGTCTCTCCCCAGTTCAATGATTTTTAACATCCATTACTTTTTTTTTTCTTTACCATTTCCCCCAAACGTCATTTATAATAGATGCTTTCCAAATCAGATTTGGTTTTATTAAAATTATTATGTCTTTTTGAAGCAAACATGTGAACTCTTCCCTAACAGTGATATATTTTTTTTGCATGTGAGTGCATTGTGAGCCCCAATGTGTGTGTGTGTGTGTGTGTGTGTGTGGCATGCGCGCCACAGAGGTTTGTGTAAACATGAATGTAGTATGACTTCTCTATTGCCATTATTAATGACTATAGAACATTTTTTTAAAGCCTATTGGGTTTTAACAAATTATGGTAAAAGGAAGGTGGTGGAGATTACTTTCCCCCCTCTAATAGTTGAAAAAAAATTACAAGGAAATGAATGAGGACAAACTGCACGTGCGGTGCCGGTGGTGATGGGCTCGGAGGGCGGCCAGCGAGCGGGAGCACGGACGGTCTTCCCCGCGCAGTGCCTCTCAGTGGTGGCATTGTGGGGGCTCATGAATGACCCCTTACAGTCGGGGCTCCCTGCTATAAATCCAGCCTGGTGCCGAGCGCACTGCGGGCAGCGGAGCACAGAACAGGGGCCGCCGGTGTTTGTGTTGTTGTTAGCGATACGTAGCGAGTTCCTCCGAAACGGAAGGCCCCGGCTCCAGTTTGTCGCCAGTGAAAGCCGAAACATGAGTCGCACATGTGGACGGGAGGGGAGCCGCCGGCGGCCTGGGGTGCAGGGGGAGCTGCGTGCGGAGGGCCCGGCACGGCCACCACCCACCCCGGGCATTTGTTTGGAGGGGAATGAGGGAGGGGGTGGGCGGGAAGCAAAGAAAATAGCCCGAGGGGAACTAGGCAAAGGATACCCTGACCCCTAGCCGGTATGGGCCTTCCCATTACATCTCACTGCTTGTCCGAATACTTGAGAGATGAAAAAAAAAAAAAGTGCCCTCTGTGGCGTGGCTTTCAAATGGCTTTCTTTCTCAGGAAATCCTGTCTTTGGGTGGGGTTTTATGGGTTTTGTAGGATAGGAGATGGTCTTCTTCTATCCCTTTCAGAGGTAAACACATGAAAAGAATGTAAATGTCGGGACTTTAACACTCCCCCCCTTCCTAACATTCATATAATTGCTGTTAAGCCACATCGCAAACCCTGGGGCCTGGCGTGCACCAGGGTAAAGTTACATTTCACAAGCAGAAAATTGACTCACCACTTAGGAAAATTGGCTACCAATTATGTGTCAAAGGCTCTAAAGTCAACCTGAGGTTTTCTTTTTGCCAGAACGTGGAATTAAAGTGGGCCCAGGGGCCCAGCCTGTCCCCTCTCCCCCTCCGAGGAGGGGCTTCCTTCTTGCCGGGAGTTTGAGACTTTCCTTCCCAGGCTTCTGAGTCCGGGTGGGGAAGGAGGGCTCCCAGCCCCGGAGGGACAGGCTGGGAGGAGGAACAGGGGTCGGAGAAAAGGAGACAATCAATAGCAGTGAGTTCACGCGTAAGTATTTTAAAAATCTGCTTAGGACACACACGGGGAGAAAGTCACTCTTGCCCCACTGCTGTTGGCCCAAGGTCTGAGAGCTGTGGCTGAGTCTCCTGGGGCCGAGGGGCACTGGGGAAAGGGGTGCTGGGGAAAGAGGGGTGCTGGAGGCCAAGCCTCCACTGTCCTGGGACATCTGCTGTCTCTGGGCACGTGGCACCATGTGTGGAGCCCTTCCTGGAAGCTCACTGGTCCCTCCTGTTGTAGGGGAGGAGGGGGATCGGTTCCAGGAGCAGGAGGATCCATGGTCCTCGGGCAGTGATGGCGAGCCTATGACACGCGTGTCAGAGGTGACACGCGAACTCATTTTTTTGGTTGATTTTTCTTTGTTAAATGGCATTTAAATATATAAAATAAATATCAAAAATATAAATCTTTGTTTTACTATGGTTGCAAAGATCAAAAAATTTCTATATGTGACACGGCACCAGAGTTAAGTTAGGGTTTTTCAAAAATGCTGACATGCCGAGCTCAAATGGTTCGCCATTACTGTCCTAGGGGCACGTGGGGAGGGGGGTGGGGGTGAAAGGCAGGGAAGAGAAGGAGAGAGAGAGAGAGAGAGAGAGAGAGAGAGAGAGAGAGAGAGAGAGAGAGAGAGAGAGAGAGAGAGAGAGAGAGAGAGAGATTATATGGTTATATGGGAGAGGGCGAGACAGGGTATGGAGGAGAGTGCGGGAGGAGAGTGCAGGAGGAGATGAAGGAGGGAGAGAGCCAGTGCTCTGAAATCACCTTTTGTCTCTCACCCCTTTCTGCCACCGTGCCCTATGTCTCCCCTGTGCAACTTTCTTGACACAGGGCTTGCCTTCTTTCAAGGCCCGCTTTCTGTGCCTGCTGCAGTGGCTTATCCCAAGTTTTATTTCTTAATGCCTTGAAATCAAGCCTTATTTAGTGCTTCATTTTCTGCCTCTAGAGGGAGAGAAAGAGAAAGCGTTGGGACTTGCCAAATTGAGTGAATCTGCTGTGGTGTGCTGGAGAGAGTTAGTTTTCTAGGACAACCAGGATGCAAATGCATACTGGATTTTATCCCAAGATAAGCATCCCTCCTGACAACAGGATGTGATATGTAATAATTTTAGTGAGACAAACCATCCACGTTTTGCCTCCTGGGAAATCTTATGCTTGCTGTTTCTGTTTGATTCTCGTGTTGGAAATTTTCCAGAACTCTCAAGAACCAACTATCTTAAATTTTCAATGATTTTGACAGAGAAGACTGTTTTGTCTAAGGGACAGCAATTCTAGGGCTGAGTCTTAACCAAAAGATCTAATTTCAACTTAGTCCTAGCATCTTAGCTGGAACAAAGAGAGAAAGAATTTATACTTTGCAGAATACATAGTTGACCTCAGAGTCTTTATTGGGTTAAAAAAATGTATGTGTGAGTTTTTCCTTATGCAGCAATTCAGAATGCATGAAAGTTTATGTTTTTCTAATCAAGACTCAAGTAATTCGAGTGAATTTCCCCTCCCCAACCCCATCTTGTATGTTTGAGTGATCTTTTCAGGTTTTAAGAATCTTACGGGCTTCCTCAAGTGATGCTTAATTAGAGAAGCCTTATACCCACTAAGTATTTTCTTAAATGTATAATTGATTGTGCAAGGAAGGGAGAGCGGCAGGAGTGGAAATCATACATCATTTCATTATTAATGGCAATGTCTAAATAAAATGCAGACTTTGTCATGCTAATGGATGGCTGCGTATGTTTAAATCAGAAGCTTTTCTTCCTTCTTTACTGTTCTGAGATCATTTTAGGAAGTTTACATAGCATTTAATATATTGATAAATACGTTCTAACACCCAATCAATCTCTGAAGAATGTGAGAGAAAGGTGTGACAAAACCAGTAACTGGGAAGCCACATATATTACCTCCTTTTTATAGTGAAGAAACTGGATTTTTACCAGGATTTAATTGACAAGATATGCATTTAGCACTTACTATGTGATGCTTTCATGGCAACACTCACAGATATCCTCATAGAACCACAGAACTGCAAGTTTCTAAATAGCCCTCACTCTGGTTTCCGAGTGGAATTCATTAGCCAGAGGGAAAGCTAGAGTATCTCGTGGAGACTGAAATGGCTGTCTTTTATTTAAATTTAATTTAATTTTTCCATCACCATTTGTCCCCTCTATGCCCTCTTCCACCTCCCCTCTCCCCCTTTCAATTAGAAGCTATCCAAGTTTGAAATTCTCCTGAAAGTAAACCTTCCAGAGGGATTTGGATGCAGGGAGTTTACGTGGGCATGATCCTAGGAAGCAGGAACTGAGGAGAGTGAGAGCAGATAAGGAAGAAACATGGAGATAATGATGCATTTTCAAAGTCACTGCTTAGGCAATAGGTGCTAAATCCTATTGGGATCTTCTAAGAGGCAGACTAAAACATTCTCCTGCCCCCCCCCCCCCGCCCCCGCAGAATTATGCCCCTGAAGGACAAGAGGCTAGAGCATTTATTTCCTGGCTCTTCTCTCCCTTGGATTGAGGGTTGTCCATGGATGCACCTCAGAAGCTATGCTTGTGTGTTGGCCAGGCAACTCCTACGGAGTTGGTATGCCATGGAAGGAAGCCTTCTTGTGGTGACTTGCGGTCAGGGTGAGCTAGGTGGTTGAAATCAGAGTGAACTACAGAGATGGGAGACAAGCACCAGAGGCATCTTTTACAGAACCTGAGTATAAAGTGCCTATGGGGAGGGAAGCTTTGATAACTTGAAAGTTAATTTTTTCTTTATTGAGTACCTGCTGCGTGGCATAGTAGGCATTCAGTGATTCCCGGTTGAATCAATAAGTGCACAAAATTCATACACAATATATGTTTGGTGAGTGCTTGTTGTGTGTCTGGAGATGTCTGTCTTCTTCTAATTGTGGACCAGCTGTTGTGATTTTGCTTTGGAAAATATGGTACCAAAATATGGAAAATATGGTATCTATCTTTTGATAGGTCCAGGCAATACAAAGATGAATGAGACATGATCTGAGCTCTGTGTCCTCAGCGTAAATACAGACAGTTCTGGAGTGTGAGGCTTTGTTAGATGTTGAATGCTTGCTGCCCATCAAGAAGCAAGGATCAGAAAGCAAGTTTGGGAAGGGGATTCTGCTGATGGAGGGAAGTGGCAGTAAAATGGGTTTTATGGCAACTGATGTGAAGAAAAGGTGGGAGGAAAGTAGGGACCAGTGTGTAAGGGCCCTGAAGACCATGATAAGAGATATGGATTTTCTTTTGTGGGGGCCGATTTTATATGTAGGGTTGAGAGGTTAGGAGGTGAGGACATAAAATCCATATTGAAGAACTTGGTGTCCAAACATGAACTCTCAACTGTGGTCCCAAACCAGGTCACATTCTTCATATTACTTACAGATTTCTCTCTCCCTCCAGTTGTAGAAACTTGGGAATTATCCTTGTTGCTTCTTTATTCCTCATACCTGGCAGCCAGTATTTCTCAACTCTGTCTTCCTCACACCATCCACATGCTTAACATGTCTATGTCCACCTCAACTCCTGCTATAACTCCAGGTTGATGTCTCTGCACCCATTTGACCTCTCTAGAATCCATTCATTCCACACAGAAGGCAGAGTGAGCCTTTCAGAATTCAAATTTCATAGTGCCCCTCCCTAGTGTAAAACCCACCACTGGCTTCTTATAACTTGTAGGATAATGTCCAAATTCTTAACTCATGTGCTAGGACACCTTTTCTAACCTCCACAGCTGGGTCAGTTCCCACCATGGTATGTTGTAACCTCCCTGAGGCCAGGTCTCTGGCTGTTTGTTTACTATTTTATTTCTACCCAGCATAGTGCCTGACACTTAATGGTGATCAATAAATATCTATGGGATGAATTATTGGGTAATGGGAAACTTAGCTTGTGGCTGTGGGGAGATAGATCTTGTCCCGTGGTGTGTTGTAACTGGCCTGCATGGGCTCATGAGAACCAACTGAGTGAATCTCTTCTCAACTCTGTTCAGTGGTCTTACATTGGTAGCTTGAAATTACTCAAGGTGGGAATATTTACACTATGGGAATTGGCAAACACTGTGAAGTAGGATTCCCTCCATCTACTTTAGCAGAACATTGGTGATTCTGTCAGTCATGATTCCTATAAAATCTTTTGTTTTTCCAACTTTTTTTCCATATTTAGTCTTTGCCATCAGCTCTGTGGAAGGCAGAGACCATATCTTATCAAGCTTTGAGTCATCAACACATAGCAAAGCATACAATTCAATAAGCATTTGTTTAGAAAAAGAAAGCAAAGTACCAGTAGCTTGAATCTCCAGTTAAGCAGTGCTGTCTGTCCCTGTCTGATCTAACATGCTCCTTGGGAAAGGAATTTTGAAATGATATTTCAGCCCACTTTGAGCTTCTTTTCATCCTCTACTCTACTTAGGCCAATGACTCTTACACATTCTACTTGTGTTACAGAAGCATGTTTTAGTAAGCAGGATTCTTGTCATTGTGGACAACTCAGCACAATTAAGTGAATAGCTCAATTCCACAATAAAGCTAATGGGTTCAATTCAACGAGAATAATGAGGGTCTCTTTTGTGGATACCCTGTTGCTCATATGCTAGTGAAACAGAGGCTTTTTTTGCCCTCAAATGTCTGTACCATTTGAGAGGTGCAGACATATGCACCTCTAACCAATAAAGATGTTAGGTGGTGTGCTAGAATACCAAGGAACACCCATATCAAGGACTAGGAAGAAGTGATATTTGAGTTGGACTTGAAGGGATGAAAAGAGAAAGCTGTAGAGGGTGTTGCCCAGAGGCAAGGAGACCAAGTTAGGAAGTTACTGTGAGAGTAAGTCCCAGAGAGGATGAAGTCTCAGTGAGTACTGGTGGCAGGAATGGAGGGAAGTGAACAAAGCATCAGATTAGCTGTGGGGAGGTGAGGGAGAAGAGAATGAAGGCAAACTGGCCCGATCATTTTCTCAGCCACCCCTTTTTAGGGTGGGAAGATGGGAGAATTGAAATGATCTAAATATGGTTTCTTAATGTTCATATTATCTTGACTAATCTTGATAAGACTTTATGACAGCTTTATCTCAAGCTGCTGCTGTTTCAATAGAAATTGGATTGTAGGATGCACAATTTGATTAAGCCAAACAGCTTTGGACTTGCATCCTATTTCATTGTCCCTGAGTTTCATTACTGTCATTGTCTGCAACTTAATTCTATTTCTATTTGAATCACTCATTAAGCACCTTAAAATTATGCATTAGTAAATTCACAGGATAACATATGCAAATAAGAAGCACCCCTCACCCTAGTTCTAAAGAAACACTGTGGGTTTGTTAAATAAACTTAGGACTTTCAGATCATTTCTTTTATGTAATGAAATTGTAGACACATACTTCCAATACAGCTAGGACTCTTTTTTCCCTCTCCCTTTAAATACAAGGAGAAAAAAAATAATAAAAATATTTTCATTTTGAGTCAGAAGTTGGGGGATGGGGGGTATGCAGAGGAGAGAGATGAAGAGGGAGGGAGGGAATGTATACAGCTTCTCTTTTGGATTTTGGCAAAAAAGAGTAATTCCCATCAACTCAGCTTGGCTAAGAGAAGCCTCTAGATAAGAATTCTTGAGATCTCTGACTCTTCTGCACATAAAAATTTTAAAGAATAATAATAAAAAATTACAAATGATCTGGTCTTGAAGGCTAAAAGTGTAACCTTTGATGTTGGCTTTTCGGAAGTTAAATAATAAACCACAGTTTCTTTTTTCTCATTTTTAAAGAGGACTGCTTTATAAAGTCTATCTCTATAATAAAAAGAAAGAAAACATAAACAGAAGACACTCAAATATTTATACAGTTATTCAAAGGATTAAGTGTATTTTGTAAGGTCTAAGGTTATTTGATATTTTCCTCTTTTTTTGAGTCTTTGTTTTTAGCTCTGGTCCATTGAGGATATTTCTTTTCCCTGTGGTTTGGTTTATAGAAAGTTAACTAATTTCCTTATAATCCTGGCCAAAGTTACATTAGATATATGCAAATACAAATGAATGAGAGATATGGTACAGATGAGATATGAAATATTTAAATCAGTATGGTCTTTATATTACAGGGCTTAGTTAGCAGCTAATGTTATTGAATAAATAAAAAAACATGAATAATTGGCTACTGATAAAAATCTCAGGACCTATAATCTAGAATAATATAATTTGCTTTAAACTTTTTTTGTTTTGTTAATCCTCACCTGAGTATATTTTTTCCATTGATTTTTAGAGAGAGTGGAAGGGAGGGATGGGGAGAGGGAGAGGGAGAGAGAGAGAATGGGGGGGGGGGAGAAACATCAATATGAGAGAGACACATTGATTGGTTGCCTCCCACGCACGCCCCAACTGAGGCCAGGGATGGAACCTGCAACCCAGGTAGGTGCCCTTGACTAGGAATCCAACCCAGGAGACTTTGGGCTGACACTCAAACCACTTAGAAACACTGGCTAGGGCTAAACTTTTATACTCTGTAGCAATGTACTAGTACATATTAGTATTCACATGCATTTTGGGAAAGAAGGAGAATGATTAATTTAAAAATGCAGTGTGTTTGTCATGAGTCTAATTAGGGCTAATTCTACTAATGTCCTCCCTCTCCTACACTCCAGCTAGGATTCTTTTGTGAAAACATACCAAACTTTCTTTAGAGTTTTAATTTGTTATATTATTTCAAAATTTAAATATCCAGATAGTAGTTTCTGGTGGATTAAAACAACACCAACCATAATTCCTTAATTTACATCTCTTTGAAAGTCCCAATGTTGTAATTTCTTAGTAAATAAGAGGGTGGGACCAAATATCCTATATTTAGACCGTCATCACTTTCTACTTAGTATGACTTAATTTCCTCTTAACAAACACTAATAGGTATTCTGTGTAGTTAAATATTCTGGTTAGTAGATAATTTCTTCTAACAGAACATCATTTTCGGATACAATAACATAGTTGTTATGATCAATATAGTTTTATTCAATGATTATGTGTTGTATAAAGCCCCTGGGAGAATTGTATAATGTGGTCTCTACTCTCAAAGAACTTCTTACCTAATGTCATTTTTCTATGATCCAGAGGATACCTTGGTGACTTGTTGTGAATTAGGGTCATAATTATGACCATCATTTATCATTGTACTGTGACGGCACAAGTGCTGGTTAATAGAGGATTCGGAATGATAGAATGCCGGGTAAATCACATCACCTTCTCCTGGAGCCATGTCTTTGTGAGCCAGAGCAGAAGCAGGGAGTGGAACTGATATCATTTCCATCTGCAAGCCCTGGTGACGTATGAAGTGCGTGAGACATTTATGGCTTTGTTGCTACCATCAAAACCTTTGGCAGAGTTTTAAACTTATTTTGGTCTCTCTCTCCCTCTCCTTTTTTTTTTTTGTTAGCTATTTCCAGCTGTTTATTTTTATCTTGCTTTGAGATGCTTAAATGAAAGACATAATTTGAATCTAAATTGTGGTTGTTATCAGATCTGGCTAGGACAATTAGACAGTGATAGCAACTTGGGTTCTCCTGGCTATGTATTTTGTGCTGAATTACAGCAAAGGTAAGTTTGAAGTAGTAGCTCATTCATTCATTCACTGAGTACCTACTTTGTGCCAGCAAAGACTGTTTAGACCTTGCATAGACTTTATAGTTGAGTGGGAAAGATAGTCATTCAAAGACTCACATAAATAATGGTGAGATCACAATTATATTAGACTAGAGGCCTGGTGCATGAAATTCATGCACTGGAGGGGCGGGGTGTCCCCTCAGCCTGGCTGTGCCCTCTCACAGTCTGGGAGCCCTGTGATGGATCGCCCTCCGCAGAGGGAGGTCCCGCCCACCCGCCACAGCCCGTCAGCCAGTGGCCTGGGCCAACCTCTTTGGGGTGATAGTGGAACTCCCCGATTGATCGATTGCCTTGCTGGCCTGTGGCCTGGGCGTCCCTCTGCAGGGCGATCATAGGGCAATGGCTGGGCCCTTGACCAATCACATCGCACCCTTCTTGGCTGTCCTGGTACCAGTGGGTGTCATAGCGTGGTTGTCTGGATGGTCATTCTGCTGTTCGGCCTTTCAGTCGATTTGCATATTATGCTTTTATTACTATAGATATTATGAAGGCAAGTGCAGGAGGAGGATTTGAGTGCATGTATCAGGGAAAAAAAGAACTGACTAATGGTTGTTGTTGTTGGTGGTGGGGGGTGTGTGTGTCAGGGAACCTGCCACCAGGGAAATGATGATCAAACCAAGAGCAAATCCCTATGTCTGCATGCTCCTTTTAGTCAGAGTGGTACAGTAGAAATTGCATGGACTCTGGAATCAGATGGACCAGGGTTCCAAACCTCCTGTCCATTCACTGGCTGTGTGACCTTGGATGAGTAATCTCATCCTTTTAAAATTTAGAATTTTTTAATCTGCAAAATAAGGAAAGCAACATCCATCTGCTGGATTATTTTGTGTTGTAGGAGTAGTACATTGTTCTTTTTATTAAATATATTTTTTATTGATTTCAGAGAGGGAGGGAGAGTGAGAGAGATAGAAACAGCAATGATGAGAGAGAATCATTGATCGGCTGCCTCCTGCATGCCCCCTACTGGGGATGGAGCCCACAACCAGGCATGTGCCCTTGACGGGAATTGAACCCAGGACCCTTCAGTCCACAGGCTGGCGCTCTATCCACTGAGCCAAACCAGCTAGGGCAGAGTAGTACATTCTTTACATACCTGGTTCAGTTAGACAGTAGGTGCTCACTATTATTTTTTCATCTATGACAAGATGTGAGTTTTGTAAATTAGGCCCTATCCTTCCCAGAAAGATCTTTTAAAACAGACTTCGTGACCACCTAACCTAAACCAGCTCCCTATCATGACATCCTGTTAAACTTTTAATTTTCCTACTGTTCATATTTGCTACATAAAAGCAGTGTATGTAACACTTATGCTAGGAAGCACAATGAATAAAAACCTAGAACCCCTTATTGAACTTAAGGACTTAGTTTTTTTAAACTTTAAGATATTAACAAATATGAGACCTATGGTACAATTCTGTTCAGAAGATAGATTGTTTTTTAAAGAAAAGCCAAAATGATGCTAATTATTTTAAGCCTCAATACAGTTTTTGTTGCTAGGAGACCAAAAAATAAATACACACAGATATACATACACACAAAGAAAAAAACGTGTTTTTTTCCTTTGGGAAAACAGTAATATGTCTAAACTGGTTTGGAGGAAGTTGATTGTTTCCCAACCAGAATGACATTTGGGATAACATTTGAATTGGTTGATCATGGTCTTAGGTAAATAAACTCTGAAATAGGTCAGCTTTTAGATGTATGAAGGGGGAAGGACTCTGGGCAAGGGTGCTGCGTTCTGGTCCTGGCGTTGCCTTTGCCTTTGACCATGCACCTGAGATTTGTGTAGTTTGCTTGTCTAAGCTTCGTTTCCTCACCTCTAAATCAAGTTGATGAAATGACCTCGGAAGTTTAAGGGTCCCTCCAACTGTGCCTCTGCGACCTGTGCTCTTCACAGATCCAGGTTCCTCGGGGACCAGAGGGCGTAGGCATGGTCCAGGTCCCAGTCAGGGAGTGAGGCTGGCCACAGGTGTGCGTCCTTTCATGCCAGTGTGCCATCTCTGATGGGTTGGTGCCTACAGCAAGCTTCTTTGTGTGGGAAAAAGTTCCCTTCCAATTACACAGCAGTTTTGTGGTGGCTGAGGGCTATAATGGGAAAGCTTTGCAGCCAAAGCACTCTCATTCATAAATTTCACTCTCTAATTTTTTTTCTCTTTTGGAGAGATCAGTATTTTGTGGTTCCTTCTACCATAGCCATGCAAGCAAATGTGAGTAAATTGTCATGGCTTTTAAGTCCCTGCAACAGATGGACATGATATTGTTAGTCATAAGCAATATTTGGTGCAGTAAATATGAGTGTACTGACCCTTCTAATATCTCCTAAGAAACTCTCTTTAAAATGAACTACAGGAAGGAGTTGAAGATGGGAGCTGGTTTGTGTCTAGTTTATGGATTTCTCTGGAAATAGACATTTTATTCTGGTAAAAGCCCTCCGTTCATCACACACAGCTCGATACATATGCTGAATGTCAACCCCTTTGTGCAGGTGTGAATATCTATTATAAATTATGGAAATGTAGGCTGCATATTTTTTTAAAAATATTTTCTACATCTGTTTTTGCAACTTGCATTATTTCTGGGTTCCCTTTTTGGAAGTGACTAAAATGAAGAAGGAAAATAAAAGTAAATATTTAAACAAACACAGAAGAATCTAAAATAACCATACAGAATCCATATGCAAACAGACTATTTTAGTGTTTGTTTGTTTTTTAAACATGAGAAGTATATTCCCTTAAAGCCAATGTATTGTTCGCTGTGGTGGAGATCTAAAAGAGTTAGTATGCCTCATGAAAAAACTGTTCTTTGTAGGATCTTTACCTTGTGTTGGTGTAGGTATATACATGGAGCAGAGCATTAAAAAGTTAAAATTGCTTTCTGCCATGTGGTGTTTATGTTTTCATGGCAGTGATAAGGGATCCTGCAATTAGATTCAGCATAAGTGTAATTTCAGAAGTACTATTAGCTCATTAAAACATTGAAGAATGGTCACGTTCAGCTCAAATAACCATGGATGCGTGTGAGGATAGGTACCACATCGTGGTGTAATGAATTTGTAGGTCATCACTCTGGCAAGGGCTTGCCTCCGTATTTCCCTTTGAAAAAGATGACGGTTCCTCTGTAGATATATAGAACAGAATCTGTTTCTAAACAGCTCCAATAAAATCTGTTTATTGGTGTCTCTTGTCTACATACAGCCACCTGTCTAAAAGCATAAATTCACATGTATCGAATGGTCTATTCTCCCCTGTATAAGTATATGTCACCCCCACCGGCATCAATGAAAGCTGTGTTCTTACCAGCAGGAGAATAGATTCATATGCTGTGAAAAGGTATGGAATTCTGATTTATGGTCTGTGTTGCTTTTAATGGATATACCTGCAACAGCCACAGAGCTAGAAAACTGTAAGGTGTTAAAATAAAACATTTTACAGTGCAATATATTGCCTGCTTGTTAGTTAAAAGCACTACCAGGGAGCACATTTTAGCTAAATTTGGCAGTATTAAAAATACATGTGGTGTATCCTTGCTTTTTTTTTTTTCCTTCACTCTTGCTCTCTGCCTCTCTCTGAGTATGCTTTCCCTGTTCAGGGACTCGCTGCCTTTGACCTCTAGGGCAGCGAGGGTGGACATTCCTTGTGGCTTTAGATGAATCTAAAATGAAAGATTAAAGCAATTCTGAAAGATTTCATGATAGGCTACTGCCAACTCAGTTTCAGAAGAAGAAAAAGGAAAAGAAACATGTTTCTTGAGTCGCCTGCAATCTGGATCATTGATAGCCATTCCGGTGGTGTCCTCAGTGGACGTAGCGTAGCTAGTGCTTTCAAACTCTTCATGCTAGGGCTCAGAAGCCTTTGCAGAACCGTTTATTAAATATTTAAGCATTTCCTCTTTCTGCCTCTCACTCAGCCACAGAGAGAGCTGGGGAGCAGCATTTTCCAAACGCAGCGAGGGACCAGTGGGCGGCCATCATTCCTTCGGTTTCAGGCAAGGGTCAGCTTTGTTTGGGGGGCATGATTCTGCAGTAAGCTCCTCTCACCCATCACTGAGGACTCCCATGGCCCCAAATACAAATGCTAATGAAAGCCCCTGCATGCATGTTCCCCGTAGTCTTTAACTGGGGTGGCTGTTTAAAGAAATTCATGGTACTTTAGAGATTGGTTAATATTATGTTTGAGCAGAAAACAATTTTAGGCATAAAATTTAGGGTTGCCTCAAGCAAGCTTTTGTTTTGTTTTGTCATCTTTTAGAGCTACTGCAGGACATATATTAAACCTAACCATATACATCACGAATCCGTGGGCCTCGTTATTGGAAATGCTGGGTTGCACTCATTTGGTGTTTTATGCTTTACATGTTTTTACTCCCTGCCCAGTTCTTGATTTTAGGTGGGTATTAGTTATTCTAAGAGCTCTTGAGAAGGAATAATAGTGTGAGTTGGTTTTAAGTTTCATGGTGAAACTGCTTTTCATATTTAAATAATTTTTCTTTTGAAATGAGGAACTTCAATAAGAAAGTTATTTAATAGCTAAGTTACTTTAGCAACTGGCTTTCCTAGTTCTTTCTTAAACTCTGGAATAGTGCTAAGATAAAGTATAATGTAATATTTAAAATAAATATACCTGGGGCCTGTGAAAATCCTACTTCACAGCATTTGTAGGAAAATGTAATGCATGCAAAAGTACACAGTAGTTTATATAGTGGTTTTATTTTAACTAGTACAATATAACAACCCGACATGCTGTGAAAAATAAATAACTTTTTGAAAACGCATTTTCCAAGTATGAAAGTAATATTGAAAAACGACGAGAGTAATCTCTTTTGCATAGATTCTGAAGAGGAGAGAGGGAAAGAATAATTTATGGTTTAATGCATAGAATTTTCCAAAGGTGTGAGAGATTTCCTTTTTTTTTTTTTTTGAACCAGAAAGAATATGCTTTGCCATTTTGCAAAAAGACTCAGGAAAGACATCTGACTAGTGAGAGAGCACTTGCCAAAGTCTTGGCCAACTCATTTATACCATGGACTCTCTTTGTTTTTGATTTTGGGGTTAGCAGATTGAGTAAATGGATTTCTTGTTATTTCTTCATAGGGAAAAAAGACTTCTTTGGCTGTTAAATTTCAGTTTTCCAAAGGAAGTAAACATTCCATCTCAGGCTTCTCACACATTCAGATAAACAAACCACTTTGAATCACATAATGTTTATGGAGAGGAAATAGCCTCTCCATTTTATAGATGAGGGTCCAGAGCGGAGGCGACTCACTCAAGGTCATACAGCTAGCTAGTCAGCATCCAAACCAGGGTCACTTTCTGCCCAATTCCATTACTGTTGAGTGTCAGACTTTCACAGGAAATTAGGTGCACAGGTACTAGACGAGGGACATTGAAAGTGTTGCTGATAGTCTTGCTAATATAATGGGTCAGGAAACCCCCAACAAACCAAATATCACTAGGCCATTGACACTTACCAAGGTATGGTTTAGACATATCAGCTCCTCCTAGTCCCGCTCAAATAAACATACATTCTGAGTTAAACTGTGCTTGCTTGATGCGGAGTTTAGCTTCTAGACAAGTTTACAAGCTTTCTTCTCCCCATCCTCCCCAACATAATCCTACCCTAGACTTGTATTGATAGTCTAGAGCCACCACTGCATTCGATTTTAAGTTGTTTTGACTCTGAGTCTTCATATCTCTCTTTGGTGTGATCAGTTCGGTACATCTTGATTGGATACTATATACAAAAAACATGTTATTTTCAGTGGCTCTAAAAGTGTGAAGTATCTGGGCTGATACATAAGTGCTAAGTAGAGAAGGTCTGGGTGGTGTGTTTCCCTCCACTGC
This sequence comes from Myotis daubentonii, assembly GCF_963259705.1. NCBI lineage: Eukaryota > Metazoa > Chordata > Mammalia > Chiroptera > Vespertilionidae > Myotis > Myotis daubentonii. The sequence continues at coordinate 96,868,442 of NC_081844.1, read as the reverse complement.
TTCCCATGGCTTTTTGACTTTTTGCCATGAGGTTTGCAAGTCAGAGGAAGAGGAAGGTGAATCTACCTTTCTATCTACCAAAAGGGATGGTCATGGTGGGGCATGGGTCAAGGGAGAAAGAACTACTAAGATAAGAAAAGATCATGAATCCCAGGGTAGCAAAAAGCAATGCAGGATAAGGGGCAAAATTAAGATACTCCTTCCTAGTTTCCCCAGAACTGTGATAAGTCCTTAAAAAATAGCCCTGGCAGCTGGCACCGCCTGTCACTTGGGCACTGCCCATGAGCCTAGCTGAAGGCATTTGTGCAGACCACAGTTCTTGCAAATGGATCTACTCCCAACCCCCCCAGTGCTCTTTTGCTAGAAGATCTAAAGGTGCCTGATGTGGCAGGTGGGAAGGTGACAGTGGTCCTCATTGCTAAGGAAACTGGGGGATTCAAGTGATTAGCTTATCTCCCTTCCTATCAGAAACAGGGTATCCATAAGTGCTGGCTAATGGCTGATAAGATGATGGAGCAGTTGAAACACAACTCTGGAATCCTCTTCTTCCCCCGCTTTTTTCAGTCTGTTTTCTTTTTCAGCTTCATTCCTCATTCTGCACACATAAGGCCAGTGCTCCCCAGGGCCCAAGTCTCTCCTGACCAAGGAGTGGGAAGAGGAGGAGAAATTTCATGTTATATCTTTGGAGAGATCAACCCAAGAACTGATTTTTAATGGTGAAATTCAAGGTTCTCAAAATCCAAGAGAGAGGTTTTGAGGAGGAGATAGTTATCACAATACTTCCATGTGTACATGAAATTGGCAAGGGCAATAACTTGATACATTCTGATTCTCCACACCCTTCAGTTTTCCCATTTATAAAACGAGACTGAAAAATTACTTCTTCCCTACTCATAAAAATATTTTAGGGTCTGGTTAAATAATGATAGCCAACATTACTTATTGCACACAAGACTATGTGGTCATCCTTATGGATAGATGAGGAAGATTAAAGCTTAGAGAAACTAAGGGGCTTATACAAAATCTGTAGCTAGTTAGCAGAAAAACTGAGATTTAGCAGAAAAACTGAGATTTGAATCCAAGTGGTTTAACTTTGCAATCTCTATGGCTTCCTTCAAATATGGCCGAAGATCCTTCACTCCTGTGGTTGATAGCATCAAATTCTGCTGATAACTTAACCTTTGGTATTGTTTAATACCAAGAGCTGCCAACTAGATTTTTCTGACTTGGAATTCTCAGTTTCTTCTTGGCATTTTTTTGGTTTATTTTGGTGTGTGTATGTGTGTGTCCCCCCCCCCCCCTTTTGCTCCATATAGTAAAAATACAGGTAAAAAATGTTTTTGTGATTTGGGAGTTTTCCCTTTCTCGAAAGCTTTTAGTTGATGGTTGATGAGTTTTTGTATTTATTGCTCCCTTGATGAAACAGTGCCCTAAATTCACTTGGCTTGGTTTCTCTCTTTCTCTCTTTGATGGCTTCAACAAACCAATAATGTAATTAAGCAACAAAAATACAGAAATAACTAAGGCTCCTGGTTTTTGATTTTCTAGGAAGAAATATCTTCAATCCTTAATGTTTTATGGCATATGTTTTCCAAAGAGCTCCATGTTAAGTAAACCGGATCTTATAGAGTGGTTTTTGTTTTTATTGAGGAAAAAAATGGGGATAGGGCACCGTTCTGAGTGAACCAGGTTGGTGGGAACCGTACTGTGGGAGGATTATGTGCTTCACTCTTGGTTTTTATTACCTGGAATTCCATCATGATTCTCAGGGTGGATTGAAATCCTATATTGAGGCCAAAAGTGAAAGGAAAAGGAGGACAAAGAAATCTGCAGGGCAAGGGGCGGGGCTTGCTTAGCAAGAGCGCAAGAGCGATGGAAAACGACAATGAAGTAGCTTGTAGCTTGCTGCCTAATATGTGTAAAGCGTTGGTACAGGCAAGATGGAGTTAATTCAATAAAATAAATATAAAATACTTTCTCCTCTGTCAGGCCACGCTGGAAGCGGGTCAGAGGTCACTGAGTCGCTTCACTGGAGCACTAATCGATTTGCTGTCAAGGTGGCCTGCTGGGGTTTCAAGCCGGAGAGGAATTGAGAGGCGCTCTGGCCCAATTTCCATAATTGCTCACTGCCTTTAGTGTACAACCTTTTATGAAACACAAAAAATATATCATGGAATTGTATTGATTAGCCATTGGGCTGAATAATTCACTTAGTATTTATTACCTGACCCCCAGAGGTTAAATAAATCCACTATCTAACTTGGGTTTGTGAGAAATATTACTTATTCATTGAAATGTGGGCTGATTATTGCACAATAGGCCTGTATCTTTGTTTCTTGATTTTGCAATCAAGGTTAACCCTTGTTGCATTTTGGGGGCCAATTAGTTGGAATACAAAAAGCACAGTTTGAGTGCTCCCCCAACAATCCTAATATAATCACTGCTGGAGTATCATTTTGAAGTCATTTTCTTATCTTGAATTTGAGTCATTTGAGTCAAGTTTCAAAATGGCCCCCAACTTTATGGATAATGATGAAATGCAGACACAAACCTGGCTTTCATTGCAAACACTATATTTCATAATAACAGACTTATTAATGGTGACATCTGAGCCCAATTTTATTGCACCATTTTTGGAAGCTTATGTTATTGTGCTAAACACTCATAAATTAAGTGTCCTGGGAAACAAAGGGGGGTGGGTGGGAAGAAGACTCTTTCAGTCTTAAAGTTGAATCAGTCATGGGCAGATGACTGATATTCATTCCAAAGAAGATGATTTCAGGTAACTTGAAAATATGATGGAATTTAATCAGTAGGGCATTTTATGAATGTCTACCCTTTGTGGATAATCATTACTTATTTACAGGTATTTGCGTATTTCTTTTACTCTGACTAAAAGGTAAAACCTTTTTGATGTGCAATACATCCCAGTCACAACTACATGGCATCCAAATCTAATTATTTTCTTGGTTGCCATGAGCTCTCACTGTCAAGTTCCAACCCTTCCTTGCCACCGCCCTCCCTCCAAAAAAAGACGTTTTTAACTTTTGTGCAAAGCCTTTCTTCAGTTTCCTGTCCGCATCCTCCAGCATCTCAAAGCATTGTTTCTGAAGTTTAATGGAATTTGTTGTAGGTCAAGAAAAGGAAGCATGTGAAGCTTTGTTTTTTCTCTCTCCCTTTAATAAAAGGGAAAGGGGAAAAAAAATTCATTTGAGTTCAGTGCTAACTGTATGTTTGTTGATCCTTTAACATTTCTGTATCCAGGATCCAACCTTGCGATTAATGGTAGGAAAAGCCAGGGCTCTGGTGTTAGACTCAGAACGGGCCTTTCCTGTGCTGTGCAGTGGAAGGAAGAGATGGCTGCAGAGCAGGTTAAATGTGTGCAGAACTCCCCCGAGCAAGTTCAGGTGCGCCCCACTTCCCCTCTTCCATGTGGCTGCTCATGTGAATTGGAGCATTGCATTTAAATTTTTTGTATTCCATGTTAAAATGATTTTCTGATTAGCACTTTGGGAATTTTCAAGTTCGGGTTTTGGTGTTTGGTCTCTATATTTAGTTTGGGGGTGGGGCGGATGTGGGAGGGTGGAGAACCCTTGGGGAGGGAAAGAGAGAAGGAAGAGAATATTAAAAAAAAAATTTTTTTTAAAGTGGAATTTTAAGCCTTACTCTCCTTCCCCTCCCTTCTGTCTGTGTGGGGTTCAGTTAAATGGAGAACGTAGTTAACAAAATGACTCAAGAGCTCCAGATAGCCTCTTGAGATAATTTGGCTTTAAGCACTGAACAAAATGCATTCCCTGGATCTACTCATTTCAAGTGCTAATTGTGAATGCTAAATTTTTAAGGAAGCCGGTGTCATAATACCGTTCATGGCAATTCCAAAATAAATATTAGTGAAATGTTGTAAAAGGCTGGCATGGTGTAAGAGATATGTTCCCCCCTCCCCACCCTTGTAGAATTCTATTATATTGACATAGGACTCTGCCATTAGGCACAGATATTGCATATGTTCAAGAATAACAATATACAGATAAGAGGTTTGTTCAAATGTCTAGAAATTTAGTCCAAGGAAACTAAATAAGAGCTGATCAAGGAACATCTTGCTGTCTAAATATAGCTGTGTTGGATAGATGAAGGGAATTTATTCCTATGGAAGAAATGCAATGGAAAAAGGCTAGATTTTGAATAAAATGGTCCTGGGTTTGAATACTGGTTACCATATATACCTGGGCAAGTTAACTTATTTTGTGTCTTTAATTTGTACATCAGGGGTAATAGCACCTACCTGCACAGAGTTGTGGGTTGAGGATTATAGAATTATAGGTATGATTCTGGAACATAATGTATAAATAAGTGGTAGCCATACTGTTCTTCTTCATATATATCTTCTTAATTTTTTTTAAATTGATTTCAGAGAGAAAGGGAGAGGGAGAGAGATAGAAACATCAATGATGAGAGAGAAGCATTGATCGGCTGCCTCTTGCACGCCCCCTATTTGGGATAGAGCCCGAAACCTGGGCATGTACCCTGACTGGGAATCGAATCCTGACTTCTTGGTTTATAGGTCCATGATTAACCATTGAGCCATGCCAGTTGAGCTATTCTTCAGATATTTGTTACAACCCATTGATATTGACTGGACATTTTGGGGCTGGTCTTGGTGGAGATTCTAACCAGTAAACAACCTCCATCTTCTAGAGCAGTGGTTCTCAACCTTCCTAATGCCGCGACCCTTTAAGACAATTCCTCATGTTGTGGTGACCCCCAACCATAAGGTTATTTTCGTTGCTACTTCATAACTGTAATTTTGCTACTGTTATGAATCGTAATGTAAATATCTGATATGCAGGATGTATTTTCATTGTTACAAATTGAACATAATTAAAGCATAGTGATTAATCACAAAAACAATATGTAATTATATATGTGTTTTCTGATGGTCTTAGACGACCCCTGTGAAAGGGTCGTTCGACCCCCAAAGGGGTCGCAACCCACAGGTTGAGAACCACTGTTCTAGAGCATCCTGGGATATATTCCCCAGGTAACCTAAAAGGAAAGCATGGTTTGACATTTTTGAAAAAAAAAATTTTTTTTAACCATGAACATTTCTTCAAAGAGGGGAGGAGTAGGGAAGATTTTTCAACTGGACCCACAAATATGGAGGTTTTGTTTTTTATTTTAACTAAAAGTGGCCAAGATTTCCCAACTGTTCTATTTTTACAAATTTTAAAAGTTTCATCGCTGGGTCAGATTTAGGGCTTGTGTGGGAAACAGTGAGCGCTGCCAGCAGCTCAGCCAGATTCCTGCTGTGTTGTGGTTTCCATGTATTTTTACATTCCGTGCATTGCTGAACTGTGTATAGCAGGGAGCTCTAAATCACCGGTGCTTTATGTGCATTTGCAGCCTTCTGATTTGGGCTTCAGAGTTAATGCATTATGTTAAAACTGGAGAAGGGATGCTAGTGAGTCTGCCACAGATTCTCCTCCCCTTCTCCCTGCTCCACCCTTCACTTCCCCAGTGGAGGTCGAAGGTAAACTTTATATAGCACAGGAAACATTTGGGACTGCTAATAAACAAATGTTAGAAATGATGAGGCTTTAATTTTTGGAAGTGCACACACACACTCTCGGGCACTAAAGAAAGCCTGGTTGAGATGGGGAGTTAAGGAGGGAGTTTCTGTTTCCAAGAAATGTATAGATTTCTTAAGGACAGGTTATATGTCTTCGTGGATTCTCGGCATGTTGTTGGGGAGTTCTACATATAGTCCCTACCCATGAGGTGGTTCTCATCTATCCATTCCTACAGCTTTTACACTGGGTCAGCCTGGGATCTCTCAGGGCCTTCCAACTGGTGTCTGGGGCCCTGTTATCTTCACAGCCCATGGCACCACATCCAGTCCACTGTGCATACTCCAGCCACGTTAGTCTTCATCAAGTCCAGCCCCGATCATGTCATTTCTGCTCACCAAAGGCCTCCTGAATGAAGCCTAAACTAGCCTGTGGGCTCAAACCACCTTTTCAGCCTCATATTCCTCAAATGTCCTCAAGGTGCCTCATGCTTCTGCAACCCAGACTTCTTCCTTTTTCCTGACACTTGTATTGCTTGCTGAACCTCCAAGTTCTGCTGGCTGTCTTTCCCTTCTGCGTGAATTGAAGCCTTGCTCTGGCTCCTCCAGAGAAACTTCTCTTGCCTCTCCTACTGCTTCATTTATAATCAGATTCTAATTAAAAAATAAATCTATTTAGTCAGCCAGTATTTGTGGAGTTTCGCTTCTCTGCCAGCTCTTTTGCTTGATGCTGAGATGCAGAGAATAATAATACATGGTCCCCTGGCCATCAAGGTTACACTTAGGCATATTTTTCTTGAGTAAGTTATAAAATTAATTTAACTAGATTCCAGAAAAATTGGGGTAGAAATACAAAAGAAAAGAACCCCACAATCCAACCATCCACATAGCAATTTTTGTGCATCTTTACAAAGTTATGATATCATGACTACAATTCTGTGTCTTTTGTTTTAAATTTCAATGACATATAATTTTGTAATTACATTTAAAGTAATTCTGATTTTATATTATACATACAATTTTTCATGTGTAGCCCATGTTTAATGAATAATAAATTATTTTCCTACCATTGAAAAGTAATTTTTTGTCATTTTTCACTATTGTAAATAATACTGATGAACATATTCATATTTATAGTGATTTTTGTCATTTGGGTTATTTCTTAAGAGAATAGTTTCGTTTCTCTGAAGTTAAGTATCAGCACTCCCTTTTTCAGTAAACTCTGTTATATATTCAAGACCCTGAAGACATAAAACAGAGCTGTGCTGGGTCATGGGGTAGAATACCTAAACCCTTCCTTCCCTTTCAGAATCACCAGAGGCCTTGAGGCACCTCTGCAGAACCCGAGGGCTTCGTAGGAAATACTTTCAAAGCCTTGTGATAAATCTCAGAAGAGGAATTACTTCTTCAGACATTATAAACATTTTCATGGCGCTCCGTGCATAACATCAAATGGTTTTCCAACAGCTTGAGTTCCCAGTGCTCAAGTATATCATTTGTGAGAGTACCACTTTCTCTGGATCTTTGCCAGTATTGTATATTATCATTACACTTACTTTTCCCCTCATTTAATAGATGAACATTAGTCTTACGTGTGCACTCCTCTTATCACCAGTGTGGTTGGGCATTTTCCATGTATGCATTTATTATTTTCATGTCTTTTTTTTTTATAACTTCTCTATTTTCTTCTCATTGAGGATTTCCTTATTGGAATCATAGTACTTTTATTATCAGTTTGTTTAAATATTTATACAATTAAGATAATAGCTATCAAAAATAATGCTTTGAACATATTTTATGGTTTTGAAACACATATGATTGATTCTTCTATTTTGTTTACAAAACAAATAGCTAAGATTTTATTCTTATAAAATTCTGGCTAACCCTTCTTGGGGTAAAGGAGCCTTTGTATTCTCCATAGCAATTCCCATTGAGACTTTTATGTATCAGAGGTTCTGAAAATGCCAGTTGGATGGACAAAGTTCCTATCACAGCTCCTTTCTGTTTTCCATCCTCAGTCCTCCCCAGGTGCACCCATCTCTAACTCTGCCATGGTCCCCGCTGTCCAGGCCTGCTGCCACACACTTTAGCCTCACTGGCCTCTCTCTGACATGCCAGACCTGTATTCCCTATGCTGTACTTTACATACCCATGACTATTTTTTTTATAACTGGTCATCTTCATTGGTTTCTCTCTTCCTGCCTTGTCACCAAATTCTTGGATAGAATGAAATTAAGGATTGTTCTCTTATTTACCCTCACACCTACCCCAGGTCGTCCTGTTCCCATCCAGCCACCCACTAGGTTTGGACCAAAGGATGTGCTCTCTCTTTAGTGCAAGAGCCCAGCTCCCATTAGTGTTAAGGAGGATGATCCTGTCTCATCTAGAGCCTGCTGGGATTTTTCAAGCACTATCCACACACTTAAAATAGAGACACTTCGTAAAGTAGGAAGCAGTTACACAAAGCCCCAACTTCAACCTGCTTTTAATAATAGAAACCCTTATTTGCCAAGTTCATGTCAGTTTTTCCCTTGCAGGCTTTATTTGGAAAAGGCTTGGGCTGAAGTTCGTTCTTCCAAAAGAGAGTAAGGGAAAGATCCATATGAATTTGGGGAACCCTGGGCATGACAATCTTGAAACTACTTTGTACAACTCAGGAGCTGCAAAGATCTATGTAAGGTTCAGTGATGGTCTACCCTGCTGAGCAGCTGTTGTGTGAGGGCTAGAAAATGAGGACTAGAGGTTTCAATTCAGTGTTAATCAAATGTCAGCGACATGTGAGGCCCAGCACTCAGTAGTGGGGAAATGACTATGACTAAGATGTGAACTCTGCCTAACTGGGCTAACATTTTGGGACAGTGCTATCTCAGTCACCTGTGTATGCATCACTTTGGTCAAATGAAGATTTCCAAGCCTCTGTCAGAATCAGAGTTTCTAGGAACAGATGACTGAGAATTTACATTTTTGGCAAACTCCCTGTAGATTCTTTTGCATTCTAAGGCCTAAAAAAACACAGGTCTGGTAATTATTGAGAGTTGAGTGTTAAACAAGGAGAGGGTATGTTAGGGTAGCCTAAGCTGATCTGGGAATGAGCAGTGATCTGAGAAGGCTTCCTGAAGAAACATTATTTCTGGGGTGACTTGGAGGAGTAGATAATGGGAAGGCAATGGGGTCTGGGCCTCATCTAGGATAAACCATAAACTAATAGGAGGAAGAATTTAGTCGCTCTCTGAGAAGAATTCAGGTCATCAGAGTGAGTGAGCATAATGCCCATGTGTTTAAACAATAGTAAAGATTGGGAGTACTGTACAAGGTAAGGATTTCTTTTTTAAAAAAATATATTTTATTGATTTTTTACAGAGAAGAGGGGAGAGGGATAGAGAGTTAGAAACATCGATGAGAGAGAAACATCGATCAGCTGCCTCCTGCACACTCCCTACCGGGATGTGCCCGCAACCAAGGTACATGCCTTTGACCAGAATCGAACCTGGGACCCGTCAGTCCATAGGCCGACACTCTAACCACTGAGCCAAACCGGTTAGGGCAAGGATTTCTTACTCATGACAAAGTCAGGCTATGTAGACAGTAGCACTGCCCCTGCTGAAATGCTGGACATACCCTCTTCCTGTTTTCTAATGGAGGGAACAAATGGATCCTGGACGTCATGGTGATGAGAATAGGCACTAATGGTCCAGATAGATTCCTGAGGCCAGAAAAGCCAACTGGGTGGGGCTAATGGAAATTGGGCAGGGCCCAAACCAAATGAAATAGGCCCTATCCCTTCTTTCTCTCCACTCTTTGTTTTGTTGGATTTCCCCCTAATGGGAATTTGTATGTGCTGTAGACAGATGCCAATTTTTCCCTTTTAACTTAGAGACACAGGGAATGTGAGGGGCAGAAAAAGAAAAGTTTGATGATTAGAAAATAAGGTGGCATGGACCCTGTTCTTGTCTCTCATGCTATGCTCTCCCTAGGTAGAAGTTAAAAAAAAAATCCTAATCTGATGTCCTTGATTTAAGATCTTGGGTTTCATTAAGCTTAGGAGAAGAAAAGTTTGAGCAGATGGATGGCTTCTAAGTCTTGTATTTCTGACTTACACAGAGCAGAGAGAACTGAGAGTCCAGCTTCCTGGTCTTTCCTGTGCCAGGGAACAAAGGCCTGGGCACCTCTGGGATGTGAGAACAATGGTGGCCAGCCTAGGAGTGCACATTAAGGAAGCATTTGAGCCATGGACTCTGTTGGCTATTGGCTCAGGCTTTCCCATCTTTGTTGGTAGGAAATGTTATTTTTGCACCCACAGTCGTTAACATTTATGTTTGCTTGGTTTGTTAGCACTGACTGGCTTCCCTCTATATCCTCTTTCTTTCCCATGGTCTAAAATGTCCTTCTACTGACATGGATATTTAAAACTGTGATTTCCCTGATTTGGGGATATTGGTACTCAAGTTGGAATTTTTCTTCCCTGTGTTTCAATGATAAGAAAACTAGTCTTCGTTAACACAGGAGCCTGCTCATCAAAATACATACTAAATCTGGCTGCAGAATTTGACTTTGTGACCTTTTTGGGTGGTGAATGTCAAAGACTGAGCCCCGGGCAGTGTGAAATAATAAACAACTGGGCTGTAAGATCCAGCTTGATGGGTATCATCTGAAATCACCTCCCTGAATTTATTAAAGTTAATCAATCCAGGCTGAAAAATGGAGCTAGGAAATCTCACCCACCATGCTCTGTTTCATTCACACTTACACCAGGTAATAGAAGTTTGTGAGTTTGTTTTACTGGTGGATTTTGTCGAGACAATCAAAGGTGTCCCCAAATGGGCACTACTTGGATGTAATGTAAAAAGTGATAAACCGCCCAAGAAGCGAATTACCAAGGTGTTTCACTTGAATTGCTCAGGGCATTTTTCCAAAGGTAAAACGTATCCCTCCTCTTCCAAGGTGTATGTTGGTGGTGACTAAAGTTAGCAGGAATCACATCTCATTTCAAACATCCAGGCAGACCTGTAGAGATACATTAAGGAGACGACCCGCTGAAAGAGAACTACCTATAGAAAAATCTTTCAGGGTTCAGGCTAGGGCAGTTGCTTGTGACCTCAAGGAATGGAAATAAAAAACCTGTTATTAGTTCCACGTCGGTTCTCAGGGCAAACGTTGCAGAGTGATGGAGGGTGTTAAGCTGTCAAATACTAGCAAGGGTTAATAAGGTTAAGGAAGAAATAAAAGCTGGTCAACAATAAAGCAGTGTGGGTAAATCAGCTCCAATAAATAAAAACATGTCACATCATGTATACACTGTGCAGGAAAAACAAAAATCATAACACATTCTCGAGCAATAGTTGTAGAATTCTGCACTGAAACATCCCAGATTATTTCCCGGGGCATCTGGCATGCTCGCTTGGAGACCTCAGCAGCCCCCTTTCCTCTCTGGAAACCACTTAATCACTTTCCTTGTGGGAGAGTTCTCTAACATCAATCAGAGTTTAAAATATAAGAAGAACAGAGTCAGTGTATAGCTTAGCACCTGATGTCAAGGGAAGGTCCTTCCTTATAAACCACCATGCCAAAGAGGTGATTCACTTTCAGTCCCCTTTGACCTCTGCCCTGGAAAGAGAGGTCAGATGGATGCCTTCTGTGTGGGCTGAGTTTGCCTAGCAGACTGGGGAAATGCATGACTCTGGTGGCCAAAGGATTTTGCTGATTCTTTTGTACATGGCCCATAAGTAATGCAAGGACTTGAGGAGCATGTAGCTGGAATTCCTTCACAACCTCAGACACTTGCCATTGGCCACAGCAAGCCCTCAAGAACAGACAAGGTGGCTCTTTTTACTCATGTTGCTGTGTAAGCACCAGGTTCTGACTCGGTTGTAGGTGGTTGGTAACTGGCCATTCTAGCTGACGCATGAGCCTCATTTTTATTGTTTTATGGCTACCTCCAGATCCAGGGGCTGTGGAGAGTACTTCTGATCAGTCTCATTTAGACGTGATTCTCTATAGCAGTGGTTCTCAACCTTCCTAAGGCCGTGACCCTTTAATACATGTTGTGGTGACCCCCAACCATAAAATTATTTTCTTTGCTACTTCATAACTGTAATTCTGCTACTGTTAAGAATCGTAATATAAATATCTGATATGCAGGATGTATTTTCATTGTTACAAATTGAACATAATTAAAGCATAGTGATTAATCACAAAACAATATGTAATTATATATGTGTTTTCTGATGGTCTTAGGTGACCTCTGTGAAAGGGTCATTTGACCCCCAAAGGGGTCGCAACCCACAGGTTGAGAACCGCTGCTCTATGGCATTAGTACAAGGAGTCATATGATGTATTTATTTTTTAAAGAAGTACACCCCCACTCACACATCCAAGTGAATAATTGCTCTTTTGTGGAGCCATTAGTTTATTTCACTTCTTTAAACCATGTTTGCCCCTCAACTTGTAGCGTATTATTTTGAGTATCTTTTATAGCAACACGTCTTAGTCTTTGGGGGCTGTGTTTGGAAAGAGCCAAGCTTCAGGAGTCAAGCAGGTGGTCAACTTGGATGATTTTTCTTTATTGCATTAGATATAAAGTATGAATGCTGATTTTTTTGGGGGTAGGGGGTTTGGTTTCGTTTGCAGTAGGACTGTAAAAGGAATTTCCAAAAGACAATTTCCAAAAATATACCAAGCAAAGGCCATACATTGGAAAAACTGCATAGTTACTTGAAGGTTTTAGTTCTGGTAGGTGTGTTAGTTAAGCTATAAGTTATCACTTTATAGTCTTGGGTTGTCAACTGTAGAACCAGTCAAGTTTGTGGAGGTGAAGCTTTTTCTCAGGACTCGTCTTCCAGCCGGCAATTAGAAGTTTATGAAAAGTGACCACTTCTCTGCTTGGATCTGCTGAGCCTTTGGAACTCCAGAAATTGGCCTGTAGAGCATGTAGGTTCCTGGGATCTCAGCACTGGAAGTGGCCCAAGTCACAGGGACTTTTGTCTGAATACTGTTGACTTTCCCATTCTAGGAGGTGAATTCCTTACCTTCAACCACTACTTTCACTGACAATTAGTTTTTTCTTGCTTGAGTAATCCTAATAGCAGTCTAAAGAAAGAATTTTCATTCCAAAGAAACAAACTCATAAAGAGAATTGTGAATTGTTAAGAAAACATGCGTGTTTCTCATATGCCTATCCTGCCCCTGCCCCATTTCCCACTCTTTCCTTCAACTCCACATCTAATGTTGGGTGGTTTTATTTAGACAGCAAGGCCTGATTATTTTTACATGGATTGATTTCCTATCAGTGGGCTCTCTCTGTCACAATGCTATTTCATGGCAAGCAAGATATTTGTGACTGTTGAACAGAGTGGGAGGCTTGGAAACTAGCTGCTAGAATTTTGTTTTTGTGAGTAAAAGGCAGGTTGATGTAAAAAGTAAACAAACATAATCCTTTCCTATCACTAGCTGCATGTTCCAAATTATTCAAATTTGTAATTTTACAAATATAGCATGGTGTAGGCAGGGCTTCTCTGCGCCAAAGGTTTTAACTCCTTGAGAATATGTTTTCAGCATTATCACCCTGAGGTAGAAGGGCAATGGAAAGACTTATGACAAAAGCATGGCTTGGGTATCAAGACAGAACTGGGTTTGAATTTTAGCATTTTCCTTTCCAGTTGGAAGGTTTTACTTGGTTCAGGCTGAACTTCCTTTTCTATACAGTAAACATAATTCCTGCTTCATAGTGTTTTTAGACTGTATCTATCATGTAACTGTAATATCCCAGGATAAAACCAGCACTCAATCTCTCCATTCTCTTCTTTTGTTGAAAGTTATTTGCATAAAGTGAATTTTACAAATTAAGTATTTGTGTGTGTGTGTGTGTGTGTGTGTGTGTGTGTGTGTGTGAAAATTCTGGCACTGATGTAGAAATTTGAGAGTACTCTTTTCTACAAGTGAAGCATAGATTTTTATGGCTCTCAATGGCTCCAATTTTTCACAATTCTCAAAGCAGAGAAATAAAATCCAGGAACTTTGCTATATTGAAGGAAGAGCTGGAAAGGCCAGGTCCAAATTCAGGGACACTTTGGAAATAGTTGTTTAATTTCACAATTCTTTTTTATATTTTATTCAGTGAGTCACAAACATTTTTTAAAAGTCAAATGCTGAAAAACAGACACTTGGAATACAAAAGTGCTTACACGTTCTATTCTTTTGCTCTTTGCCCGTCTGTCCATCTGTCTCTTTTAATACCATGAAGGTGAGGAGTTCCTTTTAGAAACACGTGATGTTGTTTTGCCCACCCACCCCGTATCTTTATACCAATGGCCAGTCTTCATAAAATAGAAAGGACTGTTTTCAGTCCCTTTCCTTTTCATTATATACAGACTGCAATGCAGAAAGCCTTTTTGCCTGTCCCCTAATTCTTCAGCCCATCCTTAATTAGTGTTTTTATGGTTAATCCCCACCATATATCTTTAAGAGTTTCACATGAGTCGGCTCCCTACAAGTTTTATTGCATTCAAAATAGAGGCAAGCTGGCAGTGTGTGATGGTGGGAATATATACAGTCACCACGAGGGGTTGGCTGTTACTTGTAATTGATTGCTCACTGAAGCCTGCCCGCGCACTTTACCCCGAGGCCTCGCTCTCCTCCATATGCCTAGTGTCAGAACTTGGAAGCCAGCTGGTCAGTCAGCGCACATCCTGTGGGAAGAGGCAGACACAGGCGGCCGGGTAGCCATCAGCCTCCCCGAGCACATTTCCTCTGTGTTTTGATAATAGTTCTGTAAGCTTTAATTATGCTGTGTGACAACACATTCACAAACTATCAAAATAAATCCTTTGAGGAGATGGCTGCTAATAAGTTTTGAAGCCACTGTGCTTGTTGGAGAGACGTAAGGAGCAAGGCAATCAGAGTTTTCAGGATCCCCCTTGACGTTGAAACCAGATGAAACGTTTTCTTGCCTTTTTATCGTGCTGACAAATGCTCCTTTTAAAGTGGTGCCCTTAAGAAGTTAACTGAAGACACTTATTGCAACACTCGAGTGTATCCAACACAAGGGCTTTACAATTAGCAGCGGTAATGTGAGCATAAAAGCTGTGCCCCAATATCGGTATATAATCTGAAGCAACACTGCGGGGTCCATTAAGGCCATTTACAGTTGAGACGGAGACTAATGGTATTAAATTATTACAGCTATTGCTAAGGGGGCATTCTAAGTGAATTCCTTCCAGCTGGGTTGACTGTATGTGCTCGTTGACAACAGCGCAGTCCTTTAAGGATATGCTTATTGTTCATGATCATTTAGACGTGATGCCGCGCGCTTTACAGAAAGTATAAATAACACCCACCAGAAAGACTGGGGATTAGTGTTTGATGAAACTTGGCTTAGAGTTGAGTGGAGCTGGGTAGTTCCTGGGCAAAGGCTGCTTGTCTTCACACACACATAGAGACGCTGATGGGCTCACACTCAGGATTATCTGTGTTCAAGAACTGTGTGCGGTGGCAGTGTTTGCCTGCCTCCACATGACCAGGTAGACCCAGAAGTCAGTTGGAGTTACTTGCATTGTTCTGTGTCATTGTTTTGTTTGGAACTCGGCAGAATTTAGGGAATTAGAGAGTTAGAAGAGAATTCTGTTTGGATCCCAAGTGTTTAAGAAATAAGAACCATTTGCCGAAACCGGTTTGGCTCAGTGGATAGAGCGTTGGCCTGCGGACTGAGGGGTCCCAGGTTCGATTCCGGTCAAGGGCATGTACCCGGGTTGTGGGCACATCCCCAGTGGGGGATGTGCAGGAGGCAGCTGATCGATGTTTCTCTCTCATCGATGTTTCTGACTCTCTATCTCTCTCCCTTCCTCTCTGTGGAAAATCAATAAAATATAAAAAAAAAAAAAAAAAAGAAATAAGAACCATTTATAATCTTTCAACACACATTAACCTCCCCCCCCCCCCCCGCCATGGGTATGATTGACCTTTATTTGGATAAAAGATTATGCAAATCTCCTTCAAGGTTGGTAGCATTATTAACTCTTAAGATATTTTAGTTTCCCCAACACCTAGTCAAACAGTGGGAAACTATTTTACAGAATAATTGAGCACTACAGTCTTCAATTTCAATTTATTAAAGCAAGGAAGTTGCAAAGAGAAATTTGGGAATAAATGCCAAGTTGCTACTGAGCTTAAATAATGCACATGGCATGAATCAATAACACCAGAGATATAAGAGAGAAAAGACTGAAAAACACAGAGGAACCTGTCTTCGAAGGCAGGGGTCAAAGGTCATTGCAAATAAGATCAAGGTGGTTGCCATATTAGGAATATTCATATATATAATACATATGCTATATATGTGTGTCTTCTTCCTATTGTATGCATTAATTTCATAAAGATAATTGAATAATTTTTTTTATTTACTCTTGTAGTTTACCTTGGTCAGATATATTTATTGAGCAGCAACTTACTTTGTGAGTTCCACTATACCAGGCACTTAGGAGGGAGAGGGGAGTCCTATCAGACATACCTCTTGCCTCAAGGAGTTTGTAATCAAGTTGCAAAGAATAAAGGAACAGAAAAGATAAACTTGTTCAGTGTGATCATGTAGTGATGGTTGAGTAGCTTGGAGTTTAAGAAGGGGTGAAATGTCTGAGCTAAGTTTGTAGCATCACAGAACTGCAACGAGGTGGTGGTAAGAACAGATCTTGAAGTCTGCAGAGGGTTGTACCATGAAGGATTGCTGGGTTAAGGTAGAGCCTTGTCCTGTCCTCCCCCTCTGGTAGCTTAGAGCCTATGCATCTTTCCATTAAAATAAAAGTTTGTTTGCAAAGAATTCAAGGAACTCATGGTCCCTTTGAAGCCCATCAACTGATTCTCTGATCCAAGGTTAAGAATTGCTGCCTCACAGGAATGTAAGGTCATGCAAAGGGAATATAGTCAACATTATTGTAATAGCTATCTATAGTGCCAGGTGGGCACTTGCATCATCAGAGGGAACACTTTGTAACCCAGATGAATGTTTAGCTGCTGTGCTATTCACCTGAAACTAATATAAAGTTATGTTGAATGCAAACTAATCAATAAATGAAATGGAAAAACACACACCCATCGCTGTTCAGAGGAGGAATTTTCAAACATATAGCATCAAGGTACTTAAAAATATTAATACTCTGACCCATATAGAAATCTGGCCTAGTGGAAAAAATATTGATATATAACTGTTTTCATTACAACAGTATTTACAATATCTTTAAAAAGAGAGAATGATTAAATGAATGGAGGTACATGCATAGGATATAATACCCAGTTATGAATGGGTTGAAGAGTAAAAAACAGGAACAACTCAATGGCCACTCAAAAAAATTCTGGCTCATGGGAATTGTAGGACATAAGTTTAAGATGGGGCTGTTTTTTTGGTGGGTGGGCACTAAAAACCTGGAAAAGGAGTTAGGCTGACATAGAAGACAATAAGAAGACTCTAAAACATCGGTTCTCAACCTGTGGGTCGCGACCCCTTTGGCGGTCGAACGACCCTTTCGCAGGGGTCGCCTAAGACCATCCTGCATATCAGATATTTACATTATGATTCATAATAGTAGCAACATTACAGTTAATGAAGTAGCAATGAAAATAATTTTATGGTTGGGTCACAACATGAGGAACTGTATTTAAAGGGCCAGAAGGTTGAGAACCACTGCTCTAAAAAGACTTACAAAGAATGTTGAAGATAGGCCATTGTTCACCTACCTCGTTTTCAGGTGGTGAAACAGAGCCAGGGGCAGAGGACACCACCCAAGCTCCCCAGCTGGTCCTAGTGGCTCTTCATCATCTGCAGCTGAGTGGACACTGCCTGCCTGGGGCAGGTACTCTTGGGAATTCCCAGGGTGGCAGCAAAGTGTGAAAGATGAAAAAAAACTACCTTTGGTTAATGTCTCTTTAGCCGAGATGCATAAAGAAAACCCAGGGCTATAAGAAAAAAGGAGAATTTTGGAGGAATTAAGGACAAAGGATGGGACCACTGGTGTGAAAGAAGCTCTACGGAGTATAGTTTTAATGCACAGAGATACTGTCAGTGAGAAACCTCTTTGCGATAAAGCAGAGAATCTTTGCAATCTTTGAAACCTTTCACTTCGGAAATATCCACAAAACAAATGGGAAAAACAAACATTAATGAGGCAGATATAAAACACTTTGGAGAAAAAAAATTTAGCATTTTTATAGTTGCTATAGAAACACCTCAGCCCTCTCACTCTTGCTAATTAGTTGGATTTTACACATTTTATATTTGGAAATGCAAATCAGTTTTCATAAATTATTACTTGTATTTTTTTCAGTTACATTTACAGTACTGGTATGCAGATCCACCGAAAGTCTAGGAGATTATTTAGTTATAGAATGTGACATAGTTATGTGAGCATGACATTTATATCCACTAAGACATTGCTTAGTTTAAATATTCTCCTGTTAAATGTTGTGGGAAATTATATAGAGATTTATAATTTTTACAGAAGAAAATGAGAAAACGTAAATTATGCGGTGGCTTACTAAAGTGTTTTCTCATGGAGTCTTGAGAGAGAAGGGAGAGATCTGGCCCCCCTCCCAGTAAACTCTAAATAATAAACATTTAAAAACTTTTCTCTAGTCGTGGGAATTGTGGTTGGTTTGGGTGTCTTCTGAACTTTGGGTACTAAACACTCGCCATCTGTAAACACTTACTGGATTCTCGCTGATTGGAGAAGACACAGAAATGTTTGGAGGAGTGGGGCTGCAGGACAGGTCCAAGATGTGGAGTGGCTGGTAGTCTTGTGGAGAGGAGGCGAGCAAATGCTCAGACTCAGGCGATGGGAATTACAGACATGTTTGCAGTCGGCAGTCAGAAGACAGGCAGTGTGAAGCTGTGGACGATAGCTTTCTTATTGAAAAGGGGTTTCATTGATAGACTGAGGTCAACTGCTGGCCCCATTACTTACTAGTTGTGAGATTTGGGGCAGATTTATTGACCACTTCAAGCCAATTCCTATAAAATGAGGACCAAAAGGATGATTCCTGCACCCCAGAGTTTTTGTGAAAATGATAATAGAATATTTATAAAGTGCTTGGTGAGGCCCGGTACATTGTAAGTGCTTAGCTAGTGGTATCATAAAATTATCACCACAGTTGATTTTCATTGTGCATGCATTTATCTTTGTAATTTCAACTGTGTGGAGTTGAACAAAAAATAAAAAAGAGAAAAAAAATGCTAAGAGGAAAAGAACAGTTTAAATAATATTCTCCATTCCACTCACTGGGTTCATGTCTCTGAGTGAGCTCTAGACGTGAACTTACTGATAATCAGGCTTTTGTATAGATATTAATACTTATGGTGTAAACACATGTAGACCACACTCTCTGTAGTTTAAGGGATTTTCAAGCACTATTTTGACTTTATGTAATTTTGATCTGACTTTAGAAGCTAATTCCCACATCACAGTTGAAGCCACTGTATTATTATTATTGTTGTGTTGTTCATGTTATTATTAGAGGCCCGGTACATGAAATTTGTGCACAGGTAGGGTCCCTAGGCCTGGCTGGCGATCAGGGCTGACCTCTGGGGCAATCTGGGGGGCCCCCACTGGCACCTGACTTGGCCAGCCTGGCACCGCCCACTCACCAACCCTTACTCCCCCCCCCCCCCCCCCTTGCCTCCCTCTGCCATGCTGGAGCCTGCAGGCTGGGGTCAGCTTCTGCGTTGAGCATCTGTTCCCTGGTGGTCAGTGTGCGCCATAGCGACCAGTCGTTCCACAGCTCGTTCCGCTGCATTTTATTATGTAGGATTAGTCTGTTGTGAAGAACCAGTAGGGCAGCTGACACAATGCCTAGAACCTTCAGGTGAGACCTTGGATTAGATCTAGATGTCCCTGGGGGTTTTGATCTGAAGAGAAAATAGGTATCAGGGAGGGGTGGTAAAAGACTCTTAAAAGGGTGAGGAGAGAAAAAAAAAAAAGGGGGGGTGGGGCTGAAGGTGAGAGATGCCGGGAGGGGCAGTGGCCCAGTGCCAGGTCTTGACAAGGGGTCCTGGAGAGAGGAAACCAGTCTCAGAGAAATGAGAGCCACAGAGAGGGGAGGGACTGGGTGACTAGCCACATGTGGGAAATAAGCAGCACACAGCGAAAAATGTTTATATATGCTGGTATTCTCAGAGATCAAGGTCCTTTTAGCGATGTTTGAATAACAAGGTGTTCTAATGCGTCTCAGCCTTATGTCTTCAGTTATTTGAAAAACAGAGTAAACAGGACCACTTTCTTCCCCAGGCTGATTTCCGCCCTTTCCTGAATCAATAAGCAAGAATTTGTTTCTTCTGTGTGTGGATGACCCCATTTAAATTCAGGGTTCATGGTAACATAAATGGTAAGTGGGAGGAAAACAAATAAAGTACAAATACATAAATACATTTCTTTTTCGGAATTTACCACATTAAACAAGCCCATAGTTTTGATGTTATCTCCATAGGTTGTGGCTGTGCTGTTTACTGTGCCAGCTGGGGGCTGGCCAGGCAGGAAATCTAAGGAATTGAAGCAGTGGGTTCTGAGAGGGACGGTGGCTTTCAAAGGGAGGTGCTGCAGTCACTTCTCAGTTCTATCTGCTCGTGGCTAGTGGAACCCTGGAACCCAGGGTTGCCAGACATGGCCTTTCAACAGGAGCCAGAAACGGGTATTTTAATGTGAAATCTGATTTCAAATGATGGTAGCTAATTTTTTAAAAAAGCCCAAACAAAATTAGTCTGTGGGTTGCAAGTTTGTCACCCCTTCCTTTAGAGTGACACTGTCCAATATGATAGCCCCTGCCTGGAGGTGGCTACTGACCACTTACAACATGCCAGTTCAAACTGAGATATCCTGTAAGTGTAAAAAAAACACACTGGATTTTGAAGATTATAAAATATATTACGATTTAAAAGGATTGCATGCTGAAATAATAATATTGTGGGTATGTTGGATTCAATAAAAACATTTACTAAAATTAATGTACCTGGTTATTTTCACTTTTTAAAAAAGGTGGCTACCAGGAAATTTAAAATGACATCTGTGATTTGCATTCTGTTGCGAGTGGACATGCGGTGCTAGAGTGCTCGAGCTGCGTTTTCCCTCTGAGGCAGTCTCTAAGTGTGTTTGTGGTTTTGGGTCAGTGAAGGTCCATACACTTACCTACCGGTGCAGTCCTTTCTTCTGTCTCAGGTCAATCTAAATATCAAGAAAGGCCTGCCTTTTTGGTGTGCCCTCCAGCCAGGTCAGTTTTGAGCCAAGGATAGAGCTAAAAATGGATCTCATGCCTCAAGCTCAGGTTTTGGTTGGCTGGCAGGTGTGCACCCAGCTGTCCCCGCCAGAAGTGGTGACACTGACATCTGGCATCCCAGACATGGGCACGCAGCCCTTGGTACCTGGGCTCTTCAGAAGAAATGGTGAACTCCTGGGAATCACATTTCTTTTGTTTGCCTTTATGTTGCTTAGAAGCTTGTGTATAGTGGGGAAAACAGAGCAAACACTTTAAATCTGCCCAGGGAGAGGATAAGCCATCATTGGCACTGTGGGAGTCACGTCATGCTCACATTTTAACGAGTTCAAATGATTTAGGAAGTCACCAGGGGTGGTGGCTGATCAGTGGGGCTGCAGTGGAAATGCCAACTTGAAAAGAGGGGAAGCCCCTGGTCAGTTCTCTCCAGTTTTTCAGAGAACAGTGCTTTCAGATTGAATTGAGCAAGTGCTAGATTCAAATCCAGGAAATACTGTCCCACCTGCTAGGCTCTGTATGGAGTGTCTTCACACACATTATCTCATTTAATTCTCACCTCATAAAACATATCTGGTAACCTCTGTTGGGGTTTTATGTGCTTCATATCAAAAGAGGGGAGGATGGAAGCATCAGTCATCACCCATCCCCAGACATGTAAGGAATTTCATAATTTTCTTAAAGGCAGGAGAGCTTGAATGCTCAGAGACTTTAAGACTATGAGCACAGAGACTTTTACTTAGTTCAGCTTAGTGGTTCTCAATTTTTAGTGTAAACACAAATCCATAGGCGTGGTACTTTCTGAATGATGTAAGTGATTTTCAAGGGTAATTTTGACTATGTGTGATTGTTGCCTTCCATGCTAACTTGAGGACCTGGCTTCCTGGCTAAGAAGTAACTCCTCTAATATGTGTAAGAGTTCTTAGTGCATGATTCCAGATGGTTGGACACAAAGATGTGCAATAAATATCCACTGTTCCCACGAATTACAGGCTAATATGCATTCTTAATGTAAGGGTTGGCAAGGTGGGGAGAAAACTCACTGAAGTTTAGGCAGTGTCAGTGCTCCTGAGGTGAGGGAGCAGAGAAGGCATTCTTTGGAAGTGGCGGAGGCAGCAGAAGGCAGTATGAATGGGAAAACAGCTGGGTCCCACAGCTGCCTGGGATCAGAGATCCACAGGCATTATAGCTCCCTCAGGTGCTTTGGTTCATTTAAGCCATAGTCATGTTATCTCTAGAAGGATCTTCAGGATCAGCTCTAAGATAAGCCCCTGCAACTTCCAATGGTGTCAGTTATGGGGCTCACAGTTTAAAGTGCAAGCTGGATGTTGGAACTTTGGTGCTTGTTATGGAGAATCCAGTGAATTTCATCAGCTCTAAGAGTTTCCTGTGAGTTCTACCGTGTGAGGAATGTGGTGGTAGTAAGCTCACATTTACTGAGGCCTTCTTATTGGGACTGTGCTAAATATTACAATTACATCATATCTCATGTGATTCACACAATATGAGATCGGTATTACTCATCCTAGTTTTATATATCAGGAAATCGGGAGGTTAAATAATTTACTCAGAGTATCACGCTTTTCTCTACGTGACCGCATCAGCCTTGGTTAGATTTAGCTGTAAGTGAGGGAATCTGTGCCCTGAACCTGGCCCCCTCAAAACCAAAACAAAACAGTGGCCTAACTAAGACAGAAGTTTATTTCACATAAATGAAGCCTGGAGGTAAGCAGCCCAGGGCTGTGGGGGAGGCTTGGCTCCACCAAGCCCTTAAGGCGTGCTCCCTTTATCACATTCCTCTACCATCTGGATGGTGGCCTCATTTCTGCTGTCCAACATCCATAGACACACATCCAATGCCCCAGAAGCCTCCCTAATAGCAAAATAAAGGAAGGAGGGGGCAGGACAGGCTTCTTCCCTTAACACACTGGATTTTTTGATTTTAGAGAGGAGGGAAGAGGGAGAGAGAGAGAGATAGAAACATCAATGATGAGAGAGAATCATTGATTGGCTGCCTCCTCCCCCCGCCCCTCCCCACTGGAGATTGAGCCCGCAACCCAGGTATGTGCCCTTGGCTGGAATAGAACCTGGGACCCTTCAGTCAGAAGACCAACACTCTATCCACTGAGCCAAACTGGCTAGGGCAACACACTGGATTTTGCACACAGTGTCCTGCTTACCTCTCATTGGCCAGAACTTGGTCATGTGATCACATAGTTATAAGGGAGTCTGGGAAATATCATTTTTTAAAAAAATATATTTTATTGATTTCTTACAGAGAGGAAGGGAGAGGGATAGAGAGTTAGAAACATCGATGAAAGAGAAACATTGATCAGCTGCCTCCTGCACACCCCCTACTGGGGATGTGCCCACAACCAAGGTAAATGCCTGTGACTGGAATCGAACCTGGGACCCTTCAGTCTCCAGGCTGACGCTCTATCCACTGAGCCAAACCGCTTAGGGCATGGGAAATATCATTTTTATTCTTGACAGTTACATGCTTAGATAAATATTAAAGATGTTACTACTTCACATGAAGGGGAAAACAGATATTTGAGGTTAACAATAGACTTTGGTCACCCCAGTGACCTTGGGACAGATCACTTAGGCTCCTCTCGATTTATCTGTAAAATGAAATGATGAGAATAGAGCCTAACTCCAAGGGCAGTGTCCCATAGCGGACATCATTCAAAACATCATAGCTATTTTACACTGTAACATGACGAATTTTTTTTTTATTTCGGTTCATTTTGTGTATATAGTAACACAGTCACTAGAGAAAGACGCTTGCTTTTACGTTTTCTCCCTGGTGTTCTAGTTCACTATTAAATAATACTTGTGAATTTCTTGGCTACCATGTAACCTTAGTTCAATATCTGTTTTCCTCTCACCCGAGGTGGTAAGATTCAGTTCTATAAGATTTGGAGAAGAAATCATGGAAGGTGATGATAAGTTGGTTTTCTCTTTCTATTGATACTCTCCCAGATGGTCTATTTTTCTTGTAGAACTGAATTTTACATTGTGTGCTTGAAAAGTTGTGTGTTAATGTAGCCATAATGTAAAATAATTTAAAAACGTTTTAAAGGGAGGAATTAATTCTGAAATTTTACATCTGGACCTATGTCTATCCAGGGTGTCACTCTATAAGATTGGCTGAAAAGAGAGGCATACCTTTTAAACCAGAGGCTTGTATTCTTTTTTAAAAAATACGTTTTTTATTGATTTTTAGAGAGAGAAGAAGGGAGAGGGATAGAAACATGGATGAGAGGGAAACTTCATTGATTGACTGCCTCCTGCATGTCCTCTACTGGGGACCGAGCTCACAACCCGGACATGTGCCTTGACCGGGAATCGAACAGGTGACCTCTTGGTTCCTGGGTCAATGTTCAACCACTGAGCCACACCAGCTGGGCTTGTACTCTTTTTTGAAACACTGATAACTACCATTAAAATTCAACTCCTTTGAGAGATAATTTTGTAAATTGGCAGTTACAAAATAGTAACAGGGATGTAAAGTACAGCATAGGGAATACAGTCAATAACATTGTAATAACTATGCATGGTGTCATGTGGGTACTAGACTTAACAGGGGATCATTTTGTAAGTTATTCAAATGTTTAACCACTAGGCTATACACCTGAACCTAACACCACATTGAGTGTCAACTGTAATTGAAAAATAAAAAAAGAATCAACACCTTTGATTGGGAGATATGCATGGGCCAGAGAGTGCTATATCTTCAGTGTGGACCAGAACTTGACAAGTTTTGCAGGAGGTAGTGATACACTAGATACTAAGCTAAAAATCCTTCAGTGGCATCCCATCTGGGTTCAGTCCACAGTGCAGGGCACGGTTCTGCCTGCCTCATTGGACACAAAGGCTAATATGCATTCTTAATGTAAGGGTTGGCAACACCCGTATTCTCCCTCTGACCTTGGGGCTCTTCTGCAGTTTGATCCCTCTGCCTGGAGTACCACCCCACCCTCTATGCTTACTTACCTGCTCCTCATCCTCCAACCCCACTTCCAGGAAAGCTCCTCTGGGGGCCCCGGCCCGGGTTGGTCAGACTACTTGGTTTTTACTCTCATAACATGGGCCACTTCCCCGCAGAATGCCCATCGTGGGCTGTAATGATATACTTTTTTAGGTGACCATGTGATTCACATCTGCCTTCTTCTCGAGTCTGTGAGCTCAGTGAAGGCTGGGTGGATGGGGAGACTGTATCTGCTTTGGCTACCATGTCCCCTGTGCTTGGCCTGGTGCTCAACAAATATTTTTGGAAGGAGTGAATTTAAAAATCTATAAATTATCTATGGATCATCCTCTGACAACTTATAAGACCTGCTGATAAACAACTTTTTTTCCTTTGGAAAATGAAAAGACCTTAACAATTGCGCTGTGGGCATCATGGACTCTACCTAACACAGAAGTTTAATAAGTCAGTATTCTCTCAGCAGAGACTGGGTGTCTGTGGCACAACCTGGCCTGGTTAGAGTAAGGTCCAGCCAGGCAGCTTCTGAATGACACAGCGAGAAAGGCAGAGAATGGGACCCCTAAGGGTAGGTGGTCCACATGAAAGAGCAAGATTTATTTTTATTATGTTTTTTCTTAACTGAGGGCATCTTATCTAGTTAGTCAGGCTTCGTTGGAACCAAATTTTGTTCTTTGTGACATTTGGAATTAATATGAGGAAATAACTCTTTGTATTGCCTGGTATTGAAAATGTCAGTAAACAAACTCAGCAGTCACAGAAGGGGAGGTGGGGGTGGTTCGTAACAAAAGACATTGTTTCTTGGTGCAGGAGGTAAACAAGAGAGTATGGAACAAAGGTTTTCTCAAAATAGGCTTTTTAGCAAGCTTCACAGCCTGGCTCTTCAACCCCACCCGCCTCCATTCTGCTGGAGCTGGGGTGCTGATGAGAATCCTTATTATTTTAACCAGCCTCCCGAACTTACCAACACAAACACGCTCTAATGTCTGCGCTGACAGCAGGCCTGGGAAGGTCCTTATAGGATCACAAAACAACCGGGCAGTTGAGGGCTTCCGGCAGCCAGCTAACAAAAATATACTCTCAGAGGATGCAGCTCAGGGAGGCGTGGGACCCGCACAGCAGTGAGCCTGAAAGCCGGCCTTTCCGTTTTTACAGGGCTTCACCCCTCACATCTGGTGGAGCTGTGACAATCAGCGTTAGACCATTTTAGAAATCAGATACCCTGGGTACCAGGAAGTTGATTTGCCTTCCACTTCCTTAAGAAAACACACATTAATATTTAAGCCCGGTTTTCATAAAAGAAGCGTTGTGTTGGAGACCGAAATAAAGTCAGGGGGCTGGGAGAGCGCCCCCAGATACGGTGACCCTGGTGCAATTCAAATCGTCCTCCCGATTTGAAAAGGAAAAGGCTCGCCCTCCCCCCGGGGAACTTGTGGCATTTGGTATATGCTGTTTTATGGTGTGTGTCTATAATTTGGGAAGAACTGGACTTGAAGTTGTAACTTCCTTCTCTGTAAACAGAAGTTGGAGAGCCACGGAGGCTACCTTCGAAAGTGACCCCGAGAAACAGTGTTTAGTATTCCCACCTCAGTATGGTTTCTTTGCAGCTTTTTGCAATCAGAGGACTCTGTGGTGCACATGGTCCCATTACTGGGCTCATGGTAGCCCTTGTGCTCACGGTCCAGCCTTATGCATTTTTCTACCCTCCTTTGGGTCCACTCTGCTCTATGTGGAGCTGACATGGAGATGGTGTCCGATAAATCAGGCGAGACAATCCTGCTAGTGCCTTCTTGAATATAGAGTGAGATTTTTAGATATGTCTTTCAAAAAATTGTGGAGACAAATACCGTTCTGAAAGGGTGAAAGGGGTTTTTCAGAGATCAGTGTAAATGGTTTACTTTAAAAATAAACATTTTAAGTCACTTTGATCTTGGCTGTCCAAAAGATGCAAACTAGTCATGCTTCTGGGGAGTATTTTCCGGGGTTTTAAACCTAGCATAGACATTTCCTCTTTGCTTGTAAGAAGCTAAATAATTTTTGAGACAATAGAAGACCCGAAGAAACAAATGTGCAAGTAGGACATTGAAGGTATTGTAAGATCAGAGGTTGATTTTACATTTGCAAATGGAGATTTCGGTAGCTTCTCTTGGCAAAGTTATTTATAGATTTGAATCCTAAAAATTGCCTTTCCTCTCTTTGTGTCTATTCACCCACTCACCACACGCATCGCATCTGCAGGGTTTTACCATGACCCTTTTTGGTTAGATACCTTCCTGAAAATTTGCTCATGCTATTTGCTGGCATGTCTTAAATTTTTTGTTTTACTAATTAGACTTTACTATTTTGGACCATATACTTGTCTGTTCACCAGGCATCATCATTTAAATATGATTCCAGCATTCACTGGGTATCTGAATGTACCTGTATTTGGTATTTTGGTACAGTGGTTAGTATTTTGAAGACTGCCTAAATTTTAGACTTTGATTAAGTAAAACAATTGCAATGGGAATAAGTTCTGATGCACTTGAAAAACCCAACCACAAATTATTCAAAGATAAAATGATGTTGAGGTTTCCCACAGATTTCTTTTGCATGGGAAAGCAAGTGTCAACTGTACTAACATCACATACTGTTTAATCCTTAAACTATTTTCCTGCTAGT
Organism: Myotis daubentonii; assembly: GCF_963259705.1. Lineage (NCBI taxonomy): Eukaryota > Metazoa > Chordata > Mammalia > Chiroptera > Vespertilionidae > Myotis > Myotis daubentonii. The sequence continues at coordinate 96,840,987 of NC_081844.1, read as the reverse complement.
TTTCTCTGTAATGTATAAAATGACGATCTCATGGATGGCAGAAAGCTGTCCTCAATAGATCAGCCCTCTTTTTCATATTTGTGCTATGAATTGTTACCCTAGAGATTAACAAGTCAAGCAATCATTTTCTTTTAAAAAATATTTTTATTGATTTCAGAGAGGGAGGGAGAGGTAGAGAGAGAGATAGAAACATCAATGATGAGTGAGAATCATTGATCGGCTGCCTCTTGCACACCTCCTACTGGGGATTGAGCCCCCGCAACCTGGGCATGTGCCCTTGACTGGAATCAAACCCAAGAACCTGTAGTCCACAGGCCGACACTCTATCCACTGAGCCAAACCAGCAAGGGCTCAAGCAATCATTTTCAAAGAAGATGCTCAAAGACTAAGATTGACATAGTAAAGGAAGTCTGATATTTTATTTTCAACTGGTTTCCAGTGGCATTTTAAAAACAGGCTTCCTTTTTCATGTTCTGTAGTCATGGGATGAGGGTTGGGGTGCCGTGCAAGAAACTTTGGGTGATTCTATGTGGGTCTCTTACCACTATAAAGCAATGAGCTATAAACATGTGCTCTTCCTTGGGCAGATAGAATCACATCGTGGACATAGGGTAATCTTAATTTAGGATATATGAGTTTTAATCTGAGATCCTCCATTAACAAGCTATGTGACTCCAGTGACTCTGAACATTTCTGGGTGGTGGCTTCCTCATTTATAAATTGAAAAAGGGTTTGACTTGACAGAAAATTAAAAATATATAGAGAATAAATAAAGGCAAAGCTGCTGTTGTTAAGAAGAACATGAGCCTGGGGTAGCCTTCCACTGGCTAGGCCTGTCCCCTCAGCCAGGCACGAGACCCCTGGAGCCTCTACCCCCCAGTGTGGAAGTCACCTTCTACTGCTGGCATTTGACATTCCGTAAGTCTAAAAGAGATCATATTCATTAGAATTTAAACTCATGAAAGCCATTTGACTTCTTTCGAGTGTCCTTTTGCTGATATTCCATATTGCAGAAAACTTGGGATATATGGGAAAGTTTCAAAGGTAACCAAAGTAACTCATTGGCATCACTACCCAGAGATACACATTTGATATACTTTCTTCCTTTTCCTTTTCTTTCAACTTTCTTATATATATTATTCTAAGAAACACACACACACACACACACACACACACACACACACACACACTCACACACGATTTCAATGATTATCATGTGCCATAAACTGAGGAGTATGGTTAACGACAAACAAAACCTGATCATCTGTATGTACAGCTTTGAATCCTGTAACTTCTAATTAGTAGGGTGTCATGAGAATTTTTCTAGGCATTTTTGGGAAAATATCTTAATGGCGATTCAATGTCTCGTTGACCAGTCCCTCATTATTGAATATTTAGGTTATTGCTAGTTTTTCACAGCCATGAATGTCACCGTGATGAACATCTCTGACTGCTGCTCTGATTACAGTCTTAGGATAAATTCCTCGACGTAGATAGAATTCCTAGGTCAAAAGTTTGACTTCTTGTCGTTCCAGTGATCTTATTTTAATTTTGGTTGGCACTACTTGTTTAAATAGAAATAATCCCTTATTTTTATATGTGGAAATCTGATGAGTTGTTCAGACTGTGAGGTGAAAGAATATTCTGAAAAGTAGTGAACACAAAGCAGTTCTTCCAGATTGTAGAATAAAATATAGCTTCTGTGTCACTATTAAACGGGTCGTTGTCCTCATTGAGTGTCATGGCCGAGAGTTGCTCTCCAAGTCAGAGAAAGTGACCTGTGGAATCAATGGTAACATTTGTCATGTATCTGATTGCTAAGGTTTTTCTCTCCTTAGCATCGTGGGATACTTACCATTGGTTTAAACAAACACAACTTATGTCTTTCCAACTCCCCTCATTTCTGAACTCCTAGCTTTGGGGAAAAAAAGTTGGAACAGGGCATTTGGGGGGGGGAGCATGAATGCATATTTAAAGTATGAATGCTTCTTTCAGGAATTGATCTGCATCTTGGCTGGCAAACCTCTCAGGTGCACGTAGGGGCCCTGGCTACTTGGTCATTCGTGGAGGAATATATTTTAAAAATGCTTTCTTGACCTTCTTCTAACTTGGAGACAAGCACATTCCTCACTTTTCCCCAACCAAAGCGAACAAAATTTTCATGTGCAGAGGATGTGTTTTCAGTGGATTAGACCCAAAGCTATGTTGTTCTAGAGGTCTTAGAACTGCTTATGTAGTGCACAATAAGCTTTGTAGCACAATTTAAATGTTGATTTTAACATATAAACAGTCATCCAAAAGCATTTCAGTGAAGCTGTTTTTAGGAATTGGCTTCAAAATATATTGGATAATGATTTTCCAAGCATGTTTTGTGTGTGTGTGTGTGTGTGTGTGTGTGTGTGTCTTTATTTAGGCATATAAAGTTTTCCCTTTTACTTGGACCCCATAAAAGAAGTTCTGGGTCTGCTTTCTCTTTTCTGGGCTCCCTCCCTTCCTTTTCCAGCTGTTTCTTTTATTCATCTGAGACATTAGACAACGTCCTTTATTATGCCGACAATGACTTATTTATCCCTAATTGCCTGGATTCTGGGGTTGTTAGGAAATTGTATTGACAACGATAATTTTCAGTAGTCTCACAATGAGGGCACACGAATTAACACAGATACCAATCAAAACATGGCAAGCGAAAAACAAAGCCCCCACCGATAGCATGTTTCTGACACTGTCTTTGTTAAGTGTTGCATTAATGGGAAGGTGACATTCTTTTGAGAAGTAAAGCATATGTAAATAGGAAGTGTTTTTAAAAATAGAATTCTGGAAGACAGACTCATTTCTCCAGCTTTAGAAGGCAGAAAATAAGTTAGAAGCCTCCTGTTTAATAGAGAATAGAAATTGGAGCTGTTTTCCTGCTTCATTGAAGAGCTAAACTTTCTTTTGTGTTGGGCATAGCTGGGTATAGTTGGGTATAAATCTGACACATTGATTCTGTATTTGAATTTCATCACAAGTGAGAACCCAAGACGGACCATTTTTTGGCATGAGTGTGATTGTATGGGTTTGTGATATTGCAAACTTAACTGCTGGGCAGCATTAAAATGGGAATTACCTGGAATGGAGTCTCTGGTTGCTTTGCGATTTGGCCATTATGGCTCTTGATGTATTTCTTTCTCTAAGAAAGGAATAAAAGTGCTGCATTCACTAATGACCAAATTGGTCGGTTCCACTCATATGCCCCACACTGCCTCTGTCCCATTCAGCCCCTTCCAAGTTAATCTATTGTAAAATTAGGTTGTAAAAATGGACACAGCCGCCGCCACCCTGGGACAATGCTGAAGGACTCACGGTGTCATCCCCACTAACGTTCCCGGTGGAAATCGTTACACAATTCATTTGCGGTGTCACCCAGCTCCCCAAAGAGCTTGGCTTCCTTTTCAGCCCCACTTACCTCTTGGAAGTGTGACCTTCGGTTTGACTGCCCGGAGAAGGCACACAGTTTTCTCTGGATGGCGAAGCCCCTCTCTCTAGGTCTGCATCTTAAATGGCAGAGATGCAAAAGCATCTCTCCCAACAGTGTTTCGAATTCATTTCTCCGTTATGTAATCATGCATAAACCGAGTAGCACATCCAGTGAAGAAGAGAGGGAGAGAGGGGTCAGGAGGTGTGGGTTCCAGTAGAATTTAACCCTTTGAGTGCCAACCAATATCCTAGGAACTATGCTAAAATTTCCAAGGCATTTTTGCGGATTTTACAGCAGTTTAGGAAAAAAATTATGAATCGCAAGTAAATGAAATTACATATTCAAAAACTTAAGGAAACCTTTACTACATTGACATATTTAGCAATATCATCATCACTAATAAAAGCAGACTTAGAACTGGACGCCATTTCAAAGCTTTGATAACGCTCCCGGCACTTTTGGCGAAAGACAGGCGCGCTCCCCGGCACCCTAGGGGTTAAATGGCCACTGCACTTGCAATTTTAAACTGTGAACACCTCCTCTGTTAGCACATTGGACAAGTCAGTTAGAGGAAGTGAGTTTTCATGGTGTTGGTGATTATAATTCAGGGACTCTTATTAATGTATGGGTAAAAAGAAATAATACCACATTTTAGGAGGCGGGGGCAGTGAAACTTTTAAAATGAATGGGACATTTTTTAAAATTAAGAATACTCATTTTCCTAGGGAGAGACTTTTATCAAATTCTCACAGGGGGCCACAGCCCATAAAAGGCTAAAACACCACTGTATTCTATCTTCATAGTTTTTAATGTTTTATTTCAAAAGTTGACATCCTGTTTTCTTTTATGCAGAAGAGACAAAAGCACGCACAACACATATTCCTTGATCTTTAATTTCTTCTCTCTCGTGTGTCCCGTAATAAATGTACAGGAAAGAAATATAAAACGCGACCCAAACTCGGTTAATAGCTCCGAGAAATGCACATTGAGAGTGCTTTAAAATCAGGTTACAAATATAATTTTCAATTTGCTGGGGAGAAAATAGGCAGAAAGAATCCTTCAGAACACAGAATAAATTCATTGTATGTGCATTATCGGCGTTGGTTCATTATGTTCCTCGTTGGCCCATAACTCAACACATCTTTAAGAAGCAGAAAGTGCACAGACTGTGCCTATTGATAAGATTGAGGGAGGGGTGCACGCACTGAACTACTGTGAGCTGGTTCTTGAAGTCCAAGAGGTGCCAGGTGAAGTTTTCTTTTTTTGTTTTTTGTTTTTTTTTTTAAGGGAAGGCATTTTATTAAAAGGTTTGTACATGGCTCTTGGAATTAGGGTGATTTGACTGCAGGTAATTGAATCATTTTATATACTGTTGATTTGATACAGTTACTGCTAATTAGTAAATATATTTAAAAATAAAGCAAGTTATCTTGAAATGGAAAGACTAAGGAAAACATGAAGAACAGACTTTTCAAGACATGAGAAAAGCTGACATCTTTCATGTGCCAGGTGAAGTTTCATTCTCTGGCACCGTAAAATCCCAAAGGCGAGAGGTGTTATCAGTGAAGGACACTTACGAGATTTGATTGAGAAATTTACAGCTCTTGGGGATTGTTTCCTCCTTTGCGGGGTAATCTGAATGAATGTCAAGACCTGGCCCTGATAGATTCCAGAAAATACGTCCATCTTAATTTGCGGGGGACCTAAGGGAGCCGCCGTATTGCAGTGTCTGGGTCCCTGTCACACGGAAAGCCTGGAATTTGTTGGAGGGCACTCTTTCCCCTCTTTAAAATTCTCCATTTCCCACAACTGATTCTTATTATTCTGTGACATGCTGGGAGTGTTGCTGTGACTATTTAAGAAGTACGGACGGATATATTGCTGACTGGCTACTTACTGGAAGAGTTTCACATTATGTTGATTTTAAGCAGCTTTGCCATTTCCACCTGAAACTTCTCAGGACGCTTAGCCTGCCCTCGTCCTAAAGTTCCGGGAGTCCCATCAGCAGAAGCCGCTGAGACAATACGACCTACGGTGGGTCTGGAGAATTCCAAAGCACTTAGCAGCTGGTAGGGAAACAGTATTTACTATATGATAAGCTAAGCAGTTGCAAAATGAGATGTAGCAACAATTACCTTTCCACTAAGTGACTTTACTAGGCTTTGCTCATTTATTTATTTGCCTATTTTTTCCACTTTATAGCAAAATAATGGTGTAGTGCAGTGGTCGGCAAATTGTGGTCCCTTGAGTGTGGCTTTTCCACAAAATACCACATGCGGGCGCACACATACAGTGCGGTTGAAACTTCGTGGCCTCACTCAAGGGGCCAAAGAGCTGCATGTGGCTCGCGAGCCGCAGTTTGCCGACCACTGGTGTAGTGGAAAGACCCAAATTCTGGTCCCAGCTCGTCTAGTCATGCTGTTTGAACCCTAAGATAGTTCTTTAGCTGTTCTGGACTTACTTTTTCTCACCTGTAAAATGAACATATTATCTCTTCTTATGACTTAATGTGGTGAGGGTGTGGGGGAAATCAGAAATCAAATCAATAAGAAGCATTTTAAAGCCAAGTGGAGATTGCTCTTTTCCTTGATAGAAACTCTCCCAACATTTCAGACTTAATCAGAAGCCATGTATTTTAGTGGTTCACAGTTCTGGCTCTGGAATCAGACAGGGCTGGGTGAGCATTCTGGCCGGGCCACTTACTCAGAGGTGATTTTGAGTAAGTCACTTGTGTAATCTGAGCCCCCATCTGTGTAACTCATCTTCAAAATGAGAGTAATGATAGTTCAGACCTTACAGAATTGGGACATTGATTCTGATTGATTGATTGAGAGGACTGTGCCTAGCACAGTGCCTGGCATGTGGTCAGTGTTCAATAGCTGTAAGTTATTGTTAGGGTTCAAGTCCCTTAACCAACATTGTTAAGCATTAGAACACCCTGAAACGCAGCCCTGCATATGTGCTCCTGGAATGAATGATAGGCAAGCTGTCATTTTAAGGTGAAATCATCTGGGGTCTGCTGGTTAGTCCTCAATACTCACCTTCTATTACAATCAGATTGGATCTTCAAGTGGTGGCAGAATGCCAGTTTTTCCTGCAGTTCTCAGTTTCCCGTGCCTTCCAGTGGTATTCAAAACACTTCACAATTTGACTCAAGAAATTTAGCACATCTTCAGAATAAATTATTATTGTCATTAGCACATTACCGCCCAAGAAAATCTGTGCAGGAACTGAATACCCAGAATGAAATGCTGTATGCTCATCACCTTGCGAGCGCCATGTGTATGGGGATGTTTTTGTTTCAGGTTGCTTTTTGTACACCAAAGCTAAACGCCAGACACACCCGATGGTGTTTGTTGATCTTGTGACTAACAGAGTTAGCAAAGACCCAGTTAGGACAGGTCAAACAGGAAGAAAGATAAGGATGCCAGTACCGAGAAAAGCCACAGAGGCAATACCTTCCGATAAAAGGGCAAATGTGACAAAGATGTCACCATCTTACCTTTTATCAACTTGTGTATGTAAATGCATCTGGCAATGAACACATTCCCGACTTGCATTATGAGTGAAGAAATTGAAAGGAAAACCTATGTTGGTTGTTTCCATGGAACTTCCTTTTGATGTGCACTGAGAATAATCAACTTTCCCATCCAGCGGTAGTCCTTTAACTATCCGTCCACACCATTGCTTTCTTTCCTGGTGAATCTTGTTACCTGCGGTTCAGCACCACAGGTGATTTTCATGTTACAGGTTTCCAAAGGTGATAATTTCTTGCATTTTACATACTAACAATAAAGCATTGCTCCGAAGTCATGACAGTTTCAGATGCCCACATTGCTTCATCCTTTTGAATAGCATTCCTTCCTCCATGTATATATTACTATATAAAAAAATATAAGCAATTTCAGCCCTGAACCCAAACTAAAATTTCTTTCATTAAAAGGTATGTTCATTATTTACTTGGAAATGAATGCCCTATGGATCCTTAAACCTGAGCTTGGAAAATAGGAAATAATTCACTCTGGCTTGAAAAGGGTGGGGATTTCTTTGTTTCTTTTTATATTTATTCAGGAAAAGCTGACAATCGTCCCACATTAATGAACTACACCATCAATCACGGAGTTGACAATGAGCGGAAAAGCGAGGTATATGTCAGGCTGACGGCATATTGCCTTTTTCAGCGAGGGCATGGCTGTTTATAGCACTTTCGTTGGCAAAATTCTTTTTTGCACTGGAACAGGAATAGAAAGAAGAATTAGAAAGGCAGCCAGTGGAAAGAGCTTTACGTTTTCAAATTATGAAAAAAAAATAATAGGGGAATGTTGAGAAATGATTATCTTGGTAGTTTGTGTGCCGTTCTCACAGAATGTAGAGAGTGAATGGAAAATGAGAGAAAAGAGGGGTTTCTTTTATTTCATCTCATTCTTCAGGGCTTTGTCTTTCCCCAAGACCATGGCAAAAAAGTTTCAAAGATTATACATCGACTGCATTTGAACCCTGAGACTGTAAAAAAAGTGAATTGATAGTAATGGATGTACTCTGCTCTGAGCATGCACCTTGGGTTACACACACACACACACACACACACACACACACACACACTCACACTCACACTCACACTGTTACAGGTTTGAGCTGGCCATTGATAATGAAAATGGCTTCAGTAGCCTCAGAAAGTGGTAGAATTTTCTCCCTTCCCTGGCTCCCACTCTCCTCTAGTACCGGGTGGTAAGAAGAAGGCTGAGCCCTGGTGGAGTCACCTTATCAGGCCCTATTTTGGAAAATTGTGACTGAGACCAAACCGCCATGTGTCCATATCACCCTTGAGTGGAAGCCACCTTCATCTCTCTTTTGGGGACAATTTCTCCTCTCTTTCTGAAGCTGAACAGCTCTGACCCGTGTCCACTTAATAAGTTGGCCAACAAAGACAAGATGAAGGTGATATCGGCAGCTGGTAATTATTAAGAATTTCTTATGTATTAGGAACAATATAGTTGTTACTTCTTGTAAGTCTTGCAATAGTGATGAGGGAACGTTTTGTATGAAAGATAAGGAAATTGAGGTTTGGAGAGATGAATAATTTGTGCAGGGTGCCTCACAGTCAATGAAGGCTGAGTTATAATTTGTGGGTTTCTCTTTACAGATTTCAGTCTCTCCAATGCTACACCAGTGCTTTTTGAACTTTTGGCCTCCTGACCCCTTTACACTCTTAAAAATTATCAAGAATCCAAAGAACTTCTGTTTATGTGGCTCATATCTATCCATATTCACTGCATCATAAATAACAATGAGAAATTTAGAAATATTCTTATTCATTTAAAAACAACAATAGTAAACCCACCACACACTAACATAAGTAATCCTATATAATAAAAGGCTTCTATGCAAATTGTCCCCTTGACCAGGAGTTTGACCAGGGGGCGGGGCCGGCCAGCCAACTGCCTGTGCACTCTCCCCCTCGCCTCCCCCCCCGCCAACCCCGCCCCCGATCATCCCTGATCAGGGTGGGCCAGCTGGACCCCACCCGTGCATGAATTCATGTACCAGGCCTCTAGTACATTATAAAATAATAAATAACGTTATTTTATGAAACAAAAATATTTAGGGAGAAGAATGGTAGTGCTTTACATTTTTACAAATCTCTTAAATGTCTGATCTAATAGAAGTCAGTATTCTCAAATTTGCTTCTGCATTAGGTTGACATATTTTTGCCAAATCTATATGAAGAAAATGCAGCTCCATAAATACATGAGGTTGGGGGAAAAGTAGTGTTTTAATAATGTTTTTTAGGTAACTATGAATATTCTTCTTTGCTACAACATCAGAACTCAACAAGTGGTAGTTGTTTTTAAAGTTAGTTGCAATGTTTCATCTGAAAACATATCAATGAACTTTTGGTACTCTTTATATTAAAACCTATTGGTATATCTTTCACTTTGAATGAATCTTTTATCTACTATGATTTTGCAACACCCTGCATTGGTTATTTGGAAATAATGACTCATGGAGATATTCACTGAGTCATATAACATATTTTATTCTACAATATTAAAATTTTATATTCATTAATATCACAATAAATCTAATCAGAAAAAGTTATTAGGAAGCTGCCATTCCCATAATTTGTGGATACAAGTTTTCCAAAGTCCTAATTTTCACTGAGAGCTTGAATTTTATCATTGGCAACACATGACTGTCAATTATTTTTCTTGAAGTGACAGTCTCATTTTGCTCATATGTGAGAGGATGTTTGCCAGGTACCCAAGTCTGAATAAGCATTGTTTGTCAGTTGTACTTGCAAGTAAAAATGGTGTTTTGCGAAACAAAAGGACTAGTTCAGCTTACAATCCCAGCAGTTGCACAAGTACCTTACCTGGAACATAATCGCTGTCCTTCTGCATGCAACAAAAAGTTTTGTTACTTCCCATTTCTCCTCACAGACTATTAAGAAGTCATAGAAGGGTCAAGATGTTATAAAATTTAATATTTTAATAAAGTTTAATAAATTAATAATTTTTACTACTTCATCAAGAACATTCGTAAGTGAAACGGTTTTTTATGTGGGGCGTGTGTGTGTCTGTGTGTGTGTTTGGTTGTGTTTACTGTGAGTTCATGATGATGAAGAATCTAACGATTGCTGAGTACAGTTTGGTGCCATTGCCTTATTCTCAATAAGCTACCATCATTGCTTTGCCTGTCATTGCTTTTGCATCTTTCATACAAATGTCAGCACAGTAGTTTTATTAGGAAAATAGTTTGGGCCTCATGTATCTCCTAAAAGAGACTCAGTGACCTTCTGGGTGGGAACCTGGTAGAGGCGGGTAATGGGGGCAAAAGAGTGGAACATTTGTAATTCAACAGTAAAGATTAAAAAAAATCACCCCCCCCACATGAACACACACACAGACACATACACAAAGAGCTAAACCTAGCAACCAATTTTGAAAGACTCTTTAAGAAAAGGCCTCATCTTATTGAAGTGAAGACAATTGGATATTTTTATGGGAACTAACGATAATACTAATATGCTTTTTGAAGTTATTCTTCCATTGTTTGGAATGCCCATTGGCCATATTTCCTATTTGTGGGGCATTCCACAAACTCAGAAATTGTCTATATCTGAGGCTACACAGATAGATGAATCTCAGAGTCGAGCCTCTGGGTAAGAGCTGTCAATATGGGTCTTTCATTCTGTTTCTTTTTCTGTGAGAATTTTTTTTTTTCAAAGAGAAAATGAAACAGAAAAACTCTTGTATGCGCTTGAGGTTCGCTCACTGCAATCTGAGAAGCGTGGTGTTTGGGCTGAGCCTTTGAAGCTTCCATGACAGAGAAGCGCTTAGGATGTAGGCACTAAATTTTTCAGGTTGTGGATATTTTTTCAGTAGTAGGTGAAAAGCCTGCATAATATACTTGCTATCTGGCACAACTGGGGAATCGAAGGTTTGCCTGATGAAGTCAACAGCATTTCCCAAAGTGTGCTAAGATACCAGTGAACGTACCAGCATTAGCCTGTAACATGATTTGAGGAGACACATAGATCATTATATCCCTATTTTTATGGTTGTCTTAAATGTACTTGTTTTCTAAGTATAATTTTCTTTGAAAATAATTTTACTTAAATGAAATAATCAATTTAAAGTAGAATTATTAAATAAAGGAGAATAACGACAGTAGGTGGATTGCCAAAATGTTATACAAAGGGTTGAAGTTTGAGGAATCTGAAATAGTTCAGACATGCTTAGTGAATTCATTTACTTACCAACCTTATTTATCAAATGCCTGCATGTTCTAGGTACTATGGATTCAGCAGTCGATAGTGTAAATAAAGTCCCTGTCATTGTAGAACTCTCATCCTAGACGGGGAAGTAAATATAACATATAATATGGGGTGGCTAATGTTATAAAGAAAAATAAAGCAGGGTTTGGGGCTAGAACTTGAAAGGGGGTACTATTTTGGAGAAGGTTGAGGGAAAGCCTTGTTGAGAAGGTTGCATTTGAGGAGAGACCACCATGAATTGAATTTAGTTCATTTTAGCAAGCACGTATTGGGTGTTTGGCTCTGGAATACAAATGTAAATAAGTGGTCAGAAAAGCTCAGAATTGGGGGGCAAAGGTAATAATTACAATTTAATAGGCTATATAGGATAAATTTAATGGTCATCTATAAAAAGGATGCTTTGGTACCACAGAGGTGGGGAATGGCTATCCCAAGCAGTGGGAACTGTGGTCACGGAAGGTATCCTAGAGGAGGTGGCTGCCTTGAACCATGTGTTGCACAATGGGGAGGAGTTAGCAGGGGAAGGAGATGTTGGGAAGGTGAGGTTATTTACATCAGAAGAAACAGCATGTGCAAAGGTGAAAAACATTCCTAGTAGGTCAAATCTGGATTTTGAGGGACTGAGAAATAGATGGAGGGTGAGCAACACTAGGTTTATGGATTAACAAGTTCTAGAGAATTGGAAAGTGCAAAATACTTAATACTAATCTATACAGAATGCCCATTGTTTCCTTTGATTCCAAAGAGGCTGAATGTCCAGTACCATTCTGCTCTGGATTCTGCTCTTAAGAGGGCCCCAGTTTGGCTCTCCCCAGCCATACTCTGCCCTATGGGTTGAGAGGTCCATGAAACCACCTGGAACCTGCATACCTTCAAGGTCACACTCAGGGTTGTTGGCACCAGGAATTCGATGCCCTAATGGCCCTGAGTTCACTTTCAAGGCCTGTGTGGGTCCCTCACCTGGATCTGTCTTCCTGGTGTGTGCAGTCTAGTCTTGGGGGTGGACGTAGGACTGTTTATAGAGGATAAGGAAGAAGATTGGATGTGAGGGTTGCAGTGTTCATGTGTGTTTGCAAGGCCCCTTGAGATGCTGATCTGAGCCAGAGTTGGGAGGAGAAGGGGGGCAGCATGGGGTGGGGCTGGCTTCCTGGTGCCACCAAGGTCTTGAGTGGAACTTTGATGAGCATGAGGATTCTAAAATTAAAGTTGGCCTTCCAGGTCATTACAAAGGAATATTCATCAAGGGGGAGGTGTAACAGATTTCATTTAAGGTTTGTCTTATAGTTTTGACATATTTAGCCATGTGGTATGTGAGTCTCCTTTCATGAAGAATGGGTCTGAGTATCATAATTCTTTACATTTGTTTCCTTTAAACTAGAAATACAGTAATAATAGTAGAGATGTTCAGTTTCTATAAGGCTATTAAACAGGCTTATTAAAAATGCATGTTTTGGGGAGAAATTATATGAAGATGTGCCTCACTTTCCATAATTTCCCTATCTTTGGCCTCCTCACTACCTCATAAGTTCATATCCAGAATTGAACTAAATAGTTAAGAATAAGCTCACATTTTGAAATTGCTTTTAAAAAAGCAGGTTTGGAGAAAGTGAAAGAAAACCCCTCATTTTGGGGGGGGAGGGAAGAAACAATTTTCCAAATATAAATAATAATTTTTGTCATTAACCTATAGAATGAGAGTTAATTATAATATTTTATAAAAAGTTGGGGAAAATTATAACAAAACCATCATTAACTTATCAAGAAAGTATGTCAAGAAATGATAAGCTTATAAGTGATAAAGTCCAGAGTATATTTCTTGATTTGATTAATAAATGCTAAGTACTTCCAGAAAAATTCCTTTCTAGATAAAAAGGTCCAAGAAATCAGCACGATCATCAGATTTATCCAATAAAAGAAAGGGCGTAGGAAAGACTGTGTTCCAGATAAGTCCTGTGTAATACTCCTGAAAGCCATGAGGTCACCAATAAATTAAAGCTGGATTTGGGGCCCAGAATCTGTTAGAGCCCAAGGCTGGAGGCCAGACTGCCAGAAGCAGGGCTGAGATCCTCAGGGAGGCTGAATCCTCTTGGTTGCCGTACTTTATGCATCAATGCACCCCTGGAACCCAGTAGGTTCAAGCTAACACATTTTGGGAGTCTCTATGCATCATGCGACAAAATTGCATTGCGTGTCCCTGACCAAAGGTGAGATCATTTTTCTTAGCTCATAGTTTCAGGCTCAGGCTGTCCTACCCATAGGCGGAGTAATACAGAATGTCTGTGCCCTGGGATATGAAGTGGGAGGGAAGTAAGATTTTATCACTCAGCTACCCTGTGTCAGGCAGAGTGCTGTATTTTTACTTTAACCGCCTCACAGCAGTCCTGCAAAAAGGTCGCAGAGGTTGAAGAATAAATCCAAGAACCCAGAGCTTCACGAATGGCAGATCTTGGAATCCTATCACTGTCCATGTAAGGCCTATTGTAGACTGTTTCCTCGGTACCATGCTGAGGGGTAACGAAAGCTTTCTTTGCACTGGGAGGTTGTTTGGCCTCCTAGACTCACAAGGCTCAGAAGGACTTGGAGATTCTATAGTCACAGAATTCTCCTGTTGCTGGCACACCCACTGCCACATTCCCAGCAGGTCTAAGGCAAACACATCTAGAGTCTTCCCCATCACTGAGCTGCTACTCTGCCTAAAATGTTCCCCTAATCCACATTGAATCTTAATCTCATGCTAAATTAAATATAACCTCAGGAAGATTCCATTAATACCTAGGTTCAGATTATTTTTACACCATTTGCATGTAAGAACCCAAGGACAGTAGGATGTTGGGAGAAGCAGAAAAGGGCAAATATGGTCTCTGGAAAAGACCCTGACATACCCTTTCCCCAATTTCATACCACTTGCCCCCATCCTCCAAATTCTCCCACCAAGGTGGAGAGAATCTTCAAGGCAGAAGCTGACTTCTTCAAAGCTTGTCTAGAATATAGGGGGATTCCTTGTTGGACAGTGCAGAGGGATAACCAACCAGAGAGCCGTGACTTCTCTTGATCGATGGCTATATGTCTACCCTAAAGTTTTGTCTGCTCTGTGTTGCTGGAGACCAAAGCGTGCCTCTCACATAATTGATGCATTTCTGAAATGTTCAATCTAGAGTGAATTTTAAAAATTAAACTAAACTAAAAGAACTTGCTTTCTTATTAAGGATTTTTTGCATGATGGAAAAAATCAACTCGAAATTTTCTGCATTGTTAGTTCGAATGTTCAAAAATCTAAACGAACTAGGGAACTTATTAGTTAGCACTGTCTAGTAAAGAATTCTTACCTAATAAAAAAGTCATTCATGAATTTTCTGCTTTACTCATTTGAGCAAAACTGTGGGGTTTTTTTTCTCGCCCTACTAGGTCTCTTAATGTAATGGTGTATTTGAGATGTTGAGGTGGCAATGAATTTCTGATAAAATAACCATTCAAATGATGAAATGTAAAATGGTAATGCAACATCAGTCATTCTCATTATAAAGCATCAAGCTAACAGGATATGAATGTTAAAGTCAGAGACAACTTTAGACATAGAGTTCCAAGAAATAGGTTACTTGACTCAAAAGGAGTATAAGTGTTGTTCTTGGAGTTCTCACTAGCAGAGTAGACCCTGATGTTGGGGAATGCTCTCCATAGGTTGTGATACTCTTTTGCCTCTGGTTTTAGCACAGCCCCCTGTATCAAAGCATGTTCAGATTTTTCATGGTGGACTTTGCAAGATGAAACTCCTTTGACTCTAAGGGCAAGAGTTTAAAGAGGCTAATAATGCTGGCTTAGCTGTTGGATTTGGGTGAAGCCATTCTAAAAGAATAACCAAACGGTATGTGGAACCAGATTGCTCATTTACCCTGTAGAACATTGGGTTAAGCTTTAGTCTAGTCATTGTTGGAGTTTCCCACTTGTCTCTCCTTGGTGGAAATGAAGGAGGAATCTCACAGTCGTTTAATTTGATGGCCACAGGGATAAGAGAGGTAGCTCATGTTGTCCTCCCTCTGGAAGACACTTACCTGCAGGATTGATAAACCCATCCCACTGAAGGTTTGAATGGCTTACCTGAGGTCTACTGTCTGCCCCTTCTTCCTGGGAAGTGTGGGAACAAGCCTCAGAATGAGAGGAGAACCCAAGTAATGTACCCCATTTTCCCATCTGCCTTGACAACGGATGGGCCATTTCTCTTCTCTGATAAAACGTGAAGGGAGACATTCATAGGTAGCTCCTTTATGTACTTACTTATTTACCTAGGACAGGCTTACTTTCTTTGACTGGCCCCTTTCTCTCCAGGTGAACTGGAATGTGAGATTTTCAGTCTGGTTTGTTTAATTTCTGAATCTCTTGATTTTGGCCATGATCTGAATTTGTTTCTCAGTTTTACTTTTGCTGGTTTGTGATTGTGATTCTGACTTAGGCTGTTTAGAGTCTGAGACAGTGGCAGTGGGAATTACTTTGCACATTTCAAAGTGCTTTGTCATTATTAAGTTCAAAGCAATCCTTGCTCATAGGATAAGTATCATTAGTCCCATTTCACAGACAAGAAGAAAAGGCCCAGAGTGGTCAAAGGTCCTGTCCAAAGCCATTTAGCTTGGTGTCTGCCTCCAAATAGTAATTCCATTGTTTTCCAAACTAACCATGGTACTTCCTATTATCACTGTTATTTCTGTGAATAGGATTTTTCAGCCAAAGATAGTGAGACTTTAAGAAACATTTTTTCTCTTGATAATCCATTGGTTCAGTAGCTGAGCCAGACCCCAAGCTCAAACCCCTTTGTAGGCCATACTCAATCCCTAACAAGTCTAAAGGAAATAGCAGAGCTCTTAATATACCCCTTAGTGGAGATAAATCCTATGAAATTACATTTCAGCAGCAAAACAGACAAGCACAGTAATTTCAGTGTAAAATGTGCAAAGTCTTATTTACAGAACATCTCATGACGCTGTTCCCAGATGTCTTTTTAAAGAAATTTTTAGTTACATGCAAAGGAACTGAAAACCAGGAATATAATTGGTAAGAAAAGTAAATCTGTCCAAAAAAAACATTTACAACAACTTGATGAGATATATATTTTCTCAGCATCAGCATAAAAGAAAGAACATTCTGATCCAGAAATGGTATGTAAGTAAATAAACTTTAATTGGTTTGACAATGCCCCTTTTCCTGGCAGTGCCAAGAATCCTAGCATTATAATTACACAGTTCTGGGCAGACATGTGGTTTCCATTAAGAAAGACTTGTGATTGACTGAGTTCATGAGGCATGTCAGAAAAAACACATCAATGTCTTTATAAGAAGGGAAGAGAAATGGATCTAAATGTATTTATAACTTCACAAGATACACATTCATAAATAGTTTTGAAAGGGCATACATTTCTTTAATTCTGATGAAAAAAAATCATTAAGGCAAGCCATTTGGGAGCATTTTGGCCTCTGCTTCTGTATAAACTCAACACAGTTACTTGCATTGAGGCAAAAGGGACACCTTTTTGCCCTTACAAGGATTTATTTAAGGGTTCTGTCAGGAAAATGTTGAGAAATGGCTTTACCATTAACAAAAAGATTTTTCAGGTCCTTCTCTGCTAGCCCATGTGGTGAGCCAAGCTGAGTTTATTCTCCCTCAATCCTACCCCCACTCCAATTGTTTAAAAGAAGAGGAAAACTCAGACTTGGGACGTTAGTAGGTTGCTCAAGGTCTCAGAGCTAGTAAATGCTTTTAATTTAAAATGTGTTGCAAAAACATTCGAGGGGGTGAATTGGGTAGGTGGGGAGGGGTGGTTAAGCCCTTGCAAATGCCAAAAACTCCAAGGTAACACAGATAAAAGTTAAACAGTTTAAATTTATACGCAGAAGGATAAAACTGGCTAGGCTGGAGAAGGTAAATTTCCTCCAAGGACATTTTAAACTAAAACCTAATGAATTGTCTTAATCACCCAAAATGACTAAAATATTGAATAGTTTATTTTCTGCTTTTGCATGAATACTTTTAGGATGACAAACAGTTTTAGGTCTGCCAAATACTGTCATCTTTTGGCAATATTCACATCTCGGTCTTGATATATTTTCTTGACAACAGAACAATTGTGTGTGTGTGTACTTTTTCTTTTCTTGAAAAACATTTTGTCAATAAGCAGTGGCAAAACATGTGGCTAAAATGACTATCTTCACAAAGGCATCTCTTACATAAAATATGAGATTTTTCAACTTAAAATACAAACCAGTGACTTCCTCAATGGAATGTCTCAAGCTGTTTTTATAAGCAGCAATTCGGATATTTTTAAGCAGCCATCTGGTATGCTACAGTGGATATGCAAAATATTATAGTTTGAAATTAATGAAACAATGCCGATGATGTCAGCAATAATAAAAATAACAATGAATAATAGCCACTATTTAGCGAGTACTTACTATGTGCCAGGCACTGTGCTCTGTGGCACATATTTATTTAATACTCTTATGAGTACTAAGAGATTATTAACCCTATTTTACAGCTAGAGAAACTAAGGCTTAGCAGTAAATTCCTCAAGCTTACACAGATATTAGATAGCAGGACTGAGATGTATTGGTCTGCTCCCACTCTGACATTATTACTCTGCTGATCTTTCTGTAGTGACTGGACATGGAGGCATTTAGCAGGTCCTGTGGCTAAGGCTCAGTGTTGGGATATTTTATGGAGTTCTCATACATTTCATTGGCTCTTGTTATCACTTGGTTCATCAGTGCTGGGGACAATGGAGAGTGATGGGTTTCATTGAGGTTAGCCTATGTTTAGAGTTAGATTATTTATAACATTAGAAGCCTGGAAAATACAGGTCCTTGAAGAACCACCTTACAGAAACAGCACAATGCTCTTAGTCATCTGTGTTTCTATAGTTCTTACAGAAAAAGTGAAAAATACATTTACATCTGCCCATCCTAACAGTATTGCCCATTAGGTGTCACTATGAATAGTGACAAAGAGACCAAGTCGCAGGGAGATTAAGGGACTTGCTTGAAATCGCACAGCTAGTGTTTGCTTGAGTTAGAGCTAGAAACAAGACTTTTGGACTTCAGCCCATTTCTGTAGGTAATCACATTGTCTCTCAAAACCAAGCCAGGCCCTGTATTCCAGGATTGAACTAGTGACATTTCAGGGAGAGCCGGTCTTCAAGTGCCCATTCTTGGTTTCCCTGCCGTAGTTCAGGCCTGCCTTATTCCAGTAACCTTCTAACCTGTCACCCCACTTAAATAGTTTCCTCCTCTTATCTGCTCCTCCAACTGCAGCCAGGGAAGCCTTCTTTATAGAACAACTCTGATTAGCCCTCTTTCCAACGAGGAGACTTCAGTGAGCTTCACAAAGCCAGGATGGTTGCATGTTGTCACAAGGCCTTCTTATCATGAATTCTGAGCCCGAGTGACCTGGGATGTCCCCACAACATGTTCCACTCCAGAAGAAGAGCACACTTGTGGTATCCAGTTTCCTCGATTATGGACTTTCTACTGTCCTCCCTGCATTTGCACCCCCACAGACCTCCACCTGTGTGTAGAAGCATTCCCATCCTGTGCCAGGACCTTCATGTTTTGCTTCCTCCTGGAAGTTTCCTCTTCCATCTCTTAATCACCCTCTCCATTGGCTGCTCGGCGGTTCTGTTGATTTTTGTTGGGAACTCTCGTGTCACTCATCACTTTCCACCCTGCTTTCTAGTTGTTTTTCTGTGTTTTAATCTCCGTGAATACTGTAAGTGCCTCAAGGGCTGTGCCATCTAGAGCATTGCATAGGAATAGTGTGCCCGTGGCACTTAGCATGGCAACCCAGGTGGTCAACAGGTGTCTTGAATGAAGGGGTGAGCTATAGCATATCTTGGGTGCTGTTATAATAAATTAATGTGTTTTGAATGAATGAGTACATGAATGAATGGCTGTAAGAGGCACTTGACCTCTCATGGACCTTTGCAGCATCTTGAGTAGAATTTTTCAAGTAGTTACTGCTGTCTTCTCTTTTTTTT
Source organism: Myotis daubentonii (assembly GCF_963259705.1). NCBI lineage: Eukaryota > Metazoa > Chordata > Mammalia > Chiroptera > Vespertilionidae > Myotis > Myotis daubentonii. The sequence goes on along the minus strand of NC_081844.1, from coordinate 96,821,739 downwards.
GGTGCTCATGGCCACTCTGCTCTCATGTCTGTGAGCTGGGTTTGGAGCTACACAAAGGGAGGAGGACTTTAGTGAGAAGGGCTGCACTCAGCCTTGATCCCGGGATGCCTGCATTTGGTTTTAATTGGTGGCGGATTACAGTCATCACCGTGACTAAGCACTTAGTCTGAGGGTTTCCAAGAGTCTCATGGCCATTTGTATCCATCATTTGACATGAAGAGGTTTGTGTCTGCTCTCCAGTCTGACAAGAAATTGGCCATCATTTGGCATTGGAGCAGCCGTCTGCTTTCAGGCCCAATTGTGCACTTTATTAACACCCAGAAGCCCAGCTCTCTGCATGGGGATTGAAAAGGAGGCTTTGCAGAAAACCCTCCTTCCCCAAGCTGACCTTTCCTGTTTCTTGCTGGCATTAGAGGTTCAGTGACTGTGATATTGGAGGCTCAGTTAGGTGTTGGGGGTGGATGGGAGGACTGACCTGGTATCAGAGAGCCAGAAAGTCACCATGTCTCTGGGTGTGCCTCAGAAGCCAGAAGCAGGCAGAATCACACCTCCGGAGGTTTCAACAATGTTTCTCTGCGGCAGAGAGAGAGCCTCAGCCTGCTGTGGGCAAGACCAGTGGCTGCCAGAGGGCCTTCTGTTGGAATTGTGTGGAAGCTGGTTCAACTGGAGATACCAGCCGCTGAATGAGGCGAAGGGGAAGAATCCCTTTAAAGATTTATTTTTCCTTTCTCTCTTTCTCATTCCATTGACTCTATTTTGTCCAATTCTAAACCAGAAGGAGAGAAATGGAGTAAAACGTTGAAAGCAGGAATCTGTTTCCTGCATCAGTAGGGGCAACCTTAACATATTATGCACTTCTTTATATTTATATCGTTATTGATATGTTCTGAGAAGCAGACTCAGAAGAACAATGGGGCCTATTTAAAGCCTCTGGGGATTGCATCAGCCGATCCAATACCAACTCTATCCACTATACTGCTCACTTCCAAGGCAGATGGTCCTTTGGTTACAAGTCATAGAAATTGATTCTTGACAACTTAAAAAAAAAATAGAGGTTTATTGGAAAAATAAATGATAAGCTTAAAGCCAAAGAAGAACTGACTAATTAGGTAGTGGGAAGGTGAGGATGTAACGCAGCCCTAGGGATCTGGGTGTTATGATGCAATGGTCTCTCAGGATGGTGCCAGCCAAAGGCCTGGCTCCTACCATGTCCTCTCCAGGGTCCTCCTCTTCTTAAGATTCAACTTCTTGGGAGAGAGTTGGATCGGCCTGGTTTGGATATCAGTTCCTTTAAGATTATGAAGAATGGGCTGGGGGCAATTCACAAAAGGAATAGTATAACCACAGAGAGGTGGATTAGGCAGGAAAAAGAGCAGAGATTCACGAGAATGAGCCAGGTACATTGCAAATGGGCTCACAGCTTTTTCCATCTTTCTGAGGAGACGTATTCATTCGTTGCAACCGCTATGAGCACCTACTATGAGCCAGATAATGTGCTAGATGCTGAAAATAGAGAATTTAAGAATCCAGTCGTTTAGGATGTAAGATGTGCTCCAGAGACAGAGTTGGGGGAAATGATGCGCTTCCCCTGAAATGCTGCTCCAGTGAGCTCACGAGACGCCATTCCCAATTCTAATGAGTTTGAGACATGCATAGAAGGGGCCCTGCACCTCTTACTGTCCTCCTCTAGGAAGTTCTTCATGTTTCACTATCCCAGTTTTCACTCATGCTAAGTTACTAAACTGCTTTTAGTAATTATTTTCTATATGTATTTATCCACATAATTTGTAGTATGTTAATTCCAACTCATTTACTTGTCTTCAGAAGTGTATCTGTACTAATAAAAGGATAATATGCAAATTCACTGTCACTCTGTGGCGCCCATAACCCCAAAGATGGCGGCACCCATAGCCACAAAGATGGCGCCGTCCGCTGGAGCCATAGACCCAGCCAAAGCGGGCGGGACGCTTGGCTTCCTTCAGGCAGGACACTTGGCTTCCTTTGTCGCCCTAGTGACGAAGGAAGCCAAGCCTCCCGCAAGCCCCGGCTGACCACCGAGGGCCGGCCTCTGGGCAGCGGCCATGGAGCTGGCTGGAGCAGGCGGGAGGCGGTGGCTAGACAGAAGACCCAGGTCCCGGGTGCCGGAGGGAAACCCGTGCTGGCAGCCAGGGGAAGGAAGGCCTATTCTTGCACGAATCTTTGTGCATCGGACCTGTAGTGTGTGTGTGTGTGTGTGTGTGTGTGTGTGTGTGTGTGTGTGTGTGTGTATTTATTTATTTTATTTTTTATTGGGAAGTTAGTTGTGTCATAACCCTATTAATTTTCTAGGCATCCAAGTTCACATATAGTCTTTCTATTTTTTGTGGTCTTCCCTACCTACTTCTTCCTTGAACAGTAATGGAAGACAGCTCAGGGTTATGTCTAGCTGTGTGACTTTGGAAGTCTTGTGAACCCCTCTGTGCCTTCTTCATTCTCTCATCTGTCTCTGAGTTCATCCCTGCCCCACCTACTGTATCAGATACTTGGGAGGATCAAATGAAATAATGGATGTTAAAAGGCTTTGAAAAGTTAAAAGTGTTCTTAAAGCTCAAGGGAGTTTTAAGATTCTGTGGCTTTAGGGTAGATGGCTGAATATGAGGCATGATGACTCAGTAAAGAAAATATAATAGTAGCCCAACTTTATCCAGTGTTTATTATTCTCCAGGTGCTATGATAAGCCTTTACATAAATATCTCATGTAATGCTCACCCACTAGCCTATATAGGAAATACTAATACTATTTCCATTTCCTAGAAGAAACTGAGGCTCAGAAAAGTGAAATAGTTTACCTAAGAGCACATAGTTGGTACGTGGGAAGCCTGGCTTTTACTGAAAATCTGTCAGCTTTAGCTCCCCAAGCCCCCTGATATTTTTCCAGACTGTCTAAAAATTAATTTATTGATTTGATTTTGGAGAGAAGGAAGAAGAAAGAGAGAGGGAGAGAGAAATAACAATTTGTTACTCCACTTATTTATGTATACATTGGTTGATTCTTGTGTGTGCCCTGATTGGGGATTGAACCTACAACCTTGGTATATCAGAAGGATGCTCTAACCAACTGAGCTATTGGGCCAGGGCTCTCTAGACCTTTTAGTTCTAGGATGGAAAGCTCATTGTTAGTGCAGGGTTAGAAACGTGGGCACTGGAATTGGACAGCTTTAGCTTTAAATGTGTCTAACACTCTGCAGCTGGGTGATCCATTGAGTTATTGAGCCTCTGAGCCTCAGGTTCCTTATTGTGAACTGATGGCGATAACAGTACCTTATTCATAGGGGTGTTTAGCAAAAGTACACACGAAAAGCTATAAAAATAGTAATAATAATCATTATTAATTGGATGGAGAGTGATTAAATTGCTAAGCTGGGGCCCAGACAAGAGTCATATAAGTCTGGCAAATCCAATGAAATGATAGAGATTAAATTCTTAGGAATTTGCTTTCCCCTTGCCCCACCCCCCTGCTTACCAAAGTCCCCAAATCTGTGGCTCCCTTACTTAATTCAGACTTCAGATGCATTTGATTTGGTCTGAAGAATATATGTATATGTATATGTACATGTATATGTATATTAATTAGAATTAGAAGCCAACATTATAAAATTAGAGGATTTTGCATTCAAATCTATATATCTGGCTATTCCTAAAAAAATAGAGAATATATAACCACTGGCTCACTTACCTGCCTGGCAACCCCTCTTCGCTGATTATAGTTGCTGTCTTTATGTGGGGGTGCAATGCTCCCGTTGTTCCTGTAGGCATTAGAGTTTGAGCCCCCCGCATGAGAACCACCAAGTCAGCCTGGAAGAGCTAGGGGAAAAAATAGAAGTGACTCTTTATATATATATAAAGATTTCTAGCCCTCAAATTTTACCTGCTCCTAATTTTGTACAGGACTTGTCATCAGCATTCACTTGAACCTGCCGTGCCATGATGTAGAGGGCAGCCCCCTATTGCAGACCAAGGAGGGGGAGATGAAAAAGAAAACCAGAGAGAGGAGAGAAGAGAAAAGAGAGAGGGAGAGAGAGAGAGAGAGAGAGAGAGAGAGAGAGAGAGAGAGAGAGAGAGAGAGAGAGAGAAAAGAGAAGAGAGGAAATGTTGTTTCTTAATTAAGCTAGGGAAGGAGACAGGGACTGGGAGAGACAGTGTGGCTTGCAGCTCTGTGTTTATCACTCCATTGCCCCCTGACCCAGGGGCCGTGCTGGACGGAAGAGCAGGCTGATCGGAATGGCTTTGCTGATATGCCATTTCTGGGGTAAGTGGTTATTGATGAAGGGGCTTAAGTGGCATGTGAAGAGCACTAGCCCTGGAGCTAATGCTCAGGGTCCCGCAGTCTGCACATCTCCATAGCCCCACCTGCACTTGGATTCAGCACCTGAGCTTCATGGGCTCACTGGCACACGAGGCAAGGAACTGTCCTGTCCTGTCCTGTCCTGTCCTGTCCTCTCCTCTTCTTCTAGACACGGGACTAGAGTTAGCGATCTGGGCTGTTTGTCTGGGATTTCTGACTTTCCACTCTGATGCTGCTGTTAACGGCTTTATTCCTGATGTGAGACTCAGGAAAACAGTGCCTTAATGGCTTTTGTGGATAACGGTGATTTGGGAGTTGTCTCGTCAGCACACTTAGAAAGTGTATGTGGTTCCAGGACTTTGAAAGAAAGTGAGAGAGGGTTTGGAAAAAGAAAAAGAAAAAAAAAAAGAGAAACGGAGAAAACAAACATTTACTTGCCTTATATCCTTTTTAGTGGAATATTAGGATTCAGAAGATTTTAGAGGTTGTCTCTCCTGGTGGTTCTCACCCCTGACCGGATGTTAGGATTTCCTGAGAATCTTTAAAACAAATACTGATGTCTACTCCCTGCTCCAGACATTCTGAATTAATTAGTCTGGGGTAGAGCCCAGGCATCAGCATTTTCAAAAAGATCCCCGGACCACTGTAGTGCACAGTCAGGTTGAAAATGCTGATCTAATGCCTTCGCTTTCTGGTCAAGATAAATGATGATCAGTGACCTCCACATGGTCGCAGAGCTGGCCAGTGGCAGAACCATCACTAAAAACCTAGGCTGTCAGTTTCTCAGCCCAGGTGCTTGCTTTCCTGCCCAGGTTTCCTTATAAACACCATTTCTATAGATCTTGCATGGTTTTTGCCATCTTCTATACCATTTATACTATTTTATAAAATAAATTTATTTACATCAATGCACTCTTTAAACTTGAATTTATTTACAAAGGAGACTCTGTGGCGCTGCAGTTAAGTGTCAGTTCAGCTTCACCTGCAGTAAATGGGAGGTGACCACAGAATACACACAATGAAGAGAAAGCAGTGTTGTGATATTTGGAGCCAGACCCTGGTGCCTACCAGTGACTCTGCTAAGCATGGAGATTGGCAAACGTCAGGTGTTCCAGAAACGCTAGCACCACACCAAGACACTCTCACTGACTTCATCAGAACAATAAAGGAAATTGAAAAGGGAACGAACTTCTCACTTTGTGGTTCATGTTACTTAATGGTCGTGTACTTGGACCACTAAAATTGTTTTGAATGTATTATTGGCATTGCTTTCTTTGCCTTAAAAAATGATAGTAGGACTTATAAGAAAAAATACTCTGAAGAAAGGTCAAGTCCCCACAAAATAGAAAAATAAAATTTAAGTTCAGGTCATTGGGCAAGAGACTTGAGAAAACTAGAGAAAAGAAATTAGAAACCTGACTGTCATCAGGAACAGAACCAGAGAAATCAATTTTCAAACCAGGGGGAGAATATGAGCCTGTATGACTTTGGCTACCATTGGTATACTATTGTCAGCACCCTCTGTAGGTGGTAGTCCCAACACAATGTTCAGCTGAATTTAGAGGAGCTTGAGGCCCGTGAAATCATTTGGTCTGCCCCTGCCAAGGCATTAAGGGTGAGTTAATTAAATTTTGACAAATAAAGCAGGCTAATTTTTAAGTTGATAATTTTGTATGGCTTCTGAATGATATTATAAATATCCAAATGGCCCTTGGCAGAGAAAAGATTCCCGACCCCTGCTCTAAAGGCTTCCTGTAGGTATTTTACCCCTTCTTTTGGGACTCTAATTAAGACTTGAATGTTTATGAGATTTATGCAAAACCAGCTGCTAACTAAAGGACTCAAATAGTTTAACAGTAACCAGCATCTTAATTTAATTTTTTGTTACCAAATTTCCATTTGAAGAGACAGTTCTGTTTTCTTTATTTGGTCAACACACACACACACACACACACACACACACACACACACACACACACTCACAGTTGCATGATGAGATTCTGCCCATATAAAGTACTAAAATACTCTCAAGTACTTATAATAATGGCCCAACCTGAGCCTGGAACCTATTTATTCTGGGTTTTGGTTGAGCACATTATCTCTGGTGTGGCCATTGCCTCCTCCCTACACACCCCTACCCCCCACCCACTTGGTAGTGTTTGCTTTCCAAATTGAAATATCTGCTTCATATTTCCTTTGATTTTTCAGTGACGTTGGAGCCGATAGGGAGTCTCAGTCATTGAGTCAATACTCTTTGGTACATTTACCTAAATGGCGTGTTCCTCTTCATGTCATTGCATCCACGCAATAATTAAATGTACCTTCAAACAGTATTGAAGGGAGGTTGTCTTTGAGCTTATTGCTTAATTAGTTCAGGTTTGTCCTATAGTTTCCCATCACTGTGCAATCAATACTACTCCAGAGAACATTCCACAATATTGGAAAAAGATGCCTCTTGTGTCCAGAGTTCAGATGGTATTGTAAATGGGTTGTATTGGAAAGAACAAGTCGGTCTTACTTTCAGAGGGCTTGCTAAGTGAATGTGCCTCTTACAAATACACTTCTGTACATAAAACCCCTCCACGCTTCTTTGGGGCCTGTTCTTTCTTTCTGCTTTCATGTCTTTAGTTTACTAAGAATTTCAACCAAATGAAAGATAGGGCTTTTTCAAAGCTTGCTGCCATAGGGAACCCTTGTGCTATTTTACCACCTTCTGGGCCATCACAGGAATTTGCTAGAAATGAAAAGCTGATATTTTCCTGAGAGAACTCTGTCCTGGGCTTGAGAGCATAGGGACTCCACGAGGTGTATCTTAGATGAAGTGTGGCCTTTAGGGCTGGGTGCCAGGGATGACAAATCCTGCAAAGTTTCAGCCCTATGTCACACAGCATTCATCTTGAATTTCCTTCCAGGTTAATGATGGTTAAATTAAGAGCTTCATACATAGCATGCTGGGTGGAAGTTTGAGTCTATTCAGACCACAAAATCTATATTTTTTCTTAAGTATCAACTGGATTATAGTATCCAAATCAAGAGATTATGGCTATTTTATTAAGTTACTTTTAGCTAGGGATGAGTTTTCAAAGAGAGCAAGCTGGATTTGTGATGGGAAAATCCAGGTACGGCAAAAGGAATTAGACAGTGAATGCCTTGTCATGGGGATTTTTGTTTGGTTATTAATTCATTTGTGTGACCAATACTTATCGAGTATCTGCAATGTGTTGGGCTCTATGCTAGGATCTGGAGATATAGCCAGAAATAAGGCAGACAAAGTAATGGCTCTCAGGTAGCTTAGTTTAATCTTGTTAATCTTTGCATTCTCACCACCTAACACAATGTCTGACATACAATAAATAGCCCCTCAATAAATGATTGTTAACTTGAGAAAATGTATGTATCTATGCGTACCCAAGTACATCCCCTCCATCTGTGATTTTAAGCTTTGGGCAGCTGCACCTTTGATTGAACCTTACTGTGCAAATAATACTATTAGTAACAACTGTAGCGGCTAATTTTTATTTAATAAATGTCAATCGATTTGCATGCATTAGTTTACTACTCAGGGCACTTATTTATTTGACCTAGAATTTCTAAAGACATTTCTAGACATGTTCCCAAACCTATTGAACTTTATTACAGAGTTCCAATTCGTTTGTGGTTCGGTCTAGGCTGCTAGTCACTTATTTTGAATTCTCTCTCCCAAGCCATAATTTGACAATTAAATCCTACATGCATAGCCCATATTGAGCACACAGTAGGCACTTAAGGGGGTTCTGGTTCAGCAAATTGGAAGCGATTTTAAATGATGTAATCATATCACATCTTTATAATAATGACTTGAAGTCATCATTCAATCTTATTCTGCTATATGTATCTCTTGATTTTTTTGTAAGATTCTACAATACTATTTTGATGAAATATTTAAAACAAAAGCAATAGCAATATTTCTAAGTCCATCAGGGCAGTTTTGCAAAGTAACCTCAGCTTTTTACACTATTTTTCTAGAAGCTTAGGAATTATTTCATATGTAGGACAACAACATAAAACCTCTAAAAATACAGAACTCGCAGTACTTGAACGTTTGTATTTTAAAATTAAATTTTAATGAGTTTTAATATTTTAATATTGTACTGGATTTTAAGTAAGAAAGTTGTTCTTGTATTAGACAGTGGTGTACAATATTACTTCATGGGATAACATTTAATTAAAATACACTAATTTATGTATTTGTTTATTAGCTTTATTCCTAAATCAGTGAGAACTTCTGCATGATTTTATGAAAAATGTAAATGAGGGTTTTGGCATCACTAATAATGTTAAATTACCAGAGGTAAAGAATGTATGCTTTCACTTTCATAACTTCATCAAAAAGAACCTTAAGATGTTGATTTGACATATAATAAAGATCACTTTTCAGTGAAAAGATTAAACTCCCATGAAAACAACCTTCTATTTTTCTAATTTCCTTTTGGCTTTATTAGGTTTTACCTGATTTGTTCTTGTCTCAAAACATTTTTCCCTTGTTTCTGTAATTGCAGGAGTCATTCTAATGCAAGGATATTGTAATAAGATTTTTTTTTAACATTTGGAAATAGTTAGCTACCCTTACTCAATATGGTCCACTTTGAGTATTGATGTAACAAATGAGAAACACCTTATTGAATGGTATATGTTCTTTGCCAATTTTGCTTACCCTTAACTTAGATTTTATGCTCCTTGAGATGGGGCCTGGTTTTGGGGAACTTTTGCTGCAGAGTTGTCATCCTTCATATTTTAGAAATAAGCAATAACATTATATAGCCTTAACCTAATTATCATGAAACTTATTAGCTTATTTTTTTCTCTTTTAAAAAATCGTTTAAGTCTCCTGATACAGGCGAGGAGGAAAAAATGAGAAGAAATAACATGCTCCAGTTTTTCAGAGTTTTATTTAATGTGAGACCAGTATACAAACACCTATTGTTTTTACTGTCCTGGGTGCCATGGATATGCCTTCAGGAGCATCATGTTTCCAGCAGAAAAAGAAAGAAAACAGATTCAAAATGCATTTAAAAAGCAATAGCGCTGCGATATTTTCTCTCCATTCTCCCTTTGTTAGTTATTTATATTCACACTTCTTCACTTCACTTCGTTCCATAGTAAACAGCTTGCAGGGGGGTTGATGTTTGTTAATGAACTGTCAATAAACACATGTTCTCCCGGACTTCTTTAAAAAAGACTGTTTTAGGGGTGAGCACGCTGGTTTCCAATTCCTGTTCACGCTGTGGAGACAGACCAAGGAGTCTTGGCTGAGGACCTGCGGAGCTGGGCACCGCTGGCCGTCACGTGGTGGGCGCACAGCCTTTGTGCGGGCGGGAAGCGGCAGGTTTTGATAGGGAGTGTGCGAGCAGTTATTAGCAAGAAGTGGGGACGTGTTTGGAAACAGGGCTGCTCGCGTTCCCAACAAAGCTGGTGGACAAGTCTCTCCGAAGAACAAAAGGCAAACACATCCTCAGGGTGAGGACTTTCTCCTCTGTTGACATAAGAGAGACTCAGATGCCGACCCATGTTGGGAGAGAGGACAAATAATAACATCTTTGTGGAGGGAAATGGGGTCCCATCAGTTTCTCCTGTCCTTAGCCTCCCTTTGGCTCTTCTTTTCTCTCGATAGCTCAGATCTCCGCTCAAGTGTTTAATGAAGTCCTGTGCCTATAAAATACCAGTGGAGGGGAACCTCCGGCATTTGAAAAACTAACACTTTCTTTTCCACCGAGGTCCACCCCAGTGACTGATGAGCAGAGGGAAGAGGACACCACACTCAGGGGGTGGACACAGGCGAGAGGCCAGGAGCATGCTCTTTCATTATTGGCACAGTCCTAAACTACACATTTAATGAGAGAAACTTAGACCAGCCTTTAAAGAAAATTATTTTTAACTTCATTAGTATTATTGCTGCCTTCTATTCATTTTGAAACAAATTGTCCCAAGAGCAACAATTCTGGAAATGTGTGCTTTGGGAAAAAAGATGTTGAATTTCCCAGTATCCTTGTCTGTTTTGTTTTCTTTTTTCTTAAAAATTTCATGCATTGTTAGGGAAGAAAAGTCTAGTCTAACTCACAAATGCATCCTTATTCTCATGTATATTTGATACCGGCCCCAGTCTAATCTGATAAAGTGCACTTTGCCTGTGGTGTCTTACAATAAGCTGGCTGCATTAGTGCCGGGAAAAATCAATACCGATTTATAATTTACCATCGCAAAAACCTATCACTTTTTATGACCCTCCATCCTGGCTCATTAATATTACATTAAAACACACACACCCACTGCAACAGGGGGAAATTGTAGCTTGTCAGGTTTACAGCCATAAAGAAACCTTTAATTGGGCTTAGTTTGGGAATTCAGGCACAGATTTTATTTATTTGTTTTCTTTTTAATATATGATATTTACCTTGGTGGATTTTAGGATGATGCCTAATATACCTCTCTATTTCTCTGAGAAGACAGAAGAAAACTGTGTCACAAAAATTTTGAAATACGCTTGCATGTTGCTCTCACCCCATATATTTTAATTGTACCTAATCATATCCTTCCCTGTTTTTCTCTAGTCTCCAAGCCGTTGCCACTTCCTTCCTTTTCCTTTTTGTGTGAGTGTGGGATTTCATTCTCTATGTGGGAGCATTCTAGTTGATGGTATTTCTCTTATCTTTTTGGCTTGTCATAGTTGATATTTATTCCCTCTGGCCCCCACCCCCCAGATCACAAAGAAAGCTAAATGCCATCTTTTGCATTGTCTGTCTCCCAAAGAAAGGATGCATATTTGATAATTCTGCCACACTGAATGGAGAATACCACACTGACCCTGCCTGGAAACAGTGATCCTCCGTGCTGCTTTTTCCCAGCAGAGAACTAGTGTGTGTGTGTCTGCCACTCTTTCACCTTAAAGAAACCCCAAAAGAAAAATTAAACAATACTCTTCCCTGAACCACGTCTATTCAGCAGCTTTACCCTCATGTGTTTTTAGACTTAAAAGTCTTATATCTAAATTCTTTCCAGATAATGTAAAAAAAAAAAAAAATGATGTCACTGTTTATGTTGGCAGCTGCAAGGTGCTCTATTTATTTCATACTATTCAAATAGTTTCCAGGGAATTTTTCCTGTTAATATCATGAAGAACCAACCTTACCCTGTGGCTTGTTGCCTTTCCCTTGCTGCCTGCGAGATTAAGGTCTCCCCCCACCTCCCCGCCACCCACCCTTCCCCCCCAAAAAGAGGTAAAATGTGAAGTGCAAAGCAGAGCCGAATAAATAAATAAGGAAGGGGAAGGGGAAATTCAGTGTGTCCTCAAGTGTGCAGTAGATCTGCACCATGCAGCAAATACATGTCGTGATTGGGTTTTTAAAAGACGTCCGCCTCGCCTCTGACTGACAGGGCCTATTGATTTTTTAGGTTTCTGCCGTCATCGGTTTCCAGCCTCACAGCGGCCATGTGTCGGGGGTCAGGGCGCACCGGGGCTCAGTGAGCCAGCCCTCGCCACTTCCCAAAGTGAAGGGCCGCTGAAAGAAAATCAATCATGTCATAAGTGAGAAGCATCAAAAAATTTCCCCCTGTATGGCCAAGACCCATCAGCCTGTCTCCACTCAGTAGCTAAGGTTAGGCATCTGTCAAGTCAGGCTAGGTGAAAAGTATTAGAAATGCCAGTTAACCCATGGGTAGACTGTGCAGGCCATTCTGGGATGACGGGGTTGGCATTCTCACTTAATTTTGGAGCTGGCATCACCCATTTCCTACCCCTTTAGCCTCGGTGTGTCTCTCTTCTCCTTTCCGAAGGCAGGAGGAATTGGGGCCTGGTACCCCGTTTACTTATGAACTGGTGAAGAGTCAGAATGGATGCTTCCTCTTAGCAGACCCTTTGGGAGGACAGTGCTGTTGTGTTTTTACCAAATCACAGAGTCTGTTTGCTTAAACGAAGCAGATTCCCTCCGTACCGCCCCCCCCCCCACTGCCCCCGCCTCCGTTTTGTACCTAGCTTTGGAAACGCACATTACCCAGATAAGTTTAATTGTAAAATTAATTGTGCACATCACACGGTAGGAAATTTTTATTTGACCACGGTGCTGATGTTTCTCAACTGATTGGACACTGCATTTTCTTCCTGTTCAACGAATTGGGAGAAAATACATTTTCACTGCTCAGAGAAATGATCAGAAGTATGCTGTTCATTCTCAAATGCCTCTTAATATTTCTTACATCCCTGATCTGTATAATTCAACTGTATAGTTTGGCAAAGGAAACATTATTCAGTGTCTAGCTTGGAGAAACTTTTTTTGCATGTGCCTTCTAATTCTGCAATTCGTAATTGGCTAGATAGAATGTCATGATAGATGCTTTTCATGATATAAATTAGACGATGTCTTCTGTGGGAGAATGCTAGGCTTTGATTCACGTATTTTCGAGTGCATTTATTAAAATCAATAAAGTGAAAATGGGTAGTTTTGTTTGCTTGTCTGTTTTGCTGCACAGGAAAGGTGGATGGGGGAACTGGCAGCTGTCAGATTGGCCTCACTTCACTCAGCACCTCTCCTTCCAGGCTTCTCTCTATTGGTGGACACTGGTTCCGGGATAGTCACTGTTAATTTACCACCAGTTTGAGAGCTCCAGAGAAAAGCTTCTTTCTAGAAAACTCGCAGGGGGAGCTTGTCTGGGTGAAGGGGCAGGTTTCAGGATTCCCTCCTCTGTATGCGATGACCACCCAAGAGCATCAGAAAAACCCGTAAATGATTGAACTGAGCTATATTGTAACTATCCATACCTAAATCGACATTCACCGCCTGAATCAAGAGGTACACTCACTAATAAATATTTTAGCCCTCTCTGCTTCAGAGATTATGCTGGCCATTCCATACAGATAAAAAGACAAAATGTTTCTTTAATCAGTACTGTGATGTGAGACTGTTAAGGTAATAGTGCTTGAAACTATTAGAATCTCAAAGATATTGACTGGCTTGCTTTTGGCATGGCAAATATAATTACATTTTTTAGGTTACATTTTATGGGTTTATACTAGTTATTCTCACATGAAAGAAATTGCTGTCCAGAATTTTAACAGAGGGGAAAATGATCGAGGTTGAAATCCTCAGCCGTCCGGGCGTCAGGAGCTGCTAATATACGATCTAATTGTGATCAATACTTTCTTTTCTAGTTTCTGTAATGACAAGGCTTTTGCAATAAAAACACTACCATCTTTTTGAAATCCACAGGATGATAAATGACCCAGGCCTGCATGGGGAGGGGAGGAGAGTGTATTTTACATTCCTAGTGATTTATTATGGGTTTGGGAACATAGCTGGTGTGAAGTCAAGCTTGGGTAGGGGGAAAAGAGGGATAAAGAGAAAAAGTTCCCAACAAAAAAAATTCATGCTGCCTAAAATGCCTAGGTTTAAGTCCTATTACCACTGATGTGAGCTGAGTACTCTCATCAAGGGGCCTAGGAACCCCTGAGTATTTAGATTCTTTGTGTCACATCACAGGAAAGGAAATAAAGCCAACACAATGAACCAGTACTTTGCTCTGTAGGAATGGCTAGGTCAGCCTAACTCAGATGTTACCTAAAAAGGAACAATTTGATTGTGTCTTGACAATAAATGAAAGCTTGGCTTTGAAGGTGCTCTTAGCCTGGTCTGTTTGCTTTTGTAGACAGTATATTGGGCAGGTTATTTCAGGTGTAAGAAGGGAAATCTGCTCTTTCATTAAATATTAGGGACTTAGCTCCCTTTGGTGAAAACCAAGTCCAGTCATCTCTGACCTCCTTTTGCCTGTGAGGGGTGCATTGCTGAGCTAATCAAATCCAGCTGGTCATTTAGACCTGGCAGGTAAAGTTTTGAGGAAGCCCCATGGAGATTTGCAAACTCTACAGTATAAAAAAGTGAATAAAAGTGGTGAAAGTGGATCAAAAAAGTGTCTATGTGAGCCCCTGTTCAGCTTCCCTCCCAATTGTTTATGTCCAGTAGTGTTTCTCATATGGCTCTGGTTAAGTCTCCCAGTCTTTCCCTTCTGGATTTCTATTACAGGTTGACTGTTGACATTTTGCTTCAGGCTGGCACTTAGTGTATAATATTACTGATGCCTTTCAATCTTTTTCCTTTCCTTTTTTTTCTTTCCTTTCTTGCTTTCTCTCTCCTTTTCTTTCATTTCATCCTTTAAGTCTTTTTTTAAAATTTTCTTTCAAAAACAAAAATTCTTTTTGTTAAAAAGAGGTGAAAAAAATATGAAGGCACTATATAGCATTCACAGCTTGGGGACTGATCCAATATATTTTCTGCCATTCTCCAGACCCTTGCATTTCTTCCAGTGTAACATTGAAGTGAATGGAATTTTTTTTTGCTATGACCCAGAAAATATCCCATTTTCCTGCTTTGCTAAACACAGCTTACAGTAAGACCTAAATACAAAGGCTAAGGGCTCTTATTCAAACATGTGTTTTCTTTGGTCAGGTATATGGAAGGAGATGCAGAAGGTATAGGAGACTAGATTTTTACATGAGATTATGAATCATCTCTTTTCTCCTGAATCAGGCTTGAGACAAAAGGGATAACGAGTGTTTTCTCCTCAAATATCCAATTCATCCTATCAGATTTCCCACAATGACTTTCTCCACCCAGGTCTTAATGTACTGCTCTTAGAATGTCTCATCAGTGACCAGAGCTGATGAGGTCTTTGAACATTAGATAGTACCCATTAGTCAAGGTCCCTGGGCTAACATCTTCTGGATGGCATTTTCTTCTAAGTGTGCCATTAGTTAGTATAATGGACTTGTGTCTGTCAGCCTTTGGGGCAAGATGGAGAGAAGCATCCAAGACCCTTTGTTAGAAGAATGGACTGTGTGTATGTGTGTGTCTGTGTGTGTGTGTCCCCCCCCCCCCCAACCCCTCTAACCTGGAAACATGTTCCCAGCAACAGTTTTAGCCCGTGAGAGACAATAAATGTTAATGGCTTCAGTGAAGTCTTTATGATCTCCTGGGTCAGACAGAAATCTTGTCTCTTTCCCTGAAAGTCTCAAACCTGGATTTATAAAATACTCTTCTGAACCATTATAGTCTTTTGGGTAAATAGTTTTTATTTTAAAACATTTTTATAATACACACATTTTAGAAAGTGTTCTAAATATGTATTTTTACGATTGATCGTGACAGCTCCTTACAGAGCCATTATTGCCTATCAGGGAGATAATGTGTGTGTGTATCCAAGAAATTGTTTGCAAAAAAAGTCATCTCAAAGCTGCGTATATTTCCAATGAGGATTTTTTTTCTTACCAATAAACTTGAGGAAAGTATGTAGAACAATCAAAATTTAAATTGGCCGTAAAAATCAGACAGTTTCAGAGAGGAGGATTTTTGGAATGCCTCTCAAAAGACACTTGAGAGACTCCAGGCAATGAATGATCAGAACTGCTGGCTACCCTTCCTTGAGACTCTGACCACTGGTTATCAAAGATTTGGCTAACTTGCCAGACTTTCTTCCTCAAGCCTGCCTGCTTTGGAAAGTTACAAGACAAGGCTTTTGCTCTTGTTGGGTTCTCCGAATCACAGGTTGTCATCTCATCACAGAGGGCTTGAAATCAGCCAGAGTAGAGTACTGGCTGATTTATTCAAGCTTTTCATGAATATGCCATTAAAATTAATTTTATTGAATATGTCACTGAATAGGTGCTAGAAATTGCAGGTGTACAGAGAATAAGCTGCATTAATGATGTTGGGGAGCATATAGACCTGTAGACAGGTTTGGGTACTAAATCCTACTATGGAGGCATGTATGAAGGGGGGCACTGGCAGAGTGCATTAGAATGAGATGGGTTTCAGTTTGTAGGATTTGGGTGTCCGCAGGTTTCCTCGGGGTACAAGATGGTAGCAAATAATTGAGGGTGCTGGGGAGACATGGTGAGAACCAAGAGATGGTATTAACTACCACTACTACTATTAGGAGCTATTAGGCTTTTATGGGACACTTATCTAAGTGTAGTATATGAATGAATGTTTACTTCAGATGATAACTTTTTACCTCATTCGACCAATAAATACTTATGGCATGCCCTCTGTGTGCTAGTAACTTGGGGTATAATGATAATAGGGCCCTGTTCACGTGGAACTTATAAAGTAAGTGGGTTTGGGGGACCCGTGACTCAGACATTAATTTAAAAAATTATACACATAAATGTGGAACCTATAATGTGGTAAGTTTATAAAAGAAAGGACACCAAATATTTAGTTGATTTGCTGGGACTGTCTAATGGAGATAGGAGAAGTGTGTATGTGGGAGGGTTTGGCCTTATTTGGCCAGGGAAATGCCTAAGTGGTGAAGTGAGGGTTAAGCAGGTCAAGGGGGTAGGATTGGAGTGGCAGGGTGCAGAAGAATATTCTAGAGAGGGGAAGTGGGAAGGAAGAGGGAAAGAAAAGAATGGAAGGAGGAAAAATGAGAGGATGCAGCAAGAGGGTATGAATAATATTCCTTCCCCTTTTTCTTTAGTTCTTTCAACAAATATTTTTTTAGTGCCTCCTAGAATATGGGCACTGGGGATTCAGAATGAAAGAAATCATAAGAAAAATTCCCTTATGGAGCCTTTTTAGTGGGATGAGGACGTGAAGAAGTAAATGTTGGAATTGAGCAAAGACCTGAAGGAGCAGAGGGAGTGAGCAGATATCTGGGGCGGAGGGGGCGGGGGTAAAGTCAGGGCAGAGTGAGCAGTGTGAGGCGAGGCCCTGAGAGAAGTGTAATTCATGGGCTTAAGGAAGAGTGCGGAGGACAGTGTGACTGGAACAGAGCAAGGAAGGGGAGGGGGGTTGTAGGTGATGCTGCCAGAGGCATAAAGGGGAATCGGGGGGCCCTGTGGGCCATATAAAGATCTTAGGTTTTTACTCTGTGTGAGATGGGAAGCTATTGGAGGTCAAGGACAAATAGACAAGAAGGTTTTCAAGCAATGTGAAGAAGCTGCCCACCCAGTAGGGAGATAAACCCTAAACTAAAGGGAAGCATTTCCAGGAATGCTTTGAGTATTTCAGATCTCCTGACATTTCCTGAATGAAACCCTAAAACCACTGTAACGTGAGAATCATTTTTTTTTTTAGAATGGCTTCTGTGTCCAGTCCACCAACAGGATTTTTTAACGGACTTTGACTCATAAAGACGCGATTTGAGAGAGATCGTTCTCACCCATTACAGAGATGCTTTGATAGCCCATTGCTAAAATTCTGTCTGAACTGTTTGTCTAGTTATGTGACAATTGTGTACCCAAATATGCAATGTTATAAGGGCGAATGCAATAAACTCAGCCGAGGCTCCTGTGGGAGGGTGAGAGAGAAGGAGCAGCTGGAAATGCAGATTGAGGTGCGCAGGCAAGACAATGGCCTGTCCTGATAAGCACCTTTCCCCAAAGGTCATCAGTCAGTCATGGAGACTCGTTGTGGACACCCTGGCTTTTGTGTAAACTGAAGTTTCATTCTCCCGAGAAGCCAGTGGGATGTCTCAAAGGAAGGTTAAACATCATTGTGGCAATTTGTAAGATGATCAGGAAGAAGAAATTCATTGCCATTCATATCTAAATACTTGGTGACCCACGGGTAAGGGCCCTTAAGCTATTTCCTTTTCTAGCATCAGAGCTATATTCCTTTGATATTCATCTTTGATAGGAATCCTTCAAGGCTAGGGAGCAATTCCAAAGAGTGACTCCAGATTCTCTGCACTTTCACAGGGTGGAAGTGAGTAAGCACTCTGGAGCTTTAGCTCTTGAAGGCTGCATGGAATAGGTGTTGGTTCACCGGACTTTTTAGAGGCCAGAACAAAAATCTTTTTGCTAATTATACCTCTTCAGGCTTTGAGACCATTTTTGATGTCTTTGCTTGTGGTCTTTCGGTCATCTTCTCCTTGACCAGTGGTTGGCAAACCGCGGCTCGCGAGCCACATGCGGCTCTTTGGCCCCTTGAGTATGGCTCTTCCACAAAATACCATGTGCGGGCACGCACATACAGTGCGATTGAAACTTCGTGGCCCATGCGCAGAAGTCGGTATTTTGTGGAAGAGCCACACGCAAGGGGCCAAAGAGCTGCATGCGGCTTGCAAGACGCAGTTTGCCGAGCCGCAGTTTGCCGACCACTGTCTTGACAATACCCTTCTATGGCATTTGTTTGAGAAAACAAAGAGGTCCTTGTGAGACTGGGGCAAACTTTCCCTTTTGATTTCCAGTGAATATTCATCAAGCACACTGAGTGAGCCTCTTTAGGCTTTGACCTGAGGTGGCAGGTGTGTGGTTACCCAAGCAAAAGCAAAGAAGACCCTAAGAGGACAGCCATGGAGAGCTCATACTGTTGGGTCCTGGGGCTTGAGGGTGAAGAGTGATTTCATTGATGGTTGCTTGCTTTTCTTAGAAGTCAAGATCCCAACTCTAGCTGACTTTTTACCACTCATTTGACTGACCACAGGGAGCCAGAATTCACAGGCCTTTTTGGACAGCCGGTTTCCCAGGACCGATGAGAATGAAAACAAATATCACTCACTCAGGGATTTTCATCATCGAAATACTTTCTACATATGAACTCATTCTTCTTGCAAGAATCAGGCTAAGCATTGTTATCCCCACTCTTTGATGGGCATGCCCAGATTTCATTATTCCGAAGGTAGATTTTGAGTCCACGATAAATGTACTTAGCATCATAGTCAATTGAAGATGAAAAGACCTGTTAGGTCACCCAGTATCACCCCTCCTTCTCCACCTCCACACAGCCAGAACAGGAAGCTCTCTGCAATGTACTTTCTGGTTCTTTGGCCAGGCTTCGTTTAAATGTCCCAGGGGAACCTCCCTATAAGTCTAACCTTGGAGAAAGGATCTACTTCTAAAAGCAGCTTTTGTATTCTCGGTGCTGTGCCCACCCCCCTCTGCTGAAAGGTTCTTGGAAGTGAGAGGAGTATGGTTGGAAGTCTTTTTTCCTTTCTCTTAATAGGAGAATTGCCATTCCAAGAGTCACATGTGTATCTTTTTCTTTCATAGTAGACTTTTATATGCCTTTCTAGGTTTACTAACAGACATATGGGATTTTGAGTTACAGTTGGGACATGAGCTCATGAAATTAGTATTAACTGCTTTAACCCCTGGGTGCTCGAGTTTATGGAATAAGCAAGTCATAATCGCTGACCACAGCCATTAAAATCTGATGTGAGTCAACTTCGAGTACAAAGACTTTCTATAACCCAACCCTCTTGAAGCAGAAATGATCACAATTTAATATAACGAGAATAATTAATAAGGAGTGTGCCAGTGACCTTGAATATTAATATTGTTTCCTTTTCCTGTAAACAAACTGGGCTATTTTATTATTATTTTAGTGTGTAATTTGGCATAAACACTCCTTTTCACATAATTTCCCCAGGTGACTTTTGTCTCCTTGGCAATTTCCGGCTTTAATAAAGAAAACCTAATTAAGGAGGAGCTGTTGATTGGTTTGGTAGTGTAATTAACACAGGTGATGCTAATGAGTTTCTATGAAACTGGTGGTTTATGGGGAAAATAAACAGACCGCTGTTGCATATGGCCCAACTGATACCTGCACTCTGCAAGAAAGGGTGATTTCCTGGTCCCCTGTGAGTGGGTTGTGGGCATGGAATAGGCAGATAAAATATTTTATAAGATTCATTAGTGGAACTAGACCAAATGGGGAGCAAAACTCTCAGTGTTAAGCGATATTAAAAGAATCTGATCTCTGGTTGTACTTGTTCGGTCTGTCTTTTTTTGTGTACCTGAAAGAGGCAGATTTTTTTTGTTCGAAGTGGGTTTCTGACTTTTACTGTAGGCATGTTAAGTTGGCAAAGCCCCTTGCAACCTTTGTAGAGACATTTTAATTTTCATCCTCCCCCCCCCCCCCGATTTTGCCCATTAACCGTTGAGATGCATTGACCAGAAAAGCACATGGAATTCCCACAGAAACAGACTCTCAAGAGTCTTCTTTCTTGGCCTACAACTGCCTCCCAGGGAATTTTTAATATTTAAATTTTCTATGGCATCCATGCTAGTCTGATCTACCCCAAATTACTTATAAGAGGCAAATTTTCTCTTTGTTCCCCTCTCCCCTTTCTTTGTTGGGCTGGGAGGGGAGGTGGGGACTCTGGTTCAGATTTCATTTAACAACAGCTTTATAAGATGACCGAGATTCATGGCATTTGATGCATATTTTCTCATTATAAGTTTTACTCAGAATACTTGCCTATTATTTTTGATAATTTACAAATATCCTACTCAATTTCAAATTAGGTTTTTGAAGTCTTTTATATAAAATACTGGTCTATAGTAAGACCTTTGATGTTTATATCATTTTTCTGGACCTCTTCCGTGTTTCCTTGGTATGTTCTTCAAATCAGTTTTTTTAAACACATGTTTTCTCTTTATTTTCATCTCATTTTTATCATCAGCTAGTTAATTCATTCTCTCTTTTTTCTGTTTCCAAACACGCCTGCTCTACTTTGTCTCTCATCTATTGCTATGTGACAGAAAAGCCAGAGACATTCTGTATCTAGCAGTGCACCTCCAGGGACATCTTTTGAACTCTCATAATTTGTATTTATTGCCACCCACTTTGTAAGTTCACAGTTTAATTTGCCAGCAGTGGCAGTGTTAGGCCGACACAGTAAAACAAGATAACGTTAAAATGTCAGAATGAGAAGGGGCATGAATGATGCATTACCCCTACTAGGACTTGCTCTTGTCATTCCTTTCCACCAAAGTGATGTTAACTACCTTATGAGAGCTTTATCTGGCTGGTATTACTCAGAAATAGGATCATTAGTTCACTGTTCTGATTAGGAAGCCGCTATGCTTGATTAACTCCTCTTGGACTAGGATCTCAGTGGAAGCATTAAATGAATCGCACTGCCTTAGACATCTAGAACTAATTTATAATTATTTTTTTGCAATTATTTGTCGTTGTTGACATGTGTTTTTCCATGATGTGGTACTTAACGGGGATGAGTTAAACCTACTGGAGAAAAGACAGGCATGTTTGAGTTATACTTGTAATCCACATTTCAGGGAAGGGCTTCTAGATTTTTAAATATTTTCCCCATGGTCAGATGCCAAGGTATCATTCTTAGCAGTATCAATGTACAATTTGTTTACGAACCTTTTGAAATTTCTGAATTTTGAAAAATGATCCTTTTGTTAGTTTTCTCAGAATTGTCCTGGGAAGAAACTCATTGAATTGATGTCTTCTCATGGTGGTGACTTTATGTGCAAAAAGTGGGGTTAACATGGGTCTTGAAAAAGCTTTTCAAGTGATAAATCTAGGGAGAGGGACCTCCTCCTTCCCAAAACCAATGTACACCATTCTTTCCCTATCTAAATTTTTCTTCCCAATCTTGCTGCTGCTTGATATATATACTTTATTGATTTTAGAGAGGAAGGGTTAGGAAGAGAGAGATAGAAACATCAATGATGAGAAAGAATCATTGATTAGCTGCCTCCTGCACACCCCACACTGGGGATCAAGCCTGCAATCCGGCATGTGCCCTGACTGGGAATCGAACCATGACCTCCTGGTTCATAGGTCGATGCTCAACCACTGAGCCACACCAGCTGGGCAAGAGAAGGTTTTGATAGGGAAAGTATTGAAAGGCTAGGAGGTAGGTGTGGGTGTGGCACAGAAGAGGAAATTGGTCCTAGAGCAAGGACCTTGATGGTAGTGAACACTTAATTTGTGCTCCATAGAAAAGGGCTGTTTTACAGTAAAGATATATATTGATTCTGGTCCACAACTTAAGGAAGTTATATTTAGTTCAGCCTTTCTGAAACAATAATACTTTCCATTCTTGTACTTCCAAACAGAACTATATGGAGAACAGGAGGGGGCTCTGTGCATTTCCTGCACCCCTGTGGACACACTGCCTACTCTTCTAGGTGCCCAGTATGCATTTGTTAAATGGAATGGATGAAGCTATCACCAAAGAGCAGTGGTGCAGTGTTCCCCAACCCCCATTCAAGTACTTCCCTCTAAATGTCTTATTTCCTGAAAGGGCTTTTTATCTGTGTAGATCCAGAAACTTGGGTTGTTATTACAGATGCCACTGTTGAACCCAGGGTTACCCTGAGCATATTAACAGCACCATCTCATTATGTTCCTTCTCATATACTTGACATCTGCTCTAGGTTACTATTCTTCACTATCTGCTCAAGTCAGCCTATGGTCTCTTTGGAGATTTCATGACAGAACCCTTGCTATAGATTCAGATGATTTAGCCTTCAGCTATTTGTATTAAAAATTGTGACTATGACTTTCTTGTCCAAGAAGGTGATTCAGACCACATTTTCAAGGCCAAGCCAGGTGCCTTGAAATGGGGGAGCAGGAAATCAGTGTAACAATTCCAAGGAGAACTTCGTTGCAGGGTAATGATGATAAAACCCTACAGGTACAGAAAAGAGAATCTGTTTGGTTTGAGTTTCTTGGGTCTATTAATCGCGCTCTAAGGGTATACTTGTTGTCAGGGTGAATCATTTATAATGAATTCCATTTTATTGATATTTCTCTCTGTCAGCCTATTTTTCAATGTTTATACCCTGTATTGCCCAGAGCACTGATGCTCTCTGAGATTTGGCTGTAATGCTGCTTTTGTAGAGAGGAGAAAAGAAGGCAGAGAAAAATCAGTAGTTTTCGATAAGCCTATGTAAAAAGGTAGCCATCTAATTGAAAATACTCCCCCTCCCCCCACCTCTATGGGGGAACCTTTTGATCAATTTGGGTCAACTTGAGAAAAATTGACTTTATTTCAAAACTGCTCTCATTTGGAAGTTCCCTTTCTATACCCTTTCTCAGAAAGGAAAGTTGGGAGTAGAATTCTAAAAGAAAAGCTGTTGGGCTAAGCAAATATGAAAATTTTTCTCCACATCAAAGTTTAACATACTAATACATGCTTTAGGGACCCAACAAATGTGAGTTCCCTAGAAATAATTGTCATAACTGAATTATGATGACTTTCCCAAATCTGCCCCTCTGCACTATTCAAGGTTTCCTGTGCCCTGCGTTGTCCCAGATAGAGAACAAAATGAAACTCTCACCAATTTTGTCTACCTTTTTTTGCTCTAAGCCAATGCTTTGCAGCACCATTAGGATGTAGATTATCATATTTAAAACCTGTGATGACACCGTTGTACCCATCTGAATGATTAATCTGCTCATTAAAAGAGTGCCGATGGGCTAGTCTAATTGGAACATGGATCTTCTTAAAGGACGTTACAGGGTCGGGAATAGGAAATATTACTCATAACATAAAGTAGGGATTAATTATGCTACTAAATACTACTGTGTGAAATTTACATATGGGTCTGGTTAGAGATCAGGATTAGAAAAAGTGTAGCATCCCATTTTATAACATTTATGTCAACTTTTAGACAGGTGGTGTGTTCGTCCTTTAATCCCAAATCTTAAATCAACATTTACAAAAGCTGTTATAAACTCAAATGCCACAGAAGGCTTAGGAGATTGGGATAAACACAGCATGTGCATCAGTGAATCACACGGTTGCACCGGATGGGCTTTTAAAAACAATCGCAAAGATCCAAAGCTGCAGAGCAATCTTTACTCTGCCTTAAACCCCAAACTTCTGGATGGTATTAATCTTCCTAGAAGAGGATGAGAGTACAATTGGGATCTTTAAGAAAATACGCAAATCCATTGAGCACAAGTTTACAAGCTTCCCCCACACACACTTTAATAACCTTTCTTTAAGCAAATAATATGTGCAAAAGATGTAAAGGGATTGCTGTGGTTGCAAAGGGGACTGGAGAATTCCAAACTCCATGTTAGTGCCTTTCTGCTGCAGGGGATCCATGGCGGCTGTTAAAACAACAGTAACCAAAACCGCCTTGTCACATGGAGGTGGATCCTAGGATCTTGGGACTGAAAAGAATATTTTTCACAGGCAGTAGTGTGGTGAAGGCCTGGGAGGGGTGGGTGCAGAGTGGAGGAGGTCAATGGGAAATAAAGGGGACATCTATAATACTTTCAACGGTAAAGATACATTATTAGTAAAAAAAAAAAAAAGATTCTTTTCTCACCCAAGGATATGTTTTTATTGATTTTAGAGAGAGAGGAAGGGCCCCTGGGTGCTCCGACTGGGGATCAAACCTGCAATCTTTTGGTATACGGGATGACACTCCAACCAGTGAGCAACCTGGCCAGGGCTTGAAAAGAGTTGTGAAGGTCATTTATCCTGTTTCCCTTAATTCAAGGCAAGGGACACAAAGCTTACACAACTCGTTAGTGACAAGCCAGAGCTAAAACCCAAAATTTCTGACTCATAGTCCAGTGCTATTTTTGTAAACAACATGGCATCTCTAGTCTGGTTACCAAATATCTTGACATGTTGGATTGTTTGTTCAACACGCCATGTCTTAAGATATCTCTGTTTACTGAAGTCAGATCTGTTTGACAAATGGGAAATATATTCTTACACATCTTGCTTTTTCCACTACTTGAAAATTCACATTTTTTTTTTTGCTGGTAGGCAGATGACATGCCATGTGTGTAGTAAAAAATGGAAAGTTGTTACTTCAGAGTAAACACTTTACTGTGCTGACTGGTCTAGCCAAAAAAGACATAATGAAAATCAGGGCACTTGGTTATTAGTGGGTCCCCACCTGTTTAAAGAACTGAAAGGATTATGCATTAGATTTTAGGGTGCTGTCTAGCTTAGACAATTTCCTTGGCCTTGGGCAACTGTGTGTTGCTTCTGAGGTTGGGGAAGCCTTACTTAGACTGAGAATGTTGGGCTTAAAGGTACCTTAACAGGTTAAAGTGCCTACCTGTCTCTGGATCCTCTCAGTCGGCTCTCCCTTCTCCCTTTCATTGCACTTGCCTGACTGAGCTCACCCTCGTCTCTCACACCAATGACTACAGTAATGTCTTCGTTATCTCTTGGCCTCCAGTCACGACCCTGCTCAATCTGTTGTCTATACAGCAGCTAGAATGATCTTTCGGAAACCTTTCTGATATTACTCTCTTGCTTAAAACTGTCACTTGGATAGCCTGTCTCCTCATTGTCCCAGAGAGAAAAGTCCAAGCCTTTTAGCACTGCATGCGTTGTCCCTCCTGGCGCCATTGCTCCCAACCCTCCTCCTTGCTTACACTGGGCCACCTTCCACTGACACAAACTTGCCATGCCCTGTGAGGTGGCCTGTGTCTTTGCACCTGTTTTTCTCAATAACTAGTATGTCCTTCCGAGCACCTCCTTGCCTTGGCTTTCATCTGGCTATTTCTAACTTATCTCAGGATTAAATTCAGCTTTAGCTCCTCACAGAAGCCTTCTTGGCCCCACCGATGTAGCACCCCAGTGCATGGTGATGCCTTATCATATGACACCCCCATCCCTCACCCTCCATCCCCCACCCCGACCCCCTACCCCCCACCAGTGAGCTCCCTGAAGGCAGGGAACATGTTATTGTCTATTGTATTCTTTTTAAAATATATTTTATTGATTTTTTAGAGAAAGGAAGGGAGAGGGATAGAGAGTTAGAAGCATTGACCGGAATCGAACCTGGGACCCTTCAGTCTGCAGGCCAACGCTCTATCCACTGAGCCAAACCAGTTATTCTTATTCTAGTGCTATGTCTGGTTCAGGGGTGGAAGGAAGGAAAGAAGGAAGGAAGGAAGGAAGGAAGGAAGGAAGGAAGGAAGGAAGGAAGGAAGGAAAGAAAGAAGGGGAGAGAGAGGGAGAGGGAGAGAGAGGGAGGGAGGGAGAGAGAGAGAGAGTTTAATGTCATGGTCCAATATCTTTTTTTTAACCTGAGTATAATAGAAATCAGTTGACCACCTTCTCCAGTAGCACCTTATGAAAACACTGGTTTGCTGGTGGTGTCCCATGGTGATGCCATTATGCTCTGTCACATGTTTTGCATGTCAACAGAGACCCATAATCAAAAGAAGAGGTTGAGAAGTAATTTTCCAGTTGGAGAAAAGAAGCTTTTGTCATGGATTTTGAAGTACTCTTTAAGCTGGCGTTGTGGCATGTCTTAGAGGTCAGTTCTAAAGATATTCTTGCTGTAATCTGATGTAAGAGAGGCAACTTTCAAAGGAACCTGATATTATCATTCTGTGAAAGTTAACAGCAAAGTGTCATTGCAAAGCTCCTGGAAATCTTGGTTTTCTGCGGTAAACCTCTGAACATTTTTAAGACTCAGAAACCTTTCTTTACAAATTCAAATCTGGTGGAATACCGTAACTGTCCAGTGACGGAACAGACCTTGGAGCAGAATATTCTTCAGTCAATATCATTCATTCCTGGACGTTCACAGTCTGCAAATGAAAATACACACTATAGGCCACCGAGAAGTTTAAGAGACAGAGACACTGCTGTGGTCAAACCTTCATTAGCCAAAATGCCAGGGAAAGGGAGTGATTTGTGAATTTTTTCCAGCCTTCCTGGTGGAAAAGTATTTCTTTGTCTCTCTTGGCAAATAATGGGCTGATGAAGGAGATGTGATATAGGAGGTATAGGAAGTTGGTCTAGATGAGAACTAAATCTTGGATATCCCTGAGTTGTTCTCCTAAATTATAGAATTGTGGGTCTTTTGAGTCAGAATGGGACTTACCCACAATCTGATAAAGCCTCATTCTTAAAGAAGTGGTGGTGGAGGTCATAGAGATGACCCAAAGTCCTAGACCTAGGTGGTCACAAAGATGGGATTTATACATGGTCCTTGGACTCTAATTCATTATTCTTCATCCTATACTGTAAGTTCCTTCCTGGGCTTTAAGAAGTACTTGCTTTTGCCATAACCGGTTTGGCTCAGTGGATAGAGCGTTGGCCTGCGGACTGAAAGGTCCCAGGTTCGATTCCAGTCAAGGGCATGTACCTTGGTTGTGGGCACTTCCCCGGTAGGGGGTGTGCAGGAGGCAGCTGATCGATGTTTCTCTCTCATTGATGTTTCTAACTCTCTATCCCTCTCCCTTCCTCTCTGTAAAAAAAAAAAAAAAAAAAAAGAAGTGCTTGCTTTTTATCCTGTTGTAAGCTCAGTGTGGAAAGTAATGTTAGTTAACTAAGTCATGGGATGATAAAACACTTTGCTATAGTGACACCTTGGTCTTCATGATTTTCTAACAAAACATTTTCCCAGGATGTGCAAACTCAAAGTTGCACACTGGCAGCTGTGGTCATATTTGGCTTGGGGAAGCGTTTTGTCTGGCCATTGCAGTACTGTTGCCTTTTAGATGGGGGTATGGTCTGTGGGTTGCCCTATGCCCCCTGCTCCCAGTAGCTTCACTTGACCTGGTCTCAGAATCTTTGGAATCAAGTGCTCTCAGTTTAGTGTGATCTTTTGTTTTGTTTGGGACTTAGAGGAAGGTAACTCAGAGATGCCCATTTTATTTTCAACCCTTCTGAGAAGGGGGCTTCATGTATGGGGTAGGCTGGTCGTTGACAGTGTTGTTTACATATTTGAACGCATACCGCCCCTCAAGCTGCCACCGGCTTTATTAAATCACTTAAACCAAGCTCGTGTTGCCATCAACATTAGTTCAAATCTGTCACAACTGGCAACCTTCAGCATTTGTATGAAAAGATGGTTAATCAGTCTGCGCGTCGGCACAGATGCAAGGCATAAGCAAACAAGATTAGTGCATTTGTGCTATTCACCACTCAGGTTTATGCAAAAGATATCAAGGTTTTTCTGTTCCATCTGGAAAAAGACTTTCTAGGATTTAGGATTTTTGTTTTTCTTTCTTCTTAAAAAAAATTCTCTCTCTCTCTCTCTCTCTCTCTCTCTCACCTAGGCAAACAAATAATTAATTTTTTAAATAGAAATGCCCTCCCCAGATGGCATTTCAGGAATATTCAGGAATATTTTAAGCCTTCATACTTTTTACTGAGTGATGGGTGTAAGCATGTTATTTATCTCTTATTCCTAAAATGATTTTAAAATTAATTTTTTAAAGTAAAGAAGCAATATATGTTCTTTGTAGAAATCTGAGAGAATACAGACAAGAAAGCTAAAATTACCTCTTATCCAAAGCCTTGAACAAAAACTCTTTTAACATTTTCTGTAGTTTGTTCAGAATACCCTCTATGTAAATATTAAAACTGTGTATTTATAAATTGAATTATACTGTTTTGTATCTTGCTTTTTGTATTTAACATATTGAGAATATTTTAATGTATCTCACAATTTTTAAAAATTGCCCAGCATTACATCCTATGGTTATTACTTATTTAACCATCCCCTTGCTGCAGAACATTCCTTTCTCAGTTTTTTGTTTTTGTTTGTTTTTGTTTTTTTGTGCTTGTTAAAATGAAGCAATGAGCCACCTTGTATATAAAATTTGGGGTTGCAATTTGATTATTTTCCCCTTAGGTTTAATTCCTCAAAGTATAATCTTTGAATTAAAGAATATAAATATTTTTAAGCCTTCTGATACATGTTACTAAATTGCCCTCCAGAGAGATTATACTATTTATGCTCCCACCACCATTTTTAGAGATTTCTGTTTACTGGCATCCTCAACAGAACTCCCTCACTTAAAAACACTTGTCAACTTGTTAAGGTGAAATATGGTATTTACTTCCTATTTTAATTTGCATTTTGTACTTATGGCTGAGGTTGAAAAATTTTTTGGGGGGTCATTTATATATTTAAATTTTTGTGTGAATTGCTTATTCATTGTCTTTGTTTTTATCACCATTTTTTACTTAGGTTTTAAACAATAAACATTTATTATTCACAGGAATTCAAAAACAGCCACAGTCATCTGAAGGCCTGACTGGGGCTAGAATCCACTTCCTAGATCAGTGATGGCGAACCTTTTGAGCTTGGCGTGTCAGCATTTTGAAAAACCCTAACTTAACTCTGGTGCCATGTCACATATAGAAATTTTTTGATATTTGCAACCATAGTAATACAAAGACTTATATTTTTGATATTTATTTTATATATTTAAATGCCATTTAACAAAGAAAAATCAACCAAAAAAAATGAGTTCGTGTGTCATAGGTTCACCATCACTGTCCTAGGTGGTGTGTTAACAAGGTGGTCAGTGGGAGGCCTCAGTTTCTTGCTACTCTGGCCTTTGTAGCGTGTCCTCCTGCCATGGCGGCTGGCTTCCCCAGATAGAGTGATTTAAGAGAAAGCGATCAGGAAAACGTAATGTTTTGCGTGACCCGTCGTAGAAGTTACACACCACATTTCTGCTGTATTCAGTTTGCTAGAAACAAATCAGTGCATCCAGCCCACAGTCAGGAGGGGCAGCGAGATCCCACCTCTTGAAGCAGCAGCTCCTAGAGAATTTATGTACCTGTTTTAAAACTACCACAGAACCTATCTTTTTCTTTTTTTCTTTCCAGTGTGTCTTTCCAATGGTTTCCTCTGGTTTTTGTTGGTCTTTCAGTTTTAATTTTTTCACATTCAGAGATTTAAAACTGTAATGTAAGTCTCTTAACCATTTCCTTATTCACCCTGAAAATGCGTCCATGCTGATTGGTAAATAGCTGCTGTCCTCAGCCCCCACACTTCTTCCTTTTCCTTCAGTTCATATCCCCACCCCCCGCCTCTTTTTAATCAATTAAAAGGCTCTCCTCTTGGCACATGGAAGAGGGTGGGTCTGGTGCCTCTCAGACTAAAGCTCTGGTGTCAACTCCGGTGTGTGTTCTGCTAGTTTGAATAACAACCCTAAGGACATAGAGGCACGTGGCTTCTTTAAAATTCTGTTCCATTGATTGGTATGTCTAGTCTGATTCCCTTACTGCACAATTTTGATTTCTCTAGCTATTTGTTTTAACAGTATACCTTCTTCCATTTTCATAACTATTGTTTCTTATTTATTATTATTACTAGAGGCCCAGTGCACGAAATTAGTACACAGGTAGGGTCTCTAGGCCTGGCTGGTGATCAGGGCCAATCTGTGGGGTGACTGGTGGGGTGATTGGGGGGCACCCACTGGCACCTGCCTTGGCTGGCCTGGCACTGCCAGATCTTTAGCCCCACCCCACCACAGCCGGTTGCCTCCCTCTGCGGGGCAACCAAGGGAGCGATTGGGCCTCCGCTCCCCCCCCACCCCCCCGCTGGCACCTGCCTTGGCTGGCCTCAGGCCTGCGGGGCTGGGGGCAGCTCCTGCATTGAGCATCTGCCTCCTGGTGGTCAGTGCACATCATAGTGACTAGTCGTTCCACTGGTCATTCTGCCATTCGGTCGATTTGCATATTAGGCTTTTATTATATCGGATATTAACTATAGATTATTTTTTAGGTTATAATAATTTTTTAAATATATCAAATACAATTATGTATATATATCCATTTATTCAAGTCTTTAATATCCTTAAGTAGAATTTTTCTTTATGATATATTTTTTAGTTTCTTCCTGTATATTTTATCATTTTTCTTGCTTTTGGTAATAGTATATTTTTCAAAAATATAGTCAAAATAGTATTACAGTTATTTATTGTTCATACATGTTAATCACTCAAGGTTTCTTTAAGATGGTAATTTTCCAAGTTTCAAAAAATGACAATTTACTAAAGTCTTTTTAAATTACCCCTCTGTCTCTTAGGTTTTGGATAAGGTGAACAAAAATTGTGGCCATTTACATTGTATAAAAAACCAGTTCATATGGTTTCAAGACACCTTGAGTGATACGGAGATCACATAGGCCAATTTATTGTTGCCATTCAAGCTACCAGCCTTTAACTGTTCCTGTGAAGGGCACGTGGCATTGACCTGGGGGGTTAATGTTAAGTTTTGAACGGGACGGTTTGAAGACAGCATTTCTGCTTTTATAAGGTTCTCTCATCTGGATACAAAGCTTGTTCCAGGGAATACCAGGCCTTTACTTCTCTGTGTTATAAAAATGATTGGGTCGCTGTTAGCAGAGCCATAATACCAGTGGGATGTGTGTATTAACCTATCTGTGGGGGGAACATTCTGAGAGCAACAGGCCTGTAATTTAGGTAATAGCATTTGTCCATGAAAAACATGCTGCTTTTGCCTTGGTGCTAATCAGGAAACCATCAGACAGTCTTCCCTCTCCGAGCCAGGGCAGGGCGGGAAGGAAGTCAGCTGTCACCGTGTTTTTGAAGAAGAAAAAAACCGAGAGGTGAACTGAACTCTGTGATAAGAACCTCACTCTAAAGCTGCTTCCTGAATTTAAAGGTGTGGTAGTCCAATCAGCAGCACAAATTGGAGGCATCTGATTTGCATGGATTAACGGGAGTGGGTCACCACCTTCTGACAGGTCAATGGCACCACTGGGGATTTGAAGAAAACTTTGATTCTTCCTCCTTTCCCCTCTACCACAAAGCAACCATGCTGTTCTATTGTCACAGAGGATCCCTGCCTGATAAAGCCAAGCTTGTCATTTAAATTCACCCAAGTTAGGGCACTACAGAGCCCTGTCAGATGTCAGTCTCAATACAGCAAGAGAATGTTTTCAACAGCTTTCTAACCCCTTTGCCTGGAAACACAGAGACCTGGATCAAGGGGGAGGGGCGCTGACTGGGGCTGGGAGGATTCTGACAAAGGCAAGATTGGAATTTTTCATTTAAGGCAAGTTTTCTTCTTCTTTGCTTTTTCTTCTTATTTTTTCCTTTAAGCCTTGTGTAAAAGATACTTCCACAAAAAGGGAGTGGGGAAAAAAAATCAGATTGATTGTAAAGACTCCTTCAGTCGAGGGTCTCCTTGAAGGCAGTTAAGCCCGGGAGTGATGTTGGTATTTTTCTGCGTCCCAGGTGATGGCTGTTTGCCTGTCACTTCCCTTGAAAAATATTGTTTGGCTTTAAGGTGACGGTGAAATGTTTGGCAGAGGAAACATCCACGGCCGAATATGGACAAAGAGAAATGGAGACTTTCCGATTAAGCTTTCTAGCCCCTGGCACCCCAATCTGATCAAAATTAGAGGCACATGCCATCACAGAGGGGTTCCTTCTGCTCCAAAGAACCTTTGGTCGGGGTGGGGGTGAGGATGGGGTGGGGAGGGGCTTTGTTCCTTGAATGCAGTTAACCAAATGCTCAGGAGACAGGTTCCAGCAATTCTAAAGTACTCGCTCGACACTTACTATTTCCTACATTTATCAACAATAGTTCATTCACCGTGTCCTTTAGGCCAGGTAGTGTGCAGGCCTTGGAGACCCCACCTGCGACAAGATAGATGTGATTCTTGTCCTCCTGGGACTTCCTGTTACGCCTGCCTCATCAGTGCGCTTTTCGTATGTGTCTTGATCATTGCAATTTCAATTCCTGGTCCTTGATGGAAAGGATCAATAGCTCATACTTTCCTGCATTCACCATAGCACTTAGCATTGCAAAATACTTTGTCTGGTGTTTGATTGGCTATTTGGGTAATGTTTAAACTTTGGAAGCCCCAGTTTTCTCAATGGTAAAGCAGACATAATGACTCCTAACCCACAGGGTGCTCATGGAGAGTCAGGGACATATTGCGTGTGAAGCACTTGGCAGAGAGCATGGCATGGAGTCCTCATACAGTATCTTTCATTAGTACAAGCAGTCCGTGTAGGTGTTGGAGGGCATGGCAGTGACAGCACACGCTTCACACCTAGAACCTCTGTTCTTGTTAATTCCATTGGAATCTTTCTTCTTTGAGTAAATGTTGTCTCTTTCAAAGAACTAGTGATGATTTAGATGCTTGGGAGTAACTTGGAAGACTTAGGGCCATGATTTGAAACAAGTTCTCAGTGGTTGGTGAAGGCAGATTACCTGGGAGATGGTGTGTGTGTGCGTGTGCACATGCTTGTGCTCATTTTGAAGATAAGTCCTGCAATTGAGCTGCCAGTTGAAATTCCAGTTTTGGATTCCAGAAACAAAAAACGTCTAGAATTTCCTCCTCATTTCTCTTCATTTTAATGGCACAGATGTCCTTCCAGAGGTGGATGTTCTCATTCCGCTCCTGGTGGAAAGGCGCAGAGACCATTAGGCTGGAGCCCAGGGAAAGGAACTGCAGCATAGGATTTGACATGGACAGGCCTGTGACCTGCCACAGCCAGTCCCTCCGAAGTAGAATAGTATTGAGGATTGGAGCATGTGTGCTAGAGTTCGA
The DNA here is from genome assembly GCF_963259705.1 of Myotis daubentonii. NCBI lineage: Eukaryota > Metazoa > Chordata > Mammalia > Chiroptera > Vespertilionidae > Myotis > Myotis daubentonii. Next base: position 96,788,371 of record NC_081844.1, on the reverse strand, counting down.
CCTGGGTTTAAATCTTGGCCTAGTCATTTATTATCCTTGTGACGTTGGGCCTGCTTCTAAATCTTAAGTGTGCGCATACACACACACACACACACAGAGGTACCCACAAATACTCATATTCATGTATTAATGCGGTGTCTGGCACTTGTAAGCAGGAACTTGTAACAAATCAACATTTCTCGCATGAATGAATGAAAACTAAGACTCCTTCATCAATGCCATCACTGAGTATGTTTCTGGAGCGTCTCTTCCCCTCAGTTGCTTGCTGAACTGCAGCACCTTCTTATGACTGCCTCCCAATAGTAGCATACTTCCACTTTTTGAGGACTGATCTGAGTTTCAGAAACAGTCAGCAGTAATTTGGTGCCAAGTCTGGTATAAAACATCAGCCTATGAAGACTATTTCAAATCAGAAGTGGGGTGTGCCTGTAAGGGAGCTGGAAGGTGAGGCAGAACTCTGCCCAGGTTCAGTAGAAGACCTACAGATGTGCTCGAGCAGAATATCCCGAAGCCATGGACTGGGATGGGTGGGATTCATTTTGATGCAGTTCTACTTTAAGAAGCAGTCACACTTCAAGTCTCATTCTGGCCTCTCTATCCTGAACAGAGACAGGGTGAGGTCTGGCTCTCAGCGATATGAAAAGCTGAGTGCTAAGATCTGGTGAGTTACTCCCGGGTTTGAATCCCACCTCTGCCACTCAGTAACTGTAAGTCCTAAGGCTCGTTACTTAAGTCTTCGGCTCCGTAGTTATTTCTTTGAAAGTGTTTATTTCCCTCTGAGATTGCAGGGGGAAAATACGTTCTTGGTACATAATACTCCATGTTAAGTTTCAGGATTATTTCCCCCTTTTACACGATTTTAGTTTTCTTTTCACATATACTCAGGGCTATGATATTCCTTGGCTCTCGAAGACCTAGGGAAAAGAAATGACCTGAGAAATAGATTCACAGGAAGCATTACTGCCTTGTTGTCTTTTTTACCCTTCTTGTGAATATTTGTAGTTGAAAGATGGTGTCTAGAAGGGACAGTGCTCATTAAGAGGACTGTGTTTCTAATTTTAGCATCTCAGGCACACTGAGACTGACATTGAGGTCAGGGAGGCCAAATGGGACCACACCACCTACCACATTGCTACCCCACAAAGTGGACAGAAAAGTTAAGCCTTCTGGAATCTGTCTCCCACTTCTCACCCAATCCTTAGCTTAGTAGCCAATACCAATGGGCACTTCTGTTGCTTGCAGAAGCATTATTAAGTAGGGGAGCCCCTAGGAATAATTCCTTGCAATGGATGGCACATTTGTTCTAATGGCATGACTTTTAAAAGCAAATTAATTATAAACTGGTTGCAGTTTAATTCATTTTGTCTGGATTATGTGTTTGCAAGGCCTGTGAGCACATTTGGCACTGTTGCTGGCCCATTTGGATTTTACTGCCTTTGACAAGCCACAGCTTCCTTGGCCCGGTGAACTGCCTACTGCCATGCTGTCCTCTAACTCGATGGTGCCAGAGTGACTTTTCAGCTTCGGCGCGGGTCTTCAGCGTGCATCCTCACCGTATCAGCCATGCAGTGACTTAAACATTTAGCGAGGAACTGGACCCTGCCAGAGTATCTTGTACCCTGAGAAAATGATGGTTAATCACAGAGAAAAGTTTAACTATTTGCATCAGCACAATAATACATAGGCACACAACACTTTCAGTTCCCCAAAAAGTGGTTTGACAAGGTTGTGTGAAAATTTGACATCCTGCTATACATATAAATGTAAAAGCCAGGTTGGGAAAAATAGACTAAAATCCCCCCTTTAGTGAAGAGCACTGTGCATAATTTTTCCCTAATTATGGAAGGTGTCTTTAAAATTTTTAATTTATTTATGGTATGTGCTTATTTTTGAAGACTATGCTTCCAGCATGCTTATGAAAGTATGGATTAATAATCCAGCAGGGCCACAGGTCGTGCTGTCCTTGGACTTTTGGGGTCCTCTACACTTCTCACTCTCTGCCACTAGCTCCTCTCCCTCCGCTTTGGAAATTCCCACCCTTACATAATTCTCAAGCTACAGTGGATCTCTTGCATGCAGACTGGTAGCAGACTAATTAAGAGAAAGAAGGAAACTTCAAAAAGGACATAAATAATTACCAATTTTCTGAGTTCGGGACAGAGCATTAAACTAGCACTACTGAGATTTGAACTTGTGACTCAAGGTGCCAACTTTTGTGAAAGGGGTCCACTCCCTTCAGACCAGCCAGGTTAAAGCCCTCAGCCTCTGTGTTTCTGCTGCCTCTTCCTTGGCGGGATGATCTCTGACAGTTATTTATCTATGAGGCTTGCAAAATCATGGTCTGTCATAAGGGTAAATAAAACGTGTTGGAGTTAATATGAAGAAGAAAGGAACAATTACAAATGCTTAAAACAGTCTTAAAATATACTTAAGCAGAGGTTTGACACGTAAACACACAATTAAAGCAGGAATTTGTGATGGATGCAAGGATTTGACGGTCCTAGACGTATTGTTTACTGGTGTAGTTAGCAGATGGATAAGTCAACTGATCCCATATGTGCAGCTTATAAATATAAACTCACATCTTACTAGTGATGTATGTCTGCAAGTAGCAAAGCACTTTCTCTTTAAGTCTTGACTCTTTGCTGGGGGTAATTTTGTAATACTTGCTTGCTTAAAAAAATAAAACAAAAGGATTTTTAAGGGGTTGCCTCTTTCAGAAGTATAACCAAATAGCTAGAAGAGGGTAATTTTTTGTTGGCATCCTTTTAAAGGGCAGGTTTAAATAGGTTGATTTTTTTTTCTTTTAAGTTCAGATAGTTAAGATCCCTAGCCACAGTTTTCAGATATTTGTAGCTAATTAATTCTTAGGAAATTTAATCTGAATTGAATTAATCTCCCCCGTTAGGGCACATGAAGCAACTTTTAGAAAAGAAAAAAAATGAAAACAGCTTTTGTTGCAAATAATTCTTGCAACTAATGAAAAGTAATATTGCTGTTCCTTTCAAATAATGCAATAACAAAACACCGAATGAGAGCCTTGCATTGTGTTGTTATGTTTGCTGTTTAAATAATTTAGCTGCAAAAATCTGAAGGCTGCTTTAGCTGTAATTAATTATTCATTAATGACATGCTAATTGCACAATACCTTTGAATATTTAACAAAATGCAAAAGCCAGGCTCTGAAGTTATGCTTTTAGTGCGAGGGTGGAAAAAAAATCCTTTAGTTCATCGCTGCATCAGGAGGACAAAAAAAAAGTCCTTTTTCAGATGTGAGGTAGAGTTGTAGTAGTGGCCTACTTTCCATTCACCATCTCAGTCACCCTTTGTGCAGGGGAATATAATGTCCTTATCTAGACTTAACAATTGACAGGGTGGTAAATCCCTTGACTTTTGTCCAAATGATTTCTCTACAAAAATGGGTTAATTATCGCCTTTCCCTAGCTTTTTGACTAACAAAGGGCCCTGGGTCTCTTTTTTCCTTTCTTTCCTATTTACTGTAAGGAGCCCTTTGAAATGTGATAGTTTAATCGGCAACACCTTCTACAGGGGAATACTGAGAAGCAGGCCTGGCCCTTGCCTGGAGCTCAGGTTGCTCTGTGAACATTACCTTGGTTAGGAGAGATGACCTTTATTATGCCAAAGCCATCCTGGACTTTCAGGACGAAAACCTCCTGAGTCTTCCGTAGTCGACTTCGTTTGTTTCTGCTAATAAAAGCTGGTGGGTTTTTAACAGTGTCTTTTAGTGGGTGGGAGACGAAAGGGCAGTGGTGTTGAACTGGTTTAGTTGTTTCATTAATTCCCCTGCAAGGCTGTGGGTTTGCATCTTTCTGCTCCCTGTCTCTGTTTCCAAGCTTCAAAGCTCCTCATTGTGTCCGACCTGTAAGTCAAGCAGAGTCCTGGTGGTGGATAAGCAGGGAACAGGGACTGACTTTTCCTTTCTATTTGTCATTATCACCATCTTGGTCCCAATTAGAGACTCCCCAGCCCCTAATTTAACACAAGGCAGTGAGCTGTGGGGCAGCTTGTCCTTGTGGTTGAGAATATATTTTATGCACTGGGGCCTACTCAGTCATACTTTGCATTTGAATCCTATTACTATTAATGGCATTTACGACGAACCCACATTGGCGGGAAGAAGACCCCATTGAATCTGGGCATTATCAGAGAGATGGGGAATTATTAGCATACTCCCGCATCTGGTCCATGATGGGTTTTACTGTGCCTTGGAAATACTTAGTGATGAACGAGAAATCGCCATGTACTTGCCAGGAAGAAAAAAGAACAGAATAGAGAAGGAGGAGTGTTCACTCAAGTTGATGCCAAGTGCCCTCTTTTGCATTTGCATTGTCTCGATTGGGAAATGTTACATCTGCTTGTAGCCATTGCTCAACAAGGCAATATACTGGTATAATAGAGTCCCTGGTTAGTAAACGCATGGCATCACAGGCCCACCCAGCCAAAACTGTGTCAGGGGCAAAAGCGTTAGTAGTCAATTTAGGAAGTCACATCCTGCTAAGTTAAAAGTGGAGTAATGTTCCCAAGAGTTTTGGGATTGCAAAATGGCAAACCATGCATTGAGTCAGTCTACGGTCAGTCATGTTTTATTTGGCTTAAACTTTTCTCTTTTTAAGTTTGAACTAATCTTAAAAAATTGGGAGATTTATATACATTTCCAAATCTCCATCTTCTCTTGAAAAGTCAGAGAAGGTCTAGTAACCTGAGGATGCCTTCCCACCGGGCAGCAGTTTGTTGGAGTTAAGTACCCTGGAGTAGTGCCCCTTTGGACACCATACCTGCCTGCTCTCTCACTCCTGATAGGGGATTTGAGGTGGGAGTTGCTGTGCATTGGAGTGGTCAGGGAAGCTGACCTTTGGACAAAGTCCACCAATTAACTCTACACACTCCTGTGGTATTCAGCATGATGAGATTTCAGATGATTTACATCACTCATTTATAGATTCCCCTTTCCCGTATTCAAAGATGTCATGAAGGTTGCCTTCAGGGCCACTTGGGAAATACCTCTGTTGCTTTCTGCATGGTCTTCCAATCAATGCCAATTTCATCAAAATCTGAATTTCTTAAGATGTCTTGTATTTCTTTTCAGACCTAAAAATAACCCTCATTAAGCATTTTCTCTTTGCAAGACACTGAGCTGGGCATTTTTCACATGAGTCAGCTCCTTTTCGGGTCCATAAAGGCCAGACTCCAGTAGCAGTCAATGGCAAAAACAGTGAAACATTTGCCTGGACTGAAGTTTTGCTGGGAAATAGCAGTATAAAGAACAGGTTGCTATCTTCATTGGCTACTGACTCTGGGCCTGGAGCCTACCCTGGGTCATCTTTTCTTGTGTGTGTTCACTAAGGATGAATGAATAAGGTTGTTACATAAAATCATGCTTCTTCCCGAGTCCTGAAGTAAATAATGTCCAAGGGAGTGCCCAGAGAGGCCAGTTCCATGAGTGTTAATTAGAGACCTTTGAGCCAGGAAATAGAACAGCATTGGTCATCCACTTCTCCTTAGCCCGCTGCCTCTGTGCAAGTTCGCCTAAAACCTTTCATTTTACTTAGCAGTATTAGGGAGACATCTGTGAACAGGCACCACCATACACCTCTGGGAATTGTTTAGAAGTGATATAAGTCTGTCAAGTGAAAACTACTGCTGTGAGGAATATGCCATAAAATGTGTGAATGCAAGGACCCTTCTTCCTGGAGGTTTGGATTGAGCTTGGGAATGGTGGTTACTGGAAGAGAAGTTGTTCTTCTTGTGAATTAGGGGATGAGAATTCAACAAGTGGCAAGTGGAGTTTCTTGGTTAAATACAAGTAGGGTGCATTTGAGTTGGAGCACATTGATAGCTGTGAAGACTCATTCAATGCACATTTATTGAACACATACAGTGGGGGAAGGCCTCTGTTTGTTGAGAGGGGCATATATAGACATCTGAGCCAAAGTCCCAGTTTGGCCATGCCTAGATTGCATTCTATGAAATTATTTTATGATTGCATTCCATGAAATTATTTTATTTAATTAATTCTATAAAATTATTTTACTTGTTGATGTGGCTTCTTTGGGGGGAAAAACCTGAATGTAATTTCTCTATTGTGATCTGTCCTTTTACTAATTAAAATGTTTTCAAAGAGCAAGAAGCATGATAACTGGGCACACCATCATGGTATATGAACTATGGTGATATAAAAATCAAATCTTCCTACATGCTTCTGTGGGTTAATAAGGGACAAGTGGTTATAGATTGGGATATTCATCAATATAAGGAATAAACTTGGGAATTGTATAAGATTATACAATTTTATACAATAAGGAGGGTAGGAAAAGGTATGAGAGAGGAGATGGAACTTACTATTCTCCTATACACACACAGATGAAATCACAAATGTGTAGTATGAAAAAGGAGGTGTCTTGAAATTCATTGGCATTTCCAGAAAATATTTCATGACCTACTCCTGTTGCAAATGTGCCTTTTACCATCACAGGGTGACAAAATGCCACAATCCGAGTCCCAAGTACAATTAAGGGCCTATGTGATACAGCAGTCAACCATTCTTGAGAGTTTTCATTGTATAATTAAAATAAACTGAGGGACAGGAGGCAGGAAATGAAGTGGGGTGAAGCATATTCAGATATGACATTTTCTGATGTCGATAACCATCGAGAGCTTGGCTTCTCTGTCCATGAAGACAAGAATGTCATATGTCAGTCAAAGGCAGAGCTGTCAGGCGAGCCAGGCTTGAGATTGAGGGGAGCCATGGAGGGCCCATCTGGCTCTGGCGGAGCTCAGCCTGGACTACTCTCAGGCTGTAATTGTCCTTTCTTTGTGTCAAGGGTGTCCACACCCAGATTTCTGATGACACTGTGACTACGGAGAAAGAGCAGGTAGAGCAACATTTCGAGCTGGGATTCTAGGCCACGCTTAACCCCAGTGGAATAGGTAAAAATAACACACCCAGCAAGCAATCTCAGAAAGATTTATTTTTTTTGAGAGCCATTTTCAGTAGTGTTGGCCCCTATTCTGTATACGTGTATTGTACCCCTCATATTCCTCCACGGGGACTTTGCTGCTCTATTTATATCACAAAGTCAACCACCTTCCTACTCTTCAGCTAAGCACATGCTGCCACTGGTCTGCCCTTGGGCCTCCCCTGACATCACAGGAACAAGAAGCTGTATGAGAAGAACCCAGATCACCCTGAGCAAGGAAGGGAAGGCGGGTCCCACCCAGGGAGAACATTGGTGATGCTTGGTTCCTCCCACCCGACCCTCATTACAGGGAAAACTGGGAGGCCTACTCCTCATGGCAGTCCTTACTTTCGGCTCCCCAATGGTCCTAAGAAGCACACCCACCCTCTGGGGATTAGGATTTATTTCTTTTAAGGGCCACACTACAAATTCTTCAGTATAGGCTAATCTTTTTCATGTTGCAGTTTTAGAGAAAACTGGTGTTTTATAGGCAAAGGTTGGATTTTAATGGAGTAAGGATGCTTTAGCTATTCACAGTGGGGCATTTAGAACAAGCTGTTCCACGTGTCTACAGATGACGGAAATGAGTCTCATTCCAACTCTACAGTTATGTTCAGCTTTGCTCTGTCTGATATGATACTCCTCCTTTACCGTCGGCTGCAATCCTCTGCTGGCCTCCGAAATTCTCACATTGTAGGTTATCTCAGCACAGATTAGAAAGGATCCTAATAACTGACAAATTTATAGTAAGTTTTATCTCACCTGCTTACACCAGTCCATTGCCAGTGGCAGCCTGGAGTACTTCGGTGAGGCGTATAGGAAGCAAAAACAAAGAGCGCTAGGACAAAGCGGTGACATCTGTCCCTGCACAAGAGGTAGGGGTGGAGGTGACTGTCAGGTATTTTCTATCGCTGATTTTGCCAAATCTTATTTTTTTGTAGATCATGAGAGAAGTGGTTCTAGGCTCATTTGTGCCTTCCTACTCTGCTTTCTATTTCATCTGAGACTCCAGGATGGTTCTAAATTTTCCCAGGCATGCGGGCTGCTACTTAGCATTGGCACAAGCACACTCTTCTGTAAAATCCACTCCGCTTGCCTCCCTGATTCTAGAAGCCAGGCAGGTTCTGGAGGTGAGGTCAGAGGTCTTGGGTTTGGATTCTGTAAGGGACCTGTTCTCTTTAGAAGCTTTTCTGCAGGGATTTGGGTCTGGTCAGGGAAGGCCACTTACAACTCTTGTCACAATTGGAGTGAATGGCTATTTCTGTGTTAACTGTTTCATAGCTATATACAGCTAGGTTAGAGACTCCAAGAGAGCCGTTTTGTTATCTCTCCTCATTTCTGTGTTCTCAGAGCCTAGCACAGTGCCTTGGATATAGTGGGTACCCAATAGAGACTTGCTAAGGGCATTGAATGAATGGACAACAGGAAACTTTTGGACTCTGGAAGTCAGCCCTGAAAAGACCCCTAAAGACTGTCTAGTTAGGATGATGACTGGTCTGTATGTCATTCTGGCCACTCTGCATTAATGTGACTAGATGGGAAATTCAGTTTGTTCATATGACTGCCCTGGATTCATCTTTGACTCATGATGAGTCATTCTAGTCCTTCACCTAGAGCAGTCTTTCCCCCTGCCTCCTTCTCTTGACCTCCCTCCCTCCCTCGTTTCATTTCCTCCTCTCTCATTTTTCCTTTCTCCTCTTTCCCCTTCCTTTTCTTCCTCCTCCTCCTTTAAAAATATTCTTGTAAAGACCCTGTCCTTTGCTTTGCCATTTCTACCATTCTCATCCAGAGCTGTATGGGACTAGTCTGGGACCATTGCAGACTTTCTAGGTGGCCACAACACCCCTCATTTCTCTTTTAGAATATATTAAAACCCACTGGTCTGAGCTTCCTTAAAAGCGTCTTTATTATACCACTCCTCCTTAAAAAAACCTTCACTCGTTCCCTACTTCCTTGTCTATGAAATTAACACCTCTGTTTGAAATTCATGATAACTGGTGATCTGTTCCCATTTACCCAGTTCTAGTGTCCATGGAAGCTAGTGTCTCATTTATTGAGGGCTTACCATGTGTCCAACACCGTGCTACTTGCTTTTTCCCTGTGGGGTTCTAGGTATTGCTGTTATCCCCAATTTACACACGAGGTTATGAGGCTTAAAGAAGTGCAGTAAATTGTCTAAGTTTACATGAATCCTTAGTGGTACAGCTAGGATTTGAATGTAGGTGGTCTGGTCCAGAGCCAGAGCCTTTGACAACTAGTTCATGATTTCATGTTTGCTATACCATGTAGACTACTAGGTAGGAATTTCATAAATACAGTGACACAGTGCTAAATTTGGTCATATGCAGGGACAGTGCTTCACAATGCAACGAAAGCATTTTTACATAGCACTGTATGTATGTTTTATTTTTTATAGAGCACAGTTTCTCAGAGCAATCCCCTACATGATCTATATGTTCATATCTAAATTATTACTCACTTCTTCCTTTCTTGTTTTCAAGATTGGTAGTAAAATAATTTTCATATTTATAAAATGCATCTTTTCTATAATACTCACATGCTTTTTGTTACCTAAAAAAAGTGCTAAAGAAATATCATCTGGAAAGTATTTGCCAATATACCAAGGCTCCAAAGACTCTTAGCACATCTTTGAATCCTTGGGTGGAGCAGCTGAGTATGGATAATTCAGTGGAAACCACTGATGATGTATGCATGCAGGTGAGCATGGTGTGTGGATGGGCGTGTCTGCAGAAGCAGGAGGAAGAGCACATAGAGACAAGATGAATGAGTGTCCTCCTTAGACACAATATTAACAGGCTTGGACTACAAGTGATTTTGTTTCATTGGTCGTTTTGCCTTGGACGAGCCAAAAAGATGGGCTCAAGAAGTCATTCTCCAGAGGATGTTCACTACCTTTGGCATGTTCCCTATGCGACCAGTTCAGTCTTGATTGCATGCATCCATCCCTCCACATTATCAGTCTTCCCAAAATGTGTGTGTCTGGGATGAGTCTCTCTCTCTTTCACAGCAGACCTGAGGATTTGGTGCTTGAACAGCTTACAAAAAGCCCCAAGTGCCATATGTTCATCCTTTTTGTTTTCTGTCCACCCCAATAGAGCTGGTTGTAAGCAGCAGCAGAGGATTGTTTTCAGTTTTGTCTTTTCTTGAGGCTAGAGCTTCGCCCTAATGATCTTCTAGGTGGTTGACATTTTCAATTAAATTCTACTCAGTCAGACAGACATAACTTATCACAAGAAACTGTCAGGAGCTGTCTCTTGCCCAAATGTTACACAGATAATGATTATAATAATTGGTTCAACTCATCCATAGACTGTCCTTTCATCTGAAGTGGTTTTATACCAGGGTTAGTCCACAGGGAAGCCCCCCGCCCCATTGGGGATTCACTTCCTGTTGGAATCCACCCCCATCTGACCAGTAGGGGGCGGAAGACTAGCTCTGTGAGAAGAGCAGGCTTCATCTCCTACTCTTATAAAAGACTGGAGTAAGCATGCCCTGTTAATAAACAGCCTGTCCTCTTTGTCTCCCCAAGAATATTCTAAGAAATGCAGCAACTAAATAACATAGCAAAATGATTGAGATCCTGGGTTCTGGTGTCAGACAAACCTAGGTTCAAACCCCTACTCCACCCCTTGCCAGCTGTCTGGCTTAGAAGAAATCTTTTTACCTCTCTAAGTGTTCATTTTCTGGTCTTTCACATTGGCTAATAACATTGGAGCTGGAGAAAATTAAAGTGGACGTGTACTTAAATGGCCTAGAACAGTGGTTGGCAAACTGCGGCTCGCGAGCCATATGCGGCTCTTTGGACCCTTGAGTGTGGCTCTTCCACAAAATACCGACTTCTATGCATGGGCCATGAAGTTTCAATCACACTTTACGTGCGTGCCTGCACGTGGTATTTTGTGGAAGAGCCACACTCAAGGGGCCAAAGAGCGGCATGCGGCTCGCGAGCCGCAGTTTGCCAACCACTGGCCTAGAATCCTGTAGTTCTGCAAATGGCAGTAGATACTGTCGCAATTATTACTCCTCTTCTAACTTACTCCCATCTGATGTGGAACCATCCATTCTTTGGCAGTTCCCCCCTTTTGGCTTCAGCAGGTGGGTGAGTTGTGTAAACATCCTGGGCACATTCTCCAGGTGAAGCAATTTGCAGGTGCCATCGCTACACCACTGTTCAATGGTTCCTTTGTGGCTCTCTCACCAGCAAAACCTGCAGCTAACAATTCTGCTAAATCGAAGTAGGGGCAAGGGAAACCCTCCCAGAATGCACTGAGCAAGGTCAAGTGCTGCAGCTGACCCCCAGGTAAATGAAGCACGAGGGCTGGAAGTTGGGAGGGGACTAAGGAAACTCTGGGCAAAGTCCTCAATGAAGAGAATGATAAGAGGGCCTGGCCTATTCCCCGACATCTTTCAGAATTTTGAATTAAAACATTCAGACTCCAAAATTCAGGACTTTTGTTAGGTTGGTTGTTATATATCCTGGGCTCCGAAGATCTAAGAAGATTGGATTTCCATGATGGCAGTTTGTTAGACCATTTCTGAGGCAAGGGGCCACTTTATAGTCTCCTCCCCTGAGAGAACACATGGTTGATTCTCTCAGAATACTGACTGCTCAGTGATTGGTTGCTTGAGAAGGAGTAAACGATAGGTTTTCTTATAAATTATAGTGCAAATGTCCACTTCCTACCAAGGCATACCACAGAGCAACATCTGATTGTCACTCCCTTGTGTATATAATATAGTCTCAGCTCTTTACTCAAGATACTTTGTGATCAAAATAGCTTTTCTACAACTGAATTTCAGTTTAATTCTATTATTGAGCCAAAGGCGCTCATTTTCAGCTTCCAGGCCTTTGCTTATTCTGGCCTCTCTATTTGGTTATGCCTACTTTCTGGGTGTCATCTCCATACCTCATGTTCTACCAGCCTCTTCTAGGAAGTCTTCCCAACTCCTTTCCCCTAACCTGGAAATGCCTCTGATTTCCCATAGCACCATGTCTCACGGCACTCTTAGCTTTGTATCTTGGTGTACCCATTATTTATATGTGTGTCTTCTCTCCCTGTCTAGTCCTAAGTCCTTGAGGATTAGTTTCTAGTTTATCTTTGTGTTTCCCAGAAGACCCAGCCCTTGTCCTACACACGTCTAGCACTGGGGTGTGCCGCATTAAGTGATCCCACAGAGCTGAGGCTGGGATGCCTTTGATGCGATTAGAGGGGCCCTAACCCAGTCTTTGCCAGATCAGGAAAGTCTTCCTGAAGCCTACATGGAAGGCTAGGTCCTGAAGGAAGAGGAGTGATGGGATGTTATGGTCTGTCTATGTGTTCCCTCCAAATTCATATAGTGAAACCCTAACTCCCAGTGTAGAGGTGGAGTCTTTGGGAGGTGATTTGGTTTAGATGATGTCAAAGAGGGCTCTTACCAGAACTCAACCTGATCTTGGACTTTCTGGCTTCCAGAACTGTGAGAAATAAATTTCTTTTGTTTAATACACCATAAACTGTGGTATTTTGTTATGGTAGCATAAGCAGATGAATACAGTACTGCAGATAGAAAAAGCATGAGAGTGCTTGGGACAGTGGGAAGAGCAAGGACAAATCCTATAGGAAGAGGGAACACAGGTTGTTTGGGAACCCCTAAAAGGCATAGAATGCTGGAGTAGAGGCGGGGAGAGAAGGAGGTGCAAGGTGAGGCTGCAGAGCTCACCGTGGGTCTATAGCCCACGCTAGAAATATTGAACTCTCCTCTGGAAACAAAAAAGACTCATGTGATCAGTGTGGAGAATATATGAAAAATATCACAATTTTATATTAGCTTTTCTGGATCCCGTAGCAAGGATAATGACTTTCTTTCAAATTGGAAAGGGTCTCACACAAAACAAAACAAAAATATCCCATTTCCAGGAGCCAAGACTAAGGAAACTAGAGCCAGAGTTAACATTTCTCCTTCAAAACGGTGGAGGGTCTCTTGAAAGTGAATGGGAATGTTTCTTGAGTGGCGTATTGAGAAAGCACAATGGCGAAGGGTGTGTGTGGGGGTACAATGCTTTGGGCTTTCGCCAGTGCGTGCCTGATGAAATACATCTTGACGTGTCATTGAAGTGTGGAGCCGAGCAGCCCCGTGAGGTCACCTGTCCCACCCCCTGTGTGGGGAGATGGTGCCTTACACTCTCTTTCTTTGCTCTTTGTCCAGTGGCTTTATGCACCTCAAGTGATGGGGCTTCCACTGCCACCCGGGGAAACCATCCCACCCTTGAATTGAGCCTTCTCTTAAGAAGGTTGCCCTGATATTCAGCCCAAGTTTTCCTTTCTGTAATTACATCCCATTCCTCTCTGCTCTATCCCTTCTCGTGACCCCGAGCAATGCTTTCCCTTCATCGGTGTGCCTACACCCTTGCTCGGGGAGAGTATTTGATCCTCGGTCCTTTTTGTTGTCCCTGAGCTTTGCTTATTCCTGCCTGGTGCTGCAGGAACCCTTATAAGTAGCTCCCGTGGCTGCTCTCTTTAATCCTCCTGGCTCCTCTGCTTTGATTTCTGTCCAATTTGCCTATTTCTTTCAGGGACACTGAAGGGCCCAGAACGAATCCTAGGCTTCCTAACTATAGTTTTGATTAATCTTTTATATGGTAGATGTTCTCAGGGATGCTACCCCAGGTTGGGTGGAGAATAAAAATCTTTCAGAAAGACAGAGCTGATTTGAACCCCTGTGATAGGACTCCGGGCACTTCAGAGAAAAGTGAGTTTGACTCCAAGGACCAGCCCACCCCCAGCCCTCTGACTTTCATGCACCTGCACTTCACTGTACTATTGAGGGCAGAGGAGGCCCACATTTGGGTGATCAGAAAGACCCTCCTCAGTCGGCCTGTTCCCCAAGGCCAAGCTTTTGGGTTCACTCCTCCAAGACACCTTCTTTGATCACCCTGACTCCCACTTTGGTACAACAGATAAAAGTCATCACTCCTTCCTATGAATTGCCATCACACTTTTGTAGTCCTGCACTTGTGGCACTTCCGGCTCTCTCTTTTATTCCTTTACCCATTCAGCAAACGTTTAGCACCTACTCTGTTTATGATATTGTAGTGCACATTGTGGGAAATGGAAGAGCAGCAAAATTAAAGCCCCAAGGCAAAGTTCTTGCCCTCGAGGAGTTTCCCCGTCCAGATGCCGGAGTGGAAATTGTACAGCAGGAGTGACTTGGAGTAGATTATCATGCCTGGTATGGATTGTGAGTTCTTGCACATGGGCAGATCGCTGTCGGATTCATCTGGGTACCCCCCACAATGCCTAGCATGTGCCTTCAGTGTAGTCAGTTCTCAGTCATATCTGTATGGAGCATTAACATGTGCCAGGCAGTGTGCTGAGCCCTTTACATGTGTATCTCAACTCTGTAACAACTTGTATTATCTCCATTTACCAAGGAGGAAACCAAGTCTCAAGAATATAAGGCCACTAACCTGAGTCACAGCTGGAAAGTGGCGGAGCCGAGGGTTAATTGAGATGCTTCACCTCCCATGTCCTCTGGCCTATCAGCTGTGCTATGTACATGGATCATTCATTCATGATAAACTGAGATGGGGAACTGAGGCAGTAAAGGTGGTTCACAGGGTAGCAAATAAAAAACCATTTTCCTTTGATGCCCAACACCACCTTCCCTGTGCTGGTATTGACAGAAAGCAAAAGTGGGATCAGCAAGGTGTGTTGTCAGACACTCGGGGAGCACACATAGATCTTACCTGTCATTGGTGATGTTGGGCAGAGGATGGGAAATCAGACTTCTCTCATTTTTCTTTTCTTTTTTTTAAGAATCCAGTAACATCATGTACATTTAATTAGTCCATCAACTTGATCAAATCCTACTTGGGGATGGGGGCAAAGGAAAATGGCCACCCAGGGCAAAGATCGCTGAATAAAGATGAAGCATGATTCACCTGTATATTTGGAAAAGCTTTGGGGGTTTGGGGGATTTTTTCGTATTGTGTTAATATTGTCTTATATACTCAGCACACAGTAGGTGTTCATCACCTGTTTGTTTAAAATGAATACATGACCACCACCTCTGGTACATTTTAAACTTTTAAGGGTGAGAGTTATTCGGTTGCATAAATGGCTAATTACAGTGATGGGATGTATGATAATTTTTAACAGTCGCTAAAGGGAAGACAGTAGTGGTGTGAGTTTGCCATTTTGTGTTTGCTGCTCCTTTTATTGAAGCTTTTTAAGGGGGACAGATCTGGTGTCTCTCCTGCTTACTCATTTTGCGTGCGTGCGTGCGTGTGTGTGTGTGTGTGTGCGTGTGTGCGCGTATGTGTGTCTTGGCACAGCCAGAGCCCTCAACAGTGAATTTTGGATTTTCTACCAGCTGGCCTGCCCTGGGTTCACTTACGCTAATCTAGGAGTGGGGCAGCAGCACCTGTGCCCGGGGCTCCCGGGAGGCTCACTGGGCAAGAGGGCGGTTGTGCTGCAGCAAGCACATTTGTGTCATGTCTTTGGAATGTGTCCTCAGCTCCTTGGTGCACATGGGCTGTGCTCTCTGTGTTCACCTTAACTGTGACCTTGGAGCATGTCCTCCAACCAGCTGTGGCCTCCTAGTTCCCTCTGCTCTTGGGTAGAGGAGTTGCAGGAGGATAGGGAGCTGGATCAAGGTTGTGTACCTGCCCAGACACCTTCTTTGAGGCCAGACAAACTCTGGGTCTGTCATTTTTCAAGGTAAACACAAGTATCAGCTTTCCTTTTTAATAGATTAGATAGATTTTTACCCTAACCGATTAAACAAATATTGTGTAGCCATTTAACAGCTTGGGCTCTGGAGCCAGACTTCCTGAGTCTCATCCCAGCTCTGCCACTTTCTCAATGAGTCTTGGGCAAATTAACCTCCATGAGTCTGTTTCCTCTTCTGTAGAGTGGGGATAATAATAGTATCCGCCTTGTAGTCTTGTTAAGAGTGCAGTCATGCACATACAGCATTGAGCTCAGGGCCAGGCTATAATTGTCACTTTTACTTCCTTTAGCAATGGCATTTAGGAGACTAAGTGCCAGGCACTGTGCGAAACACTCTATATGCATGATTGCATTTGGTCTTTACAGCAGACTCCTAAGTTCACTGGGGCTTTGGGAGATTCAATAACTTGTAGGGATTTGAATTCAAGTTCAGTGCCAGTATCTGCACTCTTTCCAAGTGTTTGATCCTGCCCATTGCAAGGCCCGACTGAGAGTCAAAATTTGAATGGCTTAGTTGAGCCAAGGAAGACCCTTGAACTTGAGAGTTGGGGAAAGAGGAAGGAAAAGGAGAGTCCTATTTTCCTCTGTCTTTCAAATAATATCTTCTTGTATCTCTTATATATCTTCTTATATCTCTACAGAGTATTATGTCATCTAGTCCTCTAGGTGACATTAAGGAGCCAGTTCCCTCTGGCAATGGTAGGGTTGCTCGTGTTTTGTGTGTGTGTGTGTGTGTGTGTGTGTGTGTGTGTGTATCCAGGTGTGCGTGTGTAGTGCACTGTTCTATATTGGCATTGCAGAGATTGAATGAATTGAATGAAGGAGGGAGCTAGTATGCACATAAATGACACATGGTTCTATGTGTGAGTCAGCTGCCAAAAGCCATTCATAAGAATGTGTCATCCTCATTACTTGGTAATCACATGGCACACCCACTCATACACCCAGCACACAAGCATTATCATTGGTCTATGTGTACTGGACATGATGAAAATGTCCTGTGGGTCCATATGGTAGACACTGAATAAGGAAATTTTTTTCTTTTTTATGATTCAATAGAAAAGCAAAACACAGAGTAATTGAAACTTTGTGACAGTACTCCAGGCTGTCCTTCCACGTGGGTGGAAAACAAAGGAGGTGCTGTGTTTCTTCAAACATGGTCATGCATTCGGATCCTTCCCTGTGGAATATGAACACATTCAATTTATTTTGTATGTTTACTAGTACTTGAAAGTGAAAAGAAAAAAACCTTCAAAATTGAACACCTACCATTTCTGCAGCTCTCTGATAGGCGACTTAGCTTTTCAGCACACTTTGAGAAAAGCTGTGCACAGGTTAGGAATGATTGGCTCAGAGCGTTTAAGTCACTGGCCCACAGCGACAGGTGTGCAACAAGAGATGCAAGCCTCGGTCCCTGTCCTCAGCTCTCTGTCCTCTCCCTCAACCTTTGAAAGGTGAAGACGAATACGTGAACAACCCATGGATTATTTGATGAGTAGTTTAAATGCATTTTATTTACTCTCCAGTAGGGAGAAATCTGTTATTTTTTTCTGAGCATCCTCAAAGCCCATATAAATCCAATTATATTATAAACGTTGGGCAATTTATTGATCCCCTCATGTCCAGCTGACCAGGTGACTTGCTGGGAACCTCTTTCCATGTCTTCATTTTTGTTGTGGTTATGTCATCATTCTGAAGGATGACGGTTGCCTTTTGTGGTAAGTTTGCTACTTACAGCTAAACTCACCTCTCTTTTCTTTAGTGAAAAACATTTTTTTTTAGAAAAGAGTCTTTTTAACACAGTATAATTAAAGTGTCGAAACATTTTCTCTTCTGTTCCTTGAATTTTTACTTTTCAAAATTTAAATAATACCCAGGATGTATATATTGACAGTTTTTCACCAATTAAGAAAAACCACCACCACAACTAACTCCCCAAAAACTAAGTTAGCAACACATGTCCTGAGCCCAATACAGTCTCATTCAACCTAACTGGAAAGTGGCTTCAGAGGTTCCAAGGAATCCAAGGAAAAGTGTCCATCACTCTGTCAAATAAGCAGAGGGAAGCTTTAAAGAAAATGCCCGCCCACGAGGACCTAGGGAGTGCTCTGGAACAAGTGGGGCCTTCAGACGCTGTGCTCTTGCCTGGCACGGATCTGCAGGAAACTTTGCGGAACTGAGATGATCACTGCAATTAGGAAACACGAAGGCATCTTTTAAAGGTGTGTTCTGGGAACAGTACTGCACTGAGTGTCTCCTAATAGTAGTTCTGGGCACTTCAATGTCCTCGGAGCTTCGTGGGGCTGAATACTTATGAGGGTTGTAGAGAAAAAAAATGCTTGGTCTGAGTATGTTGTAAACAATAAAATGGTATATTGAATTATAAATTATACCATTACACAAAATTCCTAAGACCATCTAGGTGCATTCTAGAAAAGAAACTCTAATATTATTGAACTACTTTATAATTTTAATACATCTAATTGAGTAATTTTTACAAAGTATAAAGACAAACATTCAAATTACCTTTCATTCCACCTTACAAGATAACTGCTCTTTGCACTTTGGTATGTTTTCTATGCTGACTTAAATAGATGTATTGAAATCTATAGGTGTGGGGACATAACATATATATAACGCCTAATGTTACATCTTCAGTCCTCTTCTTTGTGGTTATTATATTCATTCATATGTGTTCTTTGAACATGTTTTTAATGACTGCATAATATAACATCACGTGGCTAGATCATCATTTATTTAACCAATCTGCCAATGTGAGACATTTAAGTTTTTAATTTTTCATTATTACAAATAATGCTTCGATGAGCATCTCTGATTTTCCTCTGGTAGATTCCTAGAAGTGCAATTATGGGATGAAAGGATATGAATGTTTTTAAACTCTTAATGCAGCACCAAAGTGGTTTCTGGAGAGGCTGCGCCCGTTTTTGCTGCCGCCCCTTCCCCGTCCATGGGGGTGAGAGTGCTCATGTCCCTGCACCCTCTCCAGCACCGGTGCTATCATTCAGTGCCAGTATCAGCACCGGTGCTATCAATGACATCTTTGCCATTTTAGGAAGGAGCACTTGGGTGATTACTAACAGTAAGTTGGAAAAGCCACCAAGAGAGCTGAAGTTTAAATTCCAGACAGGAAACCAAATTGGCAAAGGCATCCCGCCTCTTCCAGAAATGTCCTTTTCTTAATTCTCATGTGAAGAGTTAAGAACTTTCTAATTCTGTGCTTCCATGAAGCTGCCTTAACACTTTGCAGCTTTGTACAGTTTTAACAGCCCCCGAGCCTGTCGAAGTATGTTCTTGTGGCTCATCGATGCACATTTGTTCGGGATTTAGAACTTTTACCACCTTGGTAATACTTTGGAATCATTTTAATGGTCCCCCCCCCCCATGCTTAACCCTCCACTAAGAAGCTGGTGACCTCTTCACTCCCATGCAATATCCGAGCATTTTGAGTTTCCCCTGCATCTGACTGGTTGAAAAATGACAAGTTAAGTTAAAGTTTGATTTGCTCCATAAAATTGAGTATTTAATTTTCTTGAGAAGTTTGAGGGAGTTGGCTAATCATTTTGGTGGAGACTTTGAGAGGGCCCCCAAAAATTCTAGGAGGTCATCGAACCCAGCCTCCGGCCCCAGGATCCAACCAGCCCAAATCGGGGATATAGTGAGGAAGGAAAGCAATTTTTGATTTTCATTTTTCAGTCACAGTAGTTAAGAAAAGTATCCTGAAAAAGTCCCTCAAAATCTATCTGTCCTGATTTGTGGCTGCGCGGTCGGGAAAGAAGTGCAGAGTTTGGTTAGTTAGCTGTGAATTAGTGGCGCTGTTGGAAGAATAGTTACTGCTGTCAGTTATGAAACGTGATGGGTCAGAGTGGGTTCCCTTTGGTGTTAAATACACGCTCTAGAAACAGGAAGCTTTGTGTGGGAGCTCGTCACTGTTGTCTAAACAGGGAGGGTATGAGACCTGCCACTTTGATGAAGGGTTTGTTATTAACAGTGGGTGCATTCCAAGAGAAACAGAAACATTACAGATATTTTGAATTTCTATATGTTATGAAAATGAGTTGTTGACTGAGTAACCTAAAAAAACATAGAGTGAATAGTTTGAATTGCACAGGTGGTGTGACTTAAGAAGGGGAGCAGGGGTTATCCCTGCCTGCTGTGCCTCTGACCTGGGATACATCACGCTCCTCAGTTTTCCCCATCTGTAAAATGGAGCCATTTTATTGCTTCCCCCTTGAGACCTCTCAGAAATATGTAAAATAATTTTTATTTCTTAAGAAGCTTGGAAATTCACAATGTGATCATTTCCTAAAGTGGGTCATGCAACCCTAATTGTATTTGAGAGGCTGGAACTATTTTAAATGAAAAAAATGTTCAAAATGTCCTCATTCTAGTTCAGCTCAAATGCTGAGTCACGTCAGTGTAGCCTTTGCAGTGGGCAGCCCGAAGTGGGCAGCGTTGTGTTGTTAGAGCAGCAGAATCCAGGCTCAGAGGACCATCTTTTCAGCCCCCTTTTCACTCCCTTTGATTCCAGCTTCCCTTGACTAGTCATTTGCATGCTCATTTTTGTTCAGTTTCTCCCTGGCAGAGTTTGTTAATTACTGAACAGGGGAGACTTAAAAAAAAAGAAAGAAAGAAAGAAAACAAAATAGAGTGAGCCTTGTTTGCTAAAGTTTTGTTTTAGGTCCAGTCTTTTGAATTGGCACCAAAAAGAAGAAAGAAAATGCAAGAGATACACCTGACTAACTTGCATTTCGTATTTCCAACCCTCAAAAGTACAATGCTTATGGTAATGCATTTTATCTGTTTCGAGGGAAAACAATCACCTTTGATGACATTATAGAATAAACACATTTAACAGCATGCTGAATTGCTGAAGTATCATTTTCAACGACCTCATTAGTGTCACTTAATTAAAACTTCCTGCTCTTGACTTTGATGCTGGTACAGGCAAAAACACAGAGGGAATTGAACAAACAACAACAAAAAGGGGGGGGGGTGCATTTTCTAGTGATAAATCGCAGAGGTTGCTAATGAAACCAAATTATGTACCTTTTTCCTGCAACTCGGATAAAATAATATGAAACACGCAGCAACTTTGCATCACACAAATTAATCAGCTGTCAGCAGATTTGCCTTATAATAATCTCTTGCACTTATTGATCATTTAATAAAGGGGGGGGGCTTCTTTTTTCTCTGTACACAAGCATTAGGTTGGTGATAATTAAAGCCTCAGCTTCAGAAATGCCATAATAACCGTTAATTAGCAGGATGCTATTTTCAACATAATTTGCTAATTAGGCAGTGAGCTGGTATAGTGTATATACCTAATTATGAAGGGTCTTGTGCCGTAGACACATGTGACTGGAGTGTAAATGACACCATTACAGGGGTCCTAGCGGATTTTTAAAAAATATAGTTTGTTCAGAGGTGCTTAGCTCTTTGGGGAGATCTTGGTATAGGGAATATTACTCTTGGTTGTTTTGCAGGAGATTTAGAAGAGGAAACATTATATGGGACTATACCATCTCTTTGATCTAGACAGTGGACAGACAGAATTAATAATTCCAAAGGGACTTTGTGGCCCAGTGCCTACTGCAAGGGCTGATAATTTAGGCAGCAAAGTTGTGCTTTCTCCACCAGCAGAGAATTATTCTCTATTTGCCTGCCACATGCAATTCATCTATGGACCATGATGCTGGAAATCTTTTAATGCTCTATGCCTTCCCTATGTTGATTTTTCCACCACACACTGGTAACCGATAACATGTATCTCTCTCTGCCTGTCAGTCTCCTCTTCCTCTGTGTTTCCCTCCACGTCGTAAAGAAAATCTAGACTTTTCAAAAATGCATGTTGATTTTTGCCTGGGGTTTTTCCAGCCAATTCCCTAACTGCCTTGATTAAAAAAAAATTTTTTTTTTAAAGAGAGGAATGATAAAGTATGAAAAGTAAGGGTGAGCTCTCATGCCAAAGTCTCAAATAATATGCATATTAGTAATATTGATGAGTTTCAGTGTGGCTTTTCAGCAGAGTGTAAGCAGAGTGAGATCATTTGCAGATATATAAACTAGCTTCCAGGATCATAACAGCCGATCTCTTTTAAATGTTTTCACCTTGTTTCAAATAAAACTATATTTCTTTATCACCCTTAAAGGAAATGAAAACTTAATTCAATAATAAATGAGCTTCAGAGCAGCACGAGAGTCACTTAACTTAAATCTTTTTGTAGAGGTTCCCACTTAAGCAGCTTGAAAGACAGTAAATCACGCCGGAGAACGGACATCCCAATTTCATTGCCGCGCTGGAGAGCGCTGAATTAATGGCCTTCTCTTTAGAATGTATGGATGCGCTTTCCAGCTGCTGAGCCTGACAGTGTTATAGCTCAATTAATGGGATTTTGATGTAATTGCAGAGAGGGGACGTCGTGCCGAAAAATTATCTTTTTTCATAAGAATTACATTTTATCATCCAGATGTGAGGGGGAGGGCTTCAAGGCTGAATATGGTAAGTAACAGAGCCTCTATTTTTATTTTAAAATAATGTGTCTCTAAAGGAGGGAGAGGATAATGAATCAACCTGGTTACTTATTGAGCACGTAGTATATGCCCTACAGTGAGCTAAGCGCTTTCCGCAAACATATCATGCAGTCTTCACAAGTCTGTGAAGCAGGCCCTGTCGTCACCCCCATTTTACAGGTGAGAAAAACGAGTCTAAGAGAGTTCAGGCTTGTAAGGGGCAGACCTGGGAGTTGAAGCCCTGTGTGTCCGACATCCTGAGATCTTAATTAACCAGTATATGGGTTGCCTCTCTAAATTGCCATCGGTGGAAGATAGCAGGATCCATGAATGTTTAAAAGCTTAGAACGACTTCCTAGAACATCACAGTATAGTGTTGAGAGAAAGAAGTTTCGGTCTGACTGCCTGGGTATGAAGCTGAGATCTGCAATTTCCTAGCTGTGTTTGACTTTAGGCAAGCTATTTACATCCTGTGAGCCTGACTTCCCACAACTGGAAAGACAGAATAATAATGGTGATGCTCTCATACAATTTGTCACAAGAATTAAATGAGAGGACCTGTGCAAAGTGCTCAGAACAGTGCCTGGAACATAGTAAGTGATCAGGAAGTGATAGCCATGCTTACTGTTAGCGAAACGCCAGCCCGCAGCGTCATCCGTCTCGTCCAGTGCATTTCTTTTTTTTTTTTTTTTTGCCTCATCTTATCTACGGGGTGCAGTCTGCCTCTGGGAACTTGGCTGCTAGTGTTTTCTGGGAAGGACCCGGAGTGGCATTTAGCGTAATAAGGCTGTGCCTACTGGTATTGAGGTCTGAAGGCACTTCTTTCTTGTTTTGAAGCCATTGAAATTCCTGTGTTATCAGAATGGAGAGTGATGCTCTCAGGGAACAGCAAGCTGTGTGCCTGTCAGTGCATATAGACTCGCCCTTCGGCCCTAGGCCGGCTGGCGTGTGTGAGGAAGCACTGCATTCAGGGAACCCTCAGGGGCTCCAGGGAACAGAAAGAAGAACACACTGTTGGCACTGCCCTCAGATTTAGGAACTAAAACAAAGTTCAGGAAATCTCTGGAGTTCATTCTAGGAAATCCAGTTAGGAAAAAAAAAACAGAGAAAAACGATGATGATGATGATGACCATAGCAATGATGGTACTGACAGTGAGTACTTACTGTTTGCCAGACACGCAACATTATCTTTTTCAATGCTCACATATCTCTACAGATGAGAACTGGTGTTACCCTAGGTACATGTTTACAGTTGAGGAGGATGAAAGGGCAGAGAAGTTAGGTAACTGGCCCAAGGTAATATAGCTGTAAATCTTTCTCTCCATTCTCTCATCCCAGCCTCTTATGATACTGCCTAGATCAGGGGTCCTCAAACTACGGCCCGCGGGCCACATGCTAATACAAATACTGTATTTGTTCCCGTTTTGTTTTTTTACTTCAAAATAAGATATGTGCAGTGTGCATAGGAATTCGTTCATAGTTTTTTTTTTTTTTTTTAACTATAGTCTGGCCCTCCAACGGTCTGAGGGACAGTGAACTGGCCCCCTGTTTAAAAAGTTTGAGGACCCCTGGCCTAGATGGAGGGCAGCCTCCTGGAGTTAACCTGAGGGATGGGTGGAGGGAGGCAGGCAAGAGAGCTGGATTACTTTTACTTCTCATTCCTCCTTGCATCAACAAGGAAGGTTTGCTTTCCCACTGGCTCATCACTTTGTAAAGAATATCCTCTATTTGTGGTTGTATTGATTGAGTTGCAATTAATACATATCTCAAGTCTCTATGGCCAAATTTGTTAAGCAATCTATTATACACAAATAATGTGCAATAAATCCTGGGCATTTTCATTGCTGTGGGTCAATGATTTCATTTAACTATGATAGTTATTTCTTATAGTACACCGGATTGGAACATTATAATATACTTTAATAATCCTAATTTGTTATGGCAGTGTCATTACTTCCTTCAGAATCAATATGTAAAAATTAAGATTAAATTTCAACACCATATGGATGCACTTATATAACAAAACCTCCATCATTTGAATAAAAATGTGCTACAGTGCTTGGTACAGCTGCTGAAATGCAAAAGAATGGGTATAGGTAGGTTTCATTACTTTCATAGAATAATAGTTATGGAAAGAATTTTTTGTTCTTAGAAATGCAACTTATATGTTAGCAGCACATGTTAATGGTGGCCGTGCAAATAAAATGTATCAAACAAGTGCTATTTGCATTCATGATTTTACTTACTGGTAAGCTTCCAAGTTTGGGGCTTATTGAAAGAAATTTGTTTTGTACCATTGGATTCTTTTTCTTATTTCTCTATCCCACCAAACTTTGTACCTGGATAGGTGAGTACTGAGAGTAGTATCTTGGATAGAGTTGGTGCACATTAATTAACATTCTGATTCCCTTCTAAGACTGTTATCTTCTCCCATGTTGCCAATAGTGGGATAACTAATTAGGATTAATTAGGTTGCCAGTAATCATCTCTACTCATTACCCACCTCCTACCACCATCTAACAATAACTTAAGACAGAAGTTTATTTTTCCCTCCTGTTTAGGAAGTCCAGGGCTAGGTGGTGCTCTATGGGGTTGGGTCTCTGGCTCCTATTTTGTTGCTGTGCTGTGCTGTGCATGGCCTCAGTTTCCTATTGGTCAAAAATGGCTGCTGAAGCTCCAGCCTTTACCTCCACATCATAGCCAGTAGAAGGAGGAAGGAAGAAGAAGGGCAGCTCCTTCCCTTTAAGACACTTGAGGAAGTTACACTTAACACACTTAACACATCTCCACACATCCCATTGGTCAGAATTAGTCACATGGCCACACAGGAAGCCAGAAAATATAGGAAAGCTCTGTAATCAACTAGAAATTAGGGGTCCTATTACTCTGCCACAGTCTGTCTTATCTTCTAGGAGTCATGGACCCTTTGAGAATATGATGAAAGTACGGGACCTCTCACCTGAAAAAATACCCATAGGTGGATTTTACAAGTAAATTTGAGAGAGTTTAAGGACTTCTTAAAGTCCATGAATCCCAGTAAAGAACCTCTTGTTTTAAAGTTTTTATTTTTTTATTCATTTCTCCAATTATATGTTATTCAATCATTCAGTAAATATTTATTGTGTACTCACTATATGTTTATTTTATTCCTGGCAATGGAGTGGTGAACAAGACAGGCGAAGTCCCTGTTCTGATTGCTCTTGCTTTCCAGGGCTTAGCTAGACAATGAATGAGACACAAGTGATACATGCTGGGAGGAAAATAAAGCAGTTGAGGTAATGGAGAGTGGAATGATGGCCAAGGGTGCCGGTCACTTTGGTTTGGGAAGTCAAAGATGTCCTTTTAGGAAAGACGACCTTTGAGATGAACTCTGACTGGTGAGATAGAGCAGGCCATGCCATGAGCTAGGGCAGTGGTTGGCAAACTCATTAGTCAACAGAGCCAAATATCAACAGTACAACGATTGAAATTTCTTTTGAGAGCCAAATTTTTAAACTTAAACTATAAAGATAGGTACATTGTTATTGACTTAATTAGGGTACTCCTAAGGCTTAGGAAGAGCCACACTCAAGGGGCCAAAGAGCCGCAGTTTGCTGACCACTGAGCTACGGGATGGGGAGGAATATTTCAGACCCTGAGATGGGGATGAATTTAGTATATTTCAGGATCAGAAAGAAAGCTGGGCAAGAGTGGTGTGAGTAAGAGGCAGGAACTAGGTCATGGTAAGGGGTGTGGATTTCATTCTAACAGCAATGGAAACCATTGGAGGGGAGGGGAAGAAGGGCACGTGATTCGGGCGATCATTTTAGAAAGATCTTTCTGGATGCTACAAGCAGAACGGCAGATGAGACAGAGCAGTGACAGCAGATCATTCTGATGTAGCTGGTGGGAGGAGAGAAGGATTTACTCTGCTTCCCAGTTCTGTGTTGAACACATGCAGGAGATTTGTGGTCAGCCAGGGTCTTATGATGACGCACCGAAAGTCTTGCATGTTTAGAGACACAAGGTAAACCACATTGAAAACCACCTTTGTCTCTGCAGTGCCCCTGCATGGGGAAGGTAGTGAGCATTCACAGTGAAAAGGCAGAAGAACTGCAGATGATAAAATGAAGCTACAGTTCACCAAATAATCTGTCTTCCCCACCAGTTGTTTATTCACCCAACATGGGGCAGAGCAGATGTTAATGGGCTCCCAGGGCCCCAGGGCGAACCCAGTAGGGGAAGGTTGTGGGGGGAAAGTTAGATAACTAAGAACACATGATTTTATCTTGTAATTCTCACAAGGGACGGTGTTTTGTGAATGACACATCTGGGCTGTGGGGAAAGTCTCAAGTGCTTAAAACAACAAGCAATTAAAACGGGACAACACTGTGTGAACTTAGTTTCAAGTATGATCATTAAAATGATGCTGAAGCCAACAAGGCTAAATAAAGAGGCGGGATGATAAGCCACACCCAGTTGGGCTTTGAGCTCAGAGGCCATTTGAATCTTCCTTACCTTGCCAGGGGCCAGGGCTAGACTGGTCTATTGCTAGTTCATGAAATATGAGTGTTTTATATCAGAATCATGGAGTTTGCATCTGAAAGGGACCTTAAAATGAATGGAGCTGGTTTTGGGGAAAATGTGAGGCCCAGAAAAGGTGCATCTTATTCACTGTTTCTTTTGATTTACTGTTTTTTTTTTTGTTTTTTGTTTTGTTTTGTTTTTCCTTTAGAGCCAATTAAAGGAACTAATGCTATATATTCCTTTGGTATAATGTGGCTATTTTCAAGTCCTGCCCCTTACCAAACCAAACACTATTATGTCTTGCCCAATATTGTAGAAGCTCAACAGAGCTGCACCGTTTAATGAAAACGAAATTTCCTGTTTTGAAATCAAATTGGCTCAGTCATCTGAGATCCACCCTCCAAAGCAAAGGAAATATCCTTAAAATATTTTGATAGCTGCAATATTCTCTCTCAGGAATAGTTGAAAGATGGATTCATCTTCAGCATTAAATATGGACTAATCACATGTCAGAGAAGTTTTAATTTATAAACTTCATGAAAGGGGGATAGAGGAGATTTTTATGGATAAGGCAATGTTGGACATTAACTTTGTTTAGAATGTGAAGGGTTAGAGGCACCTCTTAAACTATGTTTTAAAAAACATTTCCCCATTGGGAGGGCTGTGCAAAAGGTATTACCTGGACCTGGAGAATGTTAGAGCTGCAGGAAAAACTGAAACAAACAAATTCTCTGCTTCTGAGCAGCCTTGCTCTGCTCTGAGCGAGAGGTTCCTGCCACTCTGCCTGGGGTTGCTGGAGCCTGTTGCAGAGGCCTGGGGGCTCCATGGAGAGGTTTTCTGCATTCAAATTGTCCCTCCCCCTAGTAGACAACCTAATTGGCTAATTGTAGGCTCAGCCGATCACTTGGGCTGCAATTAGCCACTTCTTACTTTGCAGGTAGAAGTGGCCACTTGAATCCTGAAAAAGTCCATTGTGAAGGCAGTTATTTGTGTGTCCAATTCCGCCTGGACAAAGAGTAGTTAGGGGAAAAACCAAAAATATAATAAACAATGGTCCTTGAGAGGTAACCCCTCTGCTATCTGGCTCAGGCTTTCTCACTTTTGAAGTGACAATAACAGAAACAGATAGTTCTAAAAAAAAAAAAAAGCCTATTAAACATAACACGTGCAAACATCCTATTAACTTGAGACTTAATTTTTCCCCAGTATCTTTCATGTTGAGCAAATGGACCACCCGTGGGTTTTCAGCTTCGTAACTTTCCATGAATCTATTTTGCCAAACCCTTGGACTTGCTGGGTGTAATTTAACTGGTGACTATACCTGTTTGAATGAAACAAGCTTGCTAATTTATAGAGAGATGCATGAATTCTCAGTGTTATTTTCAAAACTCTGGAGAATTGCAGGATCCGTTTTTAATGCTGGACTCACTATCTTAAAGTGAAATGGAAGCGCTATTGTTTACACACACCCTTTTGATGTGGTCCGTTATTGTTACGTTGGGTCAAAGGGACCTACCTGGGAGATGACAGACACAGACACCCTGCCACCAGTTTTTCTTAGAAGTGCACAATAGCAGCCAAAAAACCCCACTGTGAGAATAGTGGGTGGAAAGTTGCTTTTGGGGGGAATTCCAGGAAAGAGAAGATTGTGACCTCCGTTACTGCACAGTGTCAAGGACAGATGGGAAGAAGGTATGAATCAATATATGTCAACTGCACAGATGGTATAGCCATACAGTGTCCACATCCTGATTTTCTATCCCCTGAAAGTGAAATTAATAATGCCTTCATTATAGGCAGTAGCTGCCAAGCAGCTGAGAGGACCTAGCACCACTACGCAGGGCCCTGCTCTAAGCAAGGTGTGTGAAACATGGGGTCTCTCTCTCTCTCTCTCTCTCTCTCTCTCTCTCTCTCTCTCTCTCTGTCTCTCTCTCTCTCTCTCTCTCTCTCTCTCTCTCTCTCTCTCTCTCTCTCTCTCTCTCTCTCTCTCTCTCTCTGTCTCTCTGTCTCTCAGATAGGAATGCTATGGATCATAAGGGAGAAAAGGAATCATCTTTTGATGATGAGCTGCAAAAAGTAAATATGCCAGAGACAGGGAGACTGTGGTGATTTCCTGCTTTGCAATATTTTTATGCCAAGGCACCTTTTCCAGGACCTGGCTATGTCACAGGGAGAGGGTTAACTGGTGTGCCAATTACTGAGCTGGGGGTGTTGAAGATCTCAGACTAGGGTTGGAAGTGGAGTGTAAAATAAAAATAAGCAACCACAAACCACCAAAACAAGTATTGGCACATCTCTACAAGCTCTGGCTAGTAATGATGAATTCAGTATTCATCACGTGGACTAATTAATGCGCGCTAGCACATCCCGGTGCAATTTGCAAGTCACAGATTGTGTTAGGTGATACAAATGACTCATTTGTGAACCTGAAGGATGACCTTTGGCAGGACTATCTGCTGACCTCAAAAATATTAAAGAAAGGTTATTTCACCTTGCCATTGTCTCCAAATGCCAAAATAGCCCAATTAAAAACCTTGACTTGGAACCATAGGAGCAGATGCGAGTCCTAAAGGGCATTAATTATTTTCAGTGTCAGCTGGTTGTATAACTGAGGCCAAATGAGAGTTTGGAAAGCTATTAAGACCCTGTGTTACATGCACTGGGTCTAAGATTTGAATTCAGAATAAGGCACAGATTTCATCTATTTTAGGCAAGCTGTGTAGTATTTATGCTGGCTGTCCTGTTAAGAATTAAGGGTGAATGTAGGTGAAATGAAGCTCATCACCCTTGCTGGGGTTCTCCCATTTGCAATCATCCATTTATTTTCTCAAGTCTATTTGCAGAACCATCATTAGTTACCATATTGTGAGGTCAAAAGCATAAACATGTGTTTGTTATTAGTTTGCTTCCAAGTGGACTTTTCTTTCTCTCTACAAGCCTAAACACTACACTGATTCTGTAGTGTTTCCCCTACAAATGTAGCGACAGATGAAGATATGTACCCAAGCTAGGTTCCCATATGGCTAATTTCTACATTTGTTTTAACAACACACAGATTTTTTAGGCAAATTAAAACACAAGGACCTCGGTATTCATGGCATTCTCTCCAATTCTGTCGTTTCTGTCTCCAAGTGTATGTTAGCAAGTCATACCAATGGAACACCCTGTATTAACATGAAGTGGGCAACCCCTCTTCCGTTGGGAAGTTGCTGAATCTTGATAAACTTCACTTCCTTTGGCTCACAAGACTTCCAGTGGCTTTGGCGAAGGTTTTGCCTGTGGCTCACAGCTTTCGCATCACCAATTTTCACAGTGGACATTGACGGTCAAGACTCACCACATGGCAAGGTGTTATAAAACAGGAATATTTGAAAGCAGGGAGTAACATGTTGATTTTAACATCTTTATAGTTGAAGTTTAAGGTTTCGACTTACCTTCCTCTCCAGTTGAAATGAGTGGAAAAGGAAGATTTCATTCTTAGAAAAGGATTGAATAGTGTGGTGGGAAAGCCCAGAGGATGGGGAATCAGACAGACCTGGGCGTAGATCTTAGTTCTGTTGGTCACTGTGTAAACTTGAGTATGTGACAACTCCTCCTGGCTTCAGTGTCCTCCTTATCTGTGATGTAAGAATCATAACACCTGACAGGATGGTTTAGAAGAGAACATGAAGCCATGTGTATATATAGCTAGGACATTGTGGCTATCGTTACAGGGGATTTAGAGAACATCTTCAGAGATGCCATTTCCCCTCCTCTAGATTTTTCTTTCTGTTCTCTTGTGGAGCTGTGTGTAATATATATGGCAGAAAACATGACTTAGAAATCAGTCCTGGCTTGAAATCCTTTTTCAGTTGGGAAGTTGCTGAATCTTGATAAACTTCACATTCCTATCTATGAGCTGGGGTAAGAAGACCTACCCTAATGTGTTTCTGTGAGGATTAAGCGAGACAGCGGATGACTATGGGGTTTAGCATTTGGTAGGTGTTTGAGAAATTAATGAAGCCCTATTGTCCTTGCTTCCAGAACATTCCCCCCCTTTATCCCCACATATGCCACTACCGAGCTTTTTGTCTCAACTCTTCCTCCAGGTTCACTTGGTGTTCTGTTCTGAAAGATGAGCACCCTTGTTGGAATACATTTTCTCAGAAATTGACAACTTGTAACTTTCCATTCTCAAGGTTGAAGGAAGATCTGCTCCCCCAGTTGGTGTCTTTGTTTCCCCGTTTGTTGCCAGCACATTCTATGCTGATAGCCCATGTTACAGATCAACATCTGGCAGGCAGAGATTGTCCTCACTGGCCCCTCGGATGTGGTAGATCGTATCTGTGAGATAAGAACCCTCAGAGGCGTCCCTCCTCTGGCCACTTAGACCACATGTTACCCAAGTAACATGACTACCATTTTTCTCTACAAGGTTGCTATTATTCTAAACTGCCACTTAAAAAAAATCTAATTTTGTTATAAGATCCTCATAAACGCCAGCAGTTAATGAAAGCAGGTTTATTTCTTGCTCTTTGGGAGGTGGCCACCCATGTCAGCATTGGAGGGTGTCTGCACATCCTTGCAGGCCCAACAAGTGGTGAACAGATGGAGTCTGAATTCAGAGCAGCCTTACCAAGAAAAAACTGTTCTTTCACCAAATGAGATTTTCAACATCTATTTGCAAAGAACTCTAAGCCATGGTATATTGGGAGAGTTAGCTCCATTGGTAATGAATGCATGAGCTGAAAGGCCACACAAACTCTATCAGCTCATAATTTTTATATACAAGCCCACCCTTGACTTAAATTTGGAGAATGCATGCATTTTTAAATGCTCATGCTGACTTTGTGCCAGAGTGGAACTTCCTATTGAGCAGTGGCTTGTCTTCAGTTTGGTCTAATGCCTTACCCCCAGCACACAGGATGCTCCTCTGGGTGCTTGGTAAGAAAAACACACACACAAAAAACCCTAACCCCATGGTTACACCATTCTCTTCAGAAAGGACCTCAGTGTAAAGAAAGGGGTAAGTGTGAGGATGGAGGTGTATGGGTGAGAGATGGGTTTAATGACATAAATACTTTATCACAAACGGGTTCACCATAGAGGCAGTATTCCACTGAGGGTTCAGTAAATTACTGAATCCCAGTTTCTCAGTCTTTCTCCCTTAGGTGAAACCTCTTTATTTGTGCTCCCTCTTTTAATCTCTCTTTGTTAGCCCTGCTGGTCATCGATCATTCCACTATATTGGTTCTTAAGTCTTAGCTCAAAGTGCAGTCACTTAGGAAGCTAATTAAAGATGCAAATTATTGGACTTCACTCCCAGAGAGTCTGTGTCTACAAAGTCCTCGGTGGGGCCCAGAAATTTGAATTTAAACAGATTACCACACTCCACCTCACCCACCCAAAAGACTCTAGCATAAACGGTTCTTGTGCCATATTTTGGGACCAGCTGGTCCATGCTGATGGAGAACAATTTGCTGCCCCGTGAGCAAGGTTGAATGGCATGAAAAGACCAACTTGAGGAGCTTTCCGTCATTTGAAGAGTTATCATTGCATCAGTGGAACCCTTGTAAACAATCTTATATAATACTCTTTCTTTAAATGAAATCAGACACTGATCCTCGAAGAAGAAGGGGGATAGAGCCCTGCTTCTTGTGCTCTCTCCCTCCATCTTCAGTGGCCCCAGGGAAAGGCAGCTCTTGGAGCTCACAATCCGTTTCTTCCCAAAGTGAACTTCGATGAAAGCCTGGGTTCCTGGGTCAAGAAAGAGCACCTCACTAGGACATGCAGTTTCCAGCTGCAGCCTCACCTCTACTTGGCTGTGTGGTCTGCACCTCTCTGAGCTCCAGTTTATCCCTGGAGGAAAAAGAGGGGTTTGTACTAGAGCAGCTTTTTAAAAGAAGTTCTGTCCTTTATGTCCTTTACAAAATACCTTTGTGACTTTTGCTGTAGATGAGGGCCACTCAGAGTATTATTTACCCTATATTTGTCTTTTTAATAAAATAAATCTATTCACTGTTCCTTACTCAAATATTTACGTAGGTTATGAGCTGAGCAGTGTTATCTGTGAAATCCAAAGTTTAATGTGCTAATTATAGTTTTTCTTTGCTAATATTCATGAAAATAGGTATATAGTCACTAAAATATAAAAGTATATAACTAAAGCCAGTGGTATGCACTCACCCTTGAGAAACATGGAGCTGGAAGATCTCTAAAAGACCTCCTGGCTTCCATAATCAGTGGGGTGAGTATCCAGGTAGATCGCTCTTGTTATTACCTTGGGGATTTGCAGATGGTGGCAGGTTATAGAGAAAAACAAAGAACTCCTCTGGGTGCCAGAGGCACGTGAAAGACTAGGGGGAATGGGGAAGAAAGAAATTGCTTGTAGTGCTGGGAAGAATGAGGGCGCTTGAGGCTTCGAGTGTACATACAAAGGATCCAAATGGCTCAAAGAGAGTTTTTAATATTAATTTTGTGGCGACATAGGGCCACCAGCTGCTTAATTTTATTTAGGTCTAATAGGGAGCTTAATAACCAAGAACATCATTGGTTTCTTGTTTGTTCCTTTTATTGAATGTCAAAGAGCTAACAGCTTTTATTACAGATCTCCCAGGGCCGAAGTTGGCTAGTTAGGGCAGTGGCAACACGGGGCTCTGGGGCAGAGTCCCAGGGAAAAGCCTTACCCAGTGATGCCCAGCATGTTTTGAAAACTGAATTGTAAATATATGGATTTCAGGAGACACTTTGTGGGAGGCAGAGGATAATGAAGGGTTGCTCGGGGCACACATTGTAGAATGAAGGATGTTTATGACCTGTTTGTTTCATGCAAGGGGGAAACAGTGACTCCAAATGTATACCCACTGAGCTGGTGTGGGAATGACACAGACAACTTACCAATCGTGGTGGTCCAGAGCAAGAAAACAAAATGCATTTGAAAAGTGAGGGAAACTGTAGCACAGTTAAATATGCCCAGCATCTAAGCACACTGATGAAATGGAAATCAGCTTAGAATACATAATAGGGTCAAAGCTGAGGCTTCAGAGACAGACTGACCTGGAGTCCAAATACTGACCCTACCACTTCCTGGTTGTGATTCCTTCCTTGGGCAAGGTACCTATCTTTCTGAGCCTTGGTTTATTCGCCTGTCAAATGGGTATAATAGGCACTAACTTTAGTATTTAATAACTTAAAGAACTTTGCACAATTAGAATTATTTATCAGTACATTGTAGGTGCTATTTTTTTAATCAACATTATGTGATAGGTTCATTTTATTTAGTTCTTCTATCAAATCCAATGAGGTAGTGGTATAGGTGGCCCATAGAGAAGGAATTGAAGTTGCTACATCTCTGGTGATTTCCCAGAAGTGCTCAATGAGTGACCTTTAATGACACACTCTTATGACTAGTATTATTCTTGAAAAATTCTCCCGTGATGATCTTGAGGTAACTGTGGCTGAGTTATCACCACATGATTCTGACTAAGGTTTCAAGGTTAAGGGGTCTTTTGCATAGAAAATTCCCATCCTTGGAAGTAAGGCACTTCTCAGAGGGTATAGGAGAACTAGATAGAAGTGAAGAACCGTGATGTGGTTCTATTCTGCCAACATCAACCAAATGTGGAGCTCTCTTTGTCAGCAAGGAAGTCACCCCTATTGTCAGGGGCGACAGGTGTGGAAGGTGTAAAGAGCAAGGTCTGACAGGGTGCTGTGAATCCCGAGAACCAGACCCTTGCTGGTCAGAGACTCCCACGCAAAGGTTCTTAATAAACTCTCTGGTGCTGTGAGTGTAAAAGCCCCAAATATGGACCCCCTCTTGAGACCAGTGGCACTTTTGCATTGAGTTTTGGAATTGATTCCTGGAAAAGATAAGGAAGTTTATAGCTCCTTTTCTTGTTTTTACTTACTTTGTCTTCATGTTCATGAATAATAATAACAAAAAAGAATGCCAGCATTCCCTGTGACATTAACCCTCTTCCCCACCTCCTTGTCCTCCACAGTGAGATTGCATGGAGCGTCTGTTTCTTTAAGGGCCAAGCTATGCCCTGAGTGTTTGTGCCATAAAAGAGTTACATGTGTGTCTCCAAGGAGTCTCCTCTCCCCCAGTTGCTTTATATAAATGTCCAATTAACAGCAGTGAAAAAGTTCTTGTTCCTAGCCTATCTGACAGAAGAAACAATGGAGGGAAACGGAGACAACCCCACTGCGATGGCTATATCCTACGTCTGTGATGCATTACCATAGACTCCGTTCCACATGGTTTTGCATTGTCTCCTCTTACATTTATCCTCCGACTATTGTTTCCTTTTGTTCAGCAACAGCTGGAATTGGTAAATTCATGTGTTGAGCCAATGTTTTCCTTTGCCCTGGCATTTCTAAACATTTATTTTCCTATGATCCAAAAATATCAGCAAAGATGCTCTTGGAAAGATCTTCATCTCACGCTGCCCATCGCCCTCTGATGCTGTCCCTTTAAATGAGGCTCCAGCGTTCACTTTCTGAAGTTCATTAGCTTGTGTTATCAATAATGTAGGATAATATTCTGGTGGAGCCTGAGTGCCTGGCCCGCCCCGTTTCCACTGTCAGTTTCCTTGTACCCTAGCAGTCCAGTGAACTTGATAAGTGTCCCATCATCCTGTTAATCAAATTACTTATGAACTAAAATTGACAGTTTTCATTAATTATAAAGGATTATTCTAATTGCAATTCAAATTTATTCATTTAGAACAGACGGCATTCAGTAATATTTCAGGAAATTTGCATATTAAATGGAGAGGGTCGTCCATTAAGTATGGTAATGTATGCATATTTCCTTATTTTTAACTTCTAGGCCATATGCACTGCTGCTACTTCAGCAGGTGAAAAACCAGAACGTGCTTAATTTGTTCAACAAACACAGGGGCCAGAGCACATCTTTTGGCACCGGGGACTGGCACCCTTCTACCTTATTCCTTCTGCTCTTCCTTTCCCCACCTCCCATGGCCCCGAACACAGCCAAAACCACGGTTGATCTTTCGAAGAAACTTTTTTGATAAACCTGGGCATCTCCCCCACCCCCCGCCTTTCCTTTTTCTTAAATGTAGGCACAGCTGGTAAGGGTTGATTGAAATGTTTTGCCATAGAAGCTGTGTTCATTAATTTCTTCAAGATGCTGAAGTAGGCATTAAGGTTGCCGGCTGGAGTCCTTCCCTGTGACATGTGGAACAGCAAGGGGCCTAATAGTCAGCCTTGTAACATCAACTGGTTACCCCCCTCGTGCGGCATGAACCTTTCCCCTCCAGTGAAAAATGAACCTGTCTGAGACAAAAGCACAAACCACGCATGCAATGAGACAGTGCCATTATTCACACCATATAGGCTGTTTTCAGAGATCATTAAAAATCATATCTCCATGATATTAATAAGCACCTTCCCTGATCCAGGTCTCGGGTAACAGGAAGGTATATTTAGAGCCGCCCTCACCACCTACCTAATCTGAGATCATGAATCTGGGAGGGAAGAAAAAATGTCTGTAAGATAAAGGCTAACAAGCTGGTGTGGTCGGAGCC
This sequence comes from Myotis daubentonii, assembly GCF_963259705.1. Lineage (NCBI taxonomy): Eukaryota > Metazoa > Chordata > Mammalia > Chiroptera > Vespertilionidae > Myotis > Myotis daubentonii. Next base: position 96,752,097 of record NC_081844.1, on the reverse strand, counting down.
ACTTGGCTTTTTAAGCAGCTGGTCTGTCCCAGTGTTCCTAGCATCCGTCCTCGTGGGGAAAGGGAGGGTGTGAGCCCCCAGCCACAGCAAGTTGTTTCCGGTGAGTTTTGCCTCTAATCCTAAGGAATTGATGATATCTAGTCTTAATGATTTGAATGCAGCATATGCCAGCTCATTCATCTCCAAAAACTCACATAGAATAACTGGCTGCTCATTTAGCCTGGTTTCAAGTAGACTTGTTTTTCATTTTTCTGCAGTTAAACTAAAAGCTTTGTTGTTCCACATACAGATATTCTATTTGCTGAGCATATTTATTTCAGTCTGTTTGTATAGCACTAGGGCTTTCGTGGCCATATGTTATTGATTGAAAAGCCTCTGCGAACTCGGATTCTGAATAGGCGCTGTGTCCTTGGGAGGTGTCCGAGAGGCAGAGACTGAGGGCCGGCTCGCTGCCTTGCCAAACCCATACTGAGGTCCCTTTCCACTGCTCTCCCTCCTCCCAGGCAATACATAAACGTCCCATCAATGCTTTGGTTGTTTACACAACCTCTCCCCAAATCTCAGAGGGAGCATGCAGTACCCTGTTCCTTCTTGTTGGGGTACAGCCATTCCTGCTAGCATTACTAGGAATGCCACTGAAGGAACAGACCACCAAAGGCTATTTTAGAAAACACTGATGGAAAATTCTCAGAAATCATTCAAGCCCACTGTTGAGTCCAGGGAAACATCCCCCCTGTGTCACATCTTTTCCTCCACTTAGTTCCGCGTTAGAACCATGAAAGCCCCGGTCCTAATCCTGTTTCTGATGAGAGTGAGTTTTCAATGTAAGTTTTAAAAAATTTAATTGTTACTGATTACTGACATGCAATAGTAAAATAATATAAGAGAATGCCGCAAATGATTAAAGTAAAACTTAACAGTGTATGCATTAAAAAACCCCATAACTCTACTTTTGTTATGGGAAATATTAAGTTGCATAATGTGACCCAGTGGTATAGGATAATTGCTTAAGAAACTCTATTATACAGATATTTTGTATATTGTATCCTCATGTGCAGTATTCTTGGTGATTAATTCCTCAGTAGAGGGAGGCTCTCTGGAACAGATGCTGATTATATCAGAATGTGGGCCGAAAGTGATGCCAGGAGTGGAGAGTGGGCACGAGTATGCCAGGCATCCTCTGGAAACTAGTGGGGGACATTTCTCAGAAATTGCTCTTGCAGTCAGCGTCCATACTATCTGCAAGAATAACTTCTAGGTCATTGACGGAGGGCTACATGTTATTTGATGGAGGTTGATGGAAAGAGAGAAGGATAAGTAAGAACACAAGACATGTATAAAACATGATGTAGCGCTAATGAAGAATTAAGTCCAATGGAGGCAACTAACCTCTCGGAGCTCCATTTCTTTTATATCTGTAAAATGGAGCTCACACTTGCTTTGCTATTTTTCATGGGACTGTTGTGAAAATCCCCTAACACCCATCTGTTTCTCAAACTCTCCTGTTCATTAGAATCTCCCAAGAATAGTCAAGATTACACATTCCTGGACCCTTTTATCTAAAGATTCCAATTCAGTAGGACTCGGGTGGGGCTTGGGAATCTATATATTTAAACATTCTCAGGTGATTTTTATGATCCAGCCCATTTTGAAGGTATATACTGCTCTACCTATACACTGCTCTTAGGGAGATAGACTTGCAAAGTAATTAAAAAGTAGTTCAAGACTGCACCTTTCCATAGCATTTTAATGGGGAAAGCTCTAGATCAGTGGTTATCAACCTTCCTAGTGCCGTGACCCTTTAATACAGTTCCTCATGTTGTGGTGACCCCCAATTTCATTGTTACAAATTAAACATAATTAAAGCATAGTGATTAATCACAAAAACAATATGTAATTATATATGTGTTTTCCGATGGTCTTAGGCGACCCCTGTGAAAGGGTCGTTCGACCCCCAAAGGGGTCGCGACCCACAGGTTGAGAACTGCTGCTCTAGATTATAAGAATGCCAAGAATTAACTAAATTCTGGAATTGGACCTCTGGCCAGGTAAGTTGCTGAGATCTGTTGATGAGAACAGTGGCTGCATGAATGTGCAGTGTTGGTGCACAAGTGGGATTTCTATGTGTCTATCCACAAGGATCCATGGGAAAGAACACTTACCCCACTGCCCCCTAAAACATGTACAGCCCAGACTCCTTAGCTGAGCCCCGAGTCAACAGCAGGTGCTTTTTAACCAAATGTCTAGGTCCTTCTGTGAATGGGTTCTTTATAGTTAAATAGACTCTAGAGGTGAAACTGTCATTACTTACCCACTAAAGAAATGAACCTGGAGACATGGAAGAGAGAGCAGTCTCCTGCCTGTGAAAGCATATGGAAATGACAACAGAGTTCAGGTATGGCTATATTTATTAACCATTATTGATGCAGAACCACTTCATACTATGTCAGAGTAGAATAAATTGGATAACAACGGGATGACAGCATCATCTAATCTAATATCAGTGTTGCTTGGTAGTTATATTTTAGCTGCCAAGTTGGGCGCGGAGATTCTCTGCTCCCAGTGGTTCCAGTGGAGGATCAAAGCAGGAATAGTAGGTGCACTGTCTGACTTGAGGCACCCTCAGGCCTAGGCAAGGTGGGATGGAGTGAGTGAGATGATTTACTCATTTTCTATGCTATCATAGCTGAAAATGCATTGCTTCACATTTTGGTAGATATGGATTGTAGGTTGGTTTTCACAGAAATAAGAAAAATGATGGCTCTTCTTTTTCTCTCTTTTTTTCCCCCCATCCCAAGAATTATGCACAATTTAATAAAATCGCCATCTTTGTCAAACACTTTTTGTTCATCAACTTCTTGTAACTAGTGGATTGCTAGGCTGGTTAGAGACGGAAGTAAATGGTTGTGTCTCTGGCCTCTTAGGAGCTGACAGCTTTTGTTAGACATACGGAGTTAGGTATGAAACACACATAGATAAATGAGCAAGATTGAACATTAAAAGAGTAAATCAAGTGAGGTTCAAGCATTTTGTATAAAATGGGTGTTACATTTAGTTTTAGCATTTAGTGATTTCATGAAAGGGAGGAGATTTGCAGAGTTCCCCTGCTCAGATAGGTGACTCACTGAGGCAAGTTTTCTGGGAGTAACTACAGAAGTTCCTCAGAAGAAAATTCTCTCTGTAAGCACTGCTTTAGCTCCCCGTTCCCCACACCCTCATATACACACACTACTTTAAAATATTGGGAATTTATTTTTATTTTGAATGGAAAACTCTGGATCAGCAGGAGCTAATAGGAAATAGAATTTTGCAGATTACTTGAGAACAGGTATGCTTCCTTCAGGGGCCACAAATAGGACTCTACAGTTTCCTATTGCTTAGCTGCAACAAACTTCAGCCAGCCTTTGTCTGGGGTCATTCTAGTAGTTTTCAAGATCCTGCACAAGTTACTGTGATGTGCATCTAGAGAAGAGGGGCTCACAGTCTCCAGATCTTTCCATACACCATAAAGGCCACTTGTTCTGAGAAATATGTGAAGATGAGAAAAAAGATTACCGGGTATTTCTGAGATTAGTCTGAGGACATGCATCAGTTAATTTTCCATTGAACAAAGGAAAGCACACCTAATAAAATATGTTTTAAAAAAGTCCTATTTTTAAACACTTTATCTTTATTGTTGAAAGTATTACAGGTGTCCACTTTTCTCCCCCCACTGACCCCTCTACCCCCCCCCCCCCTTGCCCCTCCATGGCCTTTAACACACTATTGTTTGTATCCACGGGCTATGCGTATATGCATATAAATTCCCCAGTTAATCTCTCCACCCTCATCCCTATCCCCCAAAAATCATCTTTGTGGCAGAGATTAAGCATACTGAATCTTTAGGGTAAGATCTAATCCCAATGTAATTGATGCTCATAATTCTTCTTGAAATGTTTTCCAAGTAAGAGGTGTGTTTAGGATCTAATGGTGTCCCATCTCCCTCAACATAGCCTTATGCTGGTTTCATTCCACTAATTTTGAAGTACTATTAGTGGGAACTAAAAGTGTCTTTTTCTAAGAGAAATGTTGACAGAAGGGTAGGCTTTTGTGAAAGATAGACCAACATGTGAAAGGTATTTTTAAAGTGTCATTACACTGGATTCTGGGGTAGTTTATCTTTGGAAGAGCCACTGCTTGGTGGGTGGCTTGGTTCTGCTTGGTATGGTGACGATTTATTTCCATTTTACAGATTAGGACACTGAGACCAAAGGAGGACAAGTAAATTGTTTCTGCCTGGTATTAGAGTCAGTAATGAAATGCCAGACTTATTTCAGAGCTCAGTTAGGATGGTAATGCTTCTTCATTCCAAATGGATGCAATTGGGAAATCAGGAAATATGCATCTGATTATATTAGAAACCCTAAAATGTATTCTTCTGGGTCTGATCTTCTCCATGCTTCTTACCTGATCTGGAACTGCCAGCACCCTTGTAGTGACCAGAGCCATTCTTCCTGAAGAGCAAGGAGTCGCAAGAGGGCTGAATTCTTCCAGACCCTACCAGTGATCAGAGTGTGCCCTGAGGCATGGGCTTTGGTTACCTTTAATTAGTATGCATAACTTCAAATGGTCCTAATGGTCATAAAATGATCTGATTCTCTTTAATATGCAACCAGAGTTCTCGGCGCTTTCGCCCCATAAGCCCTTATTTGGCATTCATTTCTTTGTCTTCTAGGATCATGTATCCTGTGACTATACCTTTTGTGAGCAAAGGTTATATATGTGTAAATCTGTATAGTTACATGTAGAATATGGGCCAAATGTGCAGAAAAGAAACAAATGTTTAAAAAGCCCCAAGGAAAAAAACACTACCACCCTCACCTAAGCATATTGGGAGGTTCCATCAGAGAGGAAATGCAAACATTTGATGCAGTTTATGACACATCCATACATTTCCGTCGTTCTTCTTTCTTGCTGCTGCCTATGAGTTTCATTTTCCCCTGTGCCATAATATTAATGTTCTTCCCCTCGCTGGCATCCCAGCCTGGGGGTCACAGCTCCTGTTTCACAACACGAGACACCCAGCCATAAATCTCCGTTAAATAATACAGACGGCAGGAGGGTCACTGTGGAGAGAGCCAGTCGGTCTGAACAAAGTGGCATTGATGCATGGCAAGTGGAACAGCTTGACCAGGGCCCTGCTGGACAGGTAGAGTGTGGAGCAGCCTTTAGTTAAGGGGAGGGAGGCATGCGCTCTGCATGGTTCCAAAGAGCCAACCAGATCTGGTTCTCAGTAGGATTTGGCTGCCAATCACAGAGGCTTCCTGAGAATAATCACATCCCCTCTTCCTGGCTCAGGCTGGAATGCCTGATTAACATAATTTGTGTTTGGAGGTGCAAACACATCTCTGGGTATAAATCTGCATTTCTTGAGGCCTCTTCGCCATATTTAAAATGAACTTGAACTGCCAGGGTGGAAGTGACAATGCACACCTGGTCGGAACACACGATGTGCTTGAGGGGAAGCTGTTTCATTATTCCAGGACCCGGCGTGATTAACTCCAGGGGACGGGAAAAGGGGGGCTGAAATTTGAACCTCAACTTGCGGAGGAGCTCCTTCAGATGGGGCAAGAGATGAGGGCTTAGCCAGGGATTTGTTTTTGTCAGCAAAAATTTTAACATATTAACACTCATGGGCCAAGGTATCATGTTAGGATCATGTATCTTGTGACTATACCTTTTGTGAGCAAAGGTTATATATGTGTAAATCTGTATAGTTACAGATAGAATATGGGCCAAATGTACAGAAATAATTAGTTTGTGCATAAAGATATATAGTGCATGTGTGTGTGTGAGAGAGACATCCCAATAATTTAGAAACTAATTGACAAGCATGTGCCATATAAGTCATGTGCCATATAAGTAAAGACGGGGCTAGTGAGAAGAGCCACAGTGTTTCCTCTGACAGCTTTTCAGGATTTGTGTGTTGGTTATCAGTTGCCAAACTGCAGCTCAGTAATCTTCATCTGCTGAAGGGGTGTTGGGGCAAAGATTAGCATCTCATTTTGTTAATGTTTCCTTGGACTCCTTTTTCTGAAACTTCTTAGTCACACTTTTGAAAAAAGTCAATGTGGCTTTTAGTTTCTCAATTACCTAACTTGTTATAGTGGTTGGGGAGGGGTTTGCATGGATGGGATTTCCAGAATCTACTGTGTGCCTGGTAAATGCACTGATAACAAAGTGTACATCAACTCAGGGAATGATTATGCTGGTCTTGGTTGGCTCCACTCTGAGCATTTGTTATTTTTTTAAAAATATATTTTATTGATTTTTACAGAGAGGAAGGGAGAGGGACATAGAGTTAGAAGCATCGATGAGATAAAAACATCGATCAGCTGCCTCCTGAACACCTACTACTGGGGATGTGCCCGCAACTAAGGTACATGTCCTTGACCAGAATTGAACCTGGGACCCTTCAGTCCGAAGTTCAAACGCTCTATCCACTGAGCCAAACTGGTTAGGGCATTTTTTAAAAATTGTTGACATTAATTGCTGCTGTAATGTCATAATTGCTCAAAAGATACACATTTGGGTGATGGTGGTGGTGAAGGAAGATAACTGATTCAGTTCTTACTCATTTAAAATAACAAATGATATTGATTACTCAACAATTCATCTAATGGAACTAGGAGACCCATGAGCTTTGAAAGGTTTTGGATAATGTTAACTTCCCAGACTCTTGCTTCTATTCATAAAATTTTGCTTTTTCAATTTATTTAGTTTTACACAGGTCATCTCAGAGATGAGCTAATGTCTTACAAAGTGACTCTAAATGTCAATGGAACATTTGATGATAGTCTAAAATACATAAGCATTTTCTCATATTTGTAAGCCACGTGCATAATTTTGGCTTATCTTTTTTACTTCATTAGTAAATGCATATTTGCAATTCTGTGAAGAAGCTACTTTTTTTTTTTGCTTCTGATTTTATTTTGATGACTTTTCAGACCTAAGGGAAGCATATTGACAGCCTTCTGTGTGCCTGTGCTGTCAGCCTGCACCATAGTTCCCTCCTGGTCCCAGCTACCCAACTGTTAACCTGTCTGGGTCCCCATTGGAATGACTGCTGGCTGAAGGCAGGGATGATTTCTGTCTAGTTCACTATTTTACCCCTGGTTTATGCCCTACTGATTGCCTGGGCTTTCTTGGTTTTAGCATCAAGAGTACCAAACACAGGGTGCCCCAGAGTCCCAAGCCATCTTGGCCCACAGATGCTCGTCAGTATCCCCTAGATCAGTGATGGCGAATCTGTGACACGCGTGTCAGAGGTGACATGCGACTCATTTATTTTTTTTAAAATATATTTTATTGATTTTTTACAGAGAGGAAGGGAGAGGGATAGAGAGTTAGAAACATCGATGAAAGAGAAGCATCGATCAGCTGCCTCCTGCACACCCCCTACTGGGGATGTTGCCTGCAACCAAGGTACATGCCCTTGACCAGAATCGAACCCGGGACTCTTCAGTCCCAGGCCGACGCTCTATCCACTGAGCCAAACCGGCTAGGGCAGCGACTCATTTTTTTGGTTGATTTTTCTTTGTTAAATGGCATTTAAATATATAAAATAAATATCAAAAATATAAGTCTTTGTTTTACTATGGTTGCAAATATAAAAAAATTTCTATATGTGACACGGCACCAGAGTTAAGTTAGAGTTTTTCAAAATGCTGACACGCCGAGCTCAAAAGGTTCGCCATCACTGCCCTAGGTAAACGAGTCCCTCCATCCTACAGAGCTGAGAGTCAGGTGAGAGGAAAGTGCACTTAGCTCCTGTTGAACATGAGTCAGCATCATCTTCCTGCTGATGATGGGGGGCGGGGACTGTGTCTTCTCTGTTTCTTTGAATTTCCCATGATGGCCTAGAAACCCTTTCAAGGTAGAGCTCAATCAAATGCTATATAACACATGATCAAGTACTCAGCTGTTCTGTAGTGTAAACTCAGGCTCTGTTCCTTCCTGGCACCACGAGGCCGAGCGAATTCCTTGCTCTCTCTATCATCATTCTCCATGATCCTCACTCATAAAATGGGGACGATAGCAGTACCTTCCTCACAGGCCTGGTGCCATGGTTCACCAAGTCAAAGGACAGAGCACAGTGTCTGCTCCGTGTGGGTCAGGTGCATGGTGTGTGCACACTGTTTCTCCTCTTCCCCTGTACCCCACACTGCCTCCAACATGAGACAAATGTTGAGCATGAAGGTAGGTCACAGTCTTTTTGGTGACATGTCCTGCTATACTGAATTTGGAGTTGTTTTGGTGTACAGTAGCTTGCCTGGAGGAAAAGTACCCTTTCCTGTGTATGACTGGTTTCTAAAATGCCGCATCTGTGTCACCCAGAGTCTACTTGACTTCCGTCCACTTTGCTGACATTGGAACGATAGGCAGCCAGGCAAGCACTCGGTTAGAGGTGGGATAGGGAAACTGTTGCTCACAGATTCAGGTCCAGCGTGAACATGAAACAAACCCAGGCTGGCTAAAAGGGAAGCTATGGAAGGAGGCATATTCCATATTGATTTTGTCTTTAACCCTCTCTCCTCACTGTATTATCCTCCCCAGGCTAGGACCTGTGTAGGTCAGTTGCAAAGTCTCTATGCTGCTAACCTCAAAGAGATGAAAAGTATACTTGGGTTAAATGACGAATCAATCAGGAGCGATTTATAAATAGCTTCTTTTAATGAAGGCATGTGTTTCATGGAAATAATCTCATAAAAATGACTGCTGTATTTTGCTCCCCTCCTCTCTGTCCCCGTATCCTTCCTGCTACCAACTAAATGGGAAAAGGGCAAAGGTTTCCTTACAGGTTCCTTGTTTTCTTCATTTTTCCGCCAGCGAGTGGCAGAATAAAGAGGAAGTGTCACTATTTTGCCTTTGGAACTTTAGTCATTAAATCCCCTTTGCCCCAGCCCTGGTGTTGCATATTTCAATAATGAGCAAGAGAAATTGTTTTATGGCAGTTTAATAAAAGCAGAAGACAAATGTTGCTTCTGTGCAAAGGAACTGAATTACACACTTCATGAACCAAATTAGTACCACAACATTTGGCTTTGTTCAAAAGGTGATACACATTTATGGGCCCATTTTTCAGCAAGATAAATACGGCGCAGGCCAAGATTTCCCTGAAGTAAATATTGTAAATAATAAAAGACTCTGCCAAGGAAAGCTGAGAAATGACTTAATCCTCACCCAGTTACACCGCGATGCCAAGATGCCACTGTCTGGACTCTCAAACAAACTGCCCGTTTAGTCAACTCATCTCATGATTAAGAGAGTGCAAGGCCCTTTAATTTCCCAGTAATACTCAATATTCCTCAATTCTGGCCTTAAAAAAATATTCACATAGGAGCCAGGGCATTTTATAGCATAAGTAGATTTGATTACCAAGTAACAAAATATATTTTGAGGGCAGTTTGGAGTCACACGGCAGAAATGTTTATGTGAATAGGTGCAAATTGGGAGACTTTTACAGAAAGTAAAAGCTATCATTCTGGGCCTAACCCGCATCCTCATTTAGTTTCAGCTTATTCCAGTTTGATTTCAGCTCACGTTTTCTGCTAGCAAAATGGGCTGAATGTTTTTGTTCCTTCTATGCTGATTGTCCTGTGAGAAGCTGAGTTGGTGAAGAGAGTGCGTTGAGATACTCTGGTTAATGTGAGAATTCACAGTGCAAGCCAGTGCAAGCCATCCATCCGGCTGCAGGGCATGTCACAACAGCTCCTGTAGCAGGGCCTGCTGTTATCTTAGTGCTGGAGGCCAACGTAACTGCTGCCCAATAGAAATGGATTGAGTGATGAGGTTTGAGACAGGCATTAGGGAGTGGAGGCGACTGGGATAAACTGGTGAGCATGTGTCCTTCTAAGGCTGCAGTCTCTGCTGAACCCCAGATAATTGTTGCCATATAGGAATGTGGAACTAGTATTGCTGGAATGCCTCATTTCCCAAGAAATTTGGGAAATCTTGATTTTTTTCCCCCCTGTGAAATCTACTGATTTTTAAATGCTAGTCGCTAAAAAAAAAAAAAGCAAAAAAAAAAAAAAAGGGCTTGTATCCCAAATAAAACAAAGGCCATGCATGAGCTCAGAGTGTGTGACTTCTGCTTTGCAATTTAGGGTCCAAAACAGGGCAAAACAAGTACACCGTGATGGACAGCATTTAGTCCTGGGGCTGAGCTAAAGACAGCAGCTCACATTGCGCCAGGCTCTGTCCTAAGCTGTGCGTGGTTTACCTCATTGAATCCTCCTCCCCCCTGTCAAGTAGGCATTATGAGTAAGTACTAGTATGTTTCCAGTTTCACAGATGTGGAAACAGGCCCCAGCAGGCTGAGGTGGGATTTGAATTTAGATCAGCTCTGTGAGCTCTTCTTAAGCACCAAACTGCACCTTGATTTGGCGGTGTGGCCCAATTGCAAGTTCAGTGGGATAGGACTCAGGGACTTGGGTCTTGGTTTTACAGCCGCCTTCCTTTGGGAATAGGTTCTTTATCTGAGGACATCCTGAGCCTCTGCGTCTCACCGTATCAAGTGGAGATAATACCACCTGCTCGATTTAACCTCACAGAGTATGGGGAAGGATGACAGCAGAAATAAGTGCAGAAGAGTGTGGAAAATTATGAAGTACTCTGTCAACACAAGCGGAGATGGCGATAGTGCTCATAATTAATCAGAGGACACAGAGAGGTGAGACTGTGAAGCCGCTGATTGTCTTTGGATCAAATACAATTAAAAAGCAATCCTTTCTTGAGTCTTCAACTCAATAAAGTGTCTATTTGTAGAAGTGGCTTAAAACTGAACTCACTTTGAAAATTAATCAGCCACTGCTAATGGCTGGGAAGTTAGCAGAACTGGATGTATTTTAAGGGAAAAAGAGCAAAAGAGAAAGAGATCCACCAAACAGGAGTTAACAGCCTGTTGTCTACCAGGCTTATGACAGGGAGGACAGACCATGAAGGCCCCGCACTGCCAGGGCCTTCCACACCCCATAATCAAGGGACTCCCTTTCGGAGAAGCCAGAAAGAGAGGCCATTGCTGGCCAACATGAAACTGTTAATTGATGCTGGCTAGTGGAAGAAATGCATCATGACCCAGATACACTGAGCAGTTGAAGGGGGAAAGGGAATAGAGACACATAGAAAAGGTGGAGGTAAATACCCAAAGGAGATGCAGAAAGCTGTTTATGAGTATAAGCAGTGAGTAATCTTCTTATTTATGAATGAATGAGCTGACAGGGGGAAGGGGAGCTTTGTGGATTCTAATCACATCCTCACAGAACAGGCTTCCTCATGGAAGGGGCTCTTTCCTCATTGACATGTGTTTTCTTCTTCATACCTGTATCTCCAGCTAATGGTGGTACCAATTTGTCCTCTGAACTTTGATTCAGAAGATCCCAGCTCTTTTCACTTAACAATATCTACTTTGCTTCAGGAAACTTTCTTCTATGCTTTCTAAATGACTTGTTTCTCCTTCTCCTCTTCCCTCTCTCACTCCTGCCTGGCAAAGTCTCTAATACCCCTCCCATAGGAACTCTCCCATCTTTGAGCTTTGGTCTCACCACCCCCATATGGAACCCTTGCTCACTCGTCTCTGAAAACAACTGTGTGTCTTTGGGGACCATGCAGAAATCTGCTCTGCTCCTACAAGAGAGCAGATTTTGGCCTCACTCTGCTTTGATCACTCCATTACTCAAGTCAGTTTAGGATTTGGGCAGAGTCCCTTCAACAATACCCTTGTTCTGTTATTGATTTGTAATTATTTTAGAGGTGGAGTTTTGATTGTATCTTGGGGTTGTCTCCTAATTTGTGATAGGACTTCTTATTAGCTTTCCAAGGTTTTCTTCTCCTTTTCTATAGCCATAAAAAAATACACACAGCTATCTTTACTCTCAGTAAATGGAGGGCAGCATACTGTAGGGGTAAGAGCATGGGTTTTTGAATTAGAAAATTTGGTTTTGGATCTCCTCTTCACTACTTAATGTTAGTATAAACCTAGGGGAGTACTACCTCTCTAAACCTTGTTTTTCCTGTCTCTAAAAAGGCAGTTAAAAGAATACCTGCATCATATACCTAACATATACCTAGGTAAAGTATCTAATGTATGTTTTTTATAAATTCTTAATGAATGCTAGCAATGATTATTGTGATAATGCTAAGTATTTGTTGACTGACTAAATGTACCGCTCTTCCTGGCACATAATTAGCAATTGTGCTCAGTCAGGGTTGGGTGTTGAATGAATGAATGGATGAACAGATGATTGAATGAATCCATGAATTCACTTGAGCCAGAAGACACAGATATGTTCACTCATTTATTTTTGACTACCTACCGAGTAGCAGCTGGGAATATAACTGTGAACAAGACAAACAATGTCCCTGCACTCATGGGCTTAAATCCTAGTGGAGGCAGACAGATAATAAGCAAATTAAATAAATAATGCAGCTAAGTTTTCACATGATAAGTCTTAGTCATGGTAGGTGAGTGTGAGGAACATTAGAGAGAACAAGCAGTAGTTATCTTATAATCAACCCAGTGGAGACTAGTGAATGGGTTCTAAGGTCCAATGAGATGTATGAGAGAGAGAGACATGTTCTGTGTTACTCCCAAGAGCAAGAACCAGATCCAAATTATGGAAGCCAACAAGGAAACTGAATTTGAGTCTAATTGAGACATTTCTGGTTTAGTAGTCAAGGAGTAACACAGACTACCCCTGGGGACAGGGCATATGTCATTAGAAGAGGATGCCAAGTAGGATCTGAGGGACATATTAACATCATTTATAAGGTTGCTTTGAAGAATCTCTAAGGTTATTTCCAGTGTAAAGATGACCGAGTAAACAGAAGAGGATGGCACCTGGGGAGGAGTTGTGGTAGAATGGGAAGAACACAGGCTTTCTCAGATGATTCAAATTCCATGGTCTGCTTACTATTTGTGGAACCTTCCTTAACTTCTCTCAACTTTACTTTCCTCCTCTGTAGAATGGGAAGATTCATAGGAATGAAATGAGAATTCAGTTAACCAAGGCATGTAAAGTACTTAGCATAGTGCTTGGTGTCCAATCAATGGCAGTTGCTATTGCAATAGATATTTCGGTGGTTATTGTTATTATCACCAAAATTGGGAGCAGTCAACTAGGGCTCTGCTTCAGGGGACCTTCCTGCCGAGGCAGTGACTGAGGAATAAGTCAAGGCAGTAGTTAAGGGTAGATGGGGAACAGGTGGTAGCTGTCTTGTTGCAGAAATGAAAGATGGAGTACATGCTCCAATTCCCAGGCCTGTGCTCAGGTCATGGCCCAATCAGAACTACCTAGAGAGCTCTTTCTCCTCCCAGGTCACAGACATTTTCCTTTTCTCATTCTGTCCCCTTCTGAGCTTCCTTTAGTGTTAATAGGAATTTGATTTCAATAGGAAAGAAACAGCTGGAGTAGAAAGAGATGGAGGAATAAGGACACAGTATGATTTGTTTCTACATCTCCCCTTTCCTCCCTGAGCTTAGCATCCCATGTCTTCAGGGAGATGGCCCTGATGCTATACTCATATATGCCTTTGGATCTACACATCTTTGTGTAAAATATAACCCCAGAGGGAAAAACATAAGATCTTCTTCCTCAGTAAGAACCTGTCAGTTCTTCTGGTCCAAAATGACTTCCTGTGAAAATGCCCTGCAGAGGCAGGAAGCAGCTCCCGAACAGAAGAAGCATGAGGCACATCTGGAGAGAACCCAAGCCGGGAACCTGAGGGCCTGACCATCTGCCAGAGGGCCAGATGCTGCTGCTGGAAGCCTCTTGCCTCCCGGCTTGTCATCTGGGTCCGATGATGCCATCCAAACGAAGGACCACAGAGTGGGAGGGCAATGAGCCATCCATCTTCTCCCACTCACAGTTTTTAATTGTGTGACATGGCCTGGGGGGGGGTGGTTTGGGGAAGGGGATTAATAGTTTGCCCACAAAACCGCACCTTCTTCATGGAAAAGGCCATCCTACAACAGATGGCTCTGACCACCCAGAATGTATAGAAAATCATCCCATTAAATATCCCTCTCTTATTCTTTACTCTGAATAGGATGGACGAGGAGGCTTAGCTGTGGAGTTGTCAGTGGGAACTGCCATCTTCTGTGAACTTGGGAGTGTACTGAGAGTTTCTAAGCAATCACACTGGTCATTACATTATAGGGTTTCCCCTATTGCAAGTGTTCTTCCTATTAACAGCTTTGGTGTCTGATTTTGGTCAAAGCAGATCATTGGGATTCAGAGGGATAGCCTCTCCTTTTTCCATTGCAGAAGCAATCAAGGGTCGGTGCATACGGCACTCATAAAAGGGAAATGATCAAAATCACACACACCAAAAGGACTATTAAGTTCTGGATGAGATGACGGCTTGGTGTGATTCCTACCATTCAGGAATGTCTTTCTGCCTCATAATTGCTCACTGACAGATAGACTTACCTGGTAAATGTGTAAAAAAATGGTAAATGAAGTAGCATTCTCTCTTACGCCGGCATACCTGTTTTATGCTAAAGCCATAGGCACCTAGGACAGTTTTAGCGAGGGCGTGTTTTCCGTGCCAGGAAATGGCTGTGTATTATGTTTTTATACCAGTGTATGTGTGCTTTAACTTACAAAGAATCGCAGGACTTTCTGGGTGCATGTCAGGCATAAATTGTGTTAATTTTAAAGAGGCACCTGTTGGAATAGTTTAACACATCGTTTTTAATCTCACATAATGATTCAGATACAGGATTATGTAACTCAAGAATTGAGAGAAGGCGACCTGCATTCAACAATATCAGGAGAATTATATAAGTCTAAACGGTTAGGCCGCTGGTAGTCCTGCATTCATTAGGAGAATGACTAGGGAATATTGAGCTGGCACTGTGTTGTCACCGTTCATTGTAAGCAGGTTAGGGTGTCACTGGAGAGGGGCAGTTTTAAGTTTCATCTCAGGAGTTTTCTTTTGAAAGGGCTGGTAAGACCACCACCTCAGACTGTCTTACTGCCCTGAAACATGGGTCCTTCCTGAGACTCATTGTTATTTTGTGCTGCAACTTCTGCTGAGAAGGGTTGCTCCTCCAATAGAAAAGCTAGGTCCCCAAGAGACAAAAGAGATAATCTGCTGCTTAATGTGGGGATGACAGTCGCACCGAGTGTAATACTAGCCGTGGAAAGTCTGAGGTTTTGAAAATAGCAGAAGTGGAGAAAACAAAAATGTGGTGTCAATTTATATTCAAAATTGTCTTCTATTCTGTTAAGGCTGACAAATGTCCCACTCAGGGAAACCTCTGATATTGGGTAGGTGGAAAGAAATAAAAGCTACTTTATGAAAATGAAAAGAAATATCCTATTTCAAGATTGGGCCAAATGCCTCAAGGCTCAGTGGTGAAAGGACTTCTGGTTCTGGTTGGTGATTCATCTCAAGGATTTGAGCACATTGGACTCAATGAGTAATTTCTGAGAAAGTATAGTGAGGGGCAAACACTTTTCTGTCAGCGTCAGAAATTCTTATGTCTGGCGTCAAGTGTTTAGCAATGGTGTGGAACAGTTGCCGATGCAAATATTGGTAAAACGGGAACACCTGGAGCTATGAAAAAGGACCAGGGGGGCTATTCAGACCCAAGATGATGTTTCTGGTGTCCAGCAGCTGGTTACCTACTTTCTATAATGATAACACCATGTTTGATATTTTTTTAATGTTTCAAAGACCAAGGGTAATCTTAAAAGTCATGGTCTTTAAATAGCAAGAGATTAGATTCTTCTGGGGAACTGGACTCTGCCAACATATTTCCTTTTACACAGTTTCAGGATTAGCAATGACCTCACAATGGCAAATAGTCACAGGTAGTGTTTGTCAATCACTCTGAACACATTGCCTGTCACCTTTTGTACATCATCTCATTTCCTCCTCCTCAGAGCAGGTACTATTATTATCTCCATTTTCGATTGCTGAACCTCCCCTACTCTTTACAGATTGAGACAAGACATTATTCTCCTTTCCCCAGCTAATCGTTTTATAAAGGAAGGTGAAAGTGACTTAGTCAAAACAGCCATAGAGACCGTGGCAGAACTTGAACCTGAATCGATCTTGTGGCTCCAGGGCAGTGCTTTTTCTGCCCTTGGATGAGAGCTCTTCTGAAGTTGGTTGCATGTAATTAACATAGTCAACTTGAGCAGTTCGTTTATTAATTTCATGTATATATTAGCTCTTCTTTAAATTAGATGAGAACAATGATGCTTTTATTTGTTCCACAGTCGTACTGAGTGGCTAATGGGTCCTTAATCAATACAAACTGACTGCTCAACATGTCTCTTGAGTTAAATGTACCTTGCGCTGAAGTCAAGGGCCCCAAATTTCAACTCTACCTCCATTGCTGCTTGGCTGTATGACTTTGGGCACATCTCTGAAACCCTAGTGGAGCCACCTAGAAAGGTTGGGTAGAGGGGGAGACATCCAGTTTGCTCCTGATCTTCTAACTAAAGAAATGGGATTTCAAAAATGGGAAACCTTTAAGTTTTTTTTTTCTAGAAAAAGTTTTTAAAAGCTTATTCGTGTCACTTTGGCTACAGAGACAATTTTGATGGAGTAATGAAGGAAGGCGGAAATATTCTGGAAAACAAAGCAACCATCCATGTTGCATCCGATATACCCTATGTGTGTAAATATGTACAACACATGTGCACAACAACAGAGGAACAAGAACTTTGAAATAATACAGTTTAAATCCCAGCTTCTGCCACCTAGCTGTGTGGTCTTGAACAATTCAAGCTTCTTAAGCTTTGATTTCTTCATCAGGAAACTGTGGGTAATAACACTGTCTTAAATGAGATTAAATGAGAGAATTATGAAAACAACCAGCTCTTTGAGACATTATGAGTCATCAAAAATGGCAGCTATGACTTATTGTTGAATGAAATATTTATTGAGTAGTCAGTCTTTCAGAAATGTGTATAAAGACTAAGAAGATCCAACAAAGTCTGGACAGCCCTATGGATGCTCACTATCTAATCTATAGGAAATGAATTTTAAAAGAACAAAAACCTACTTACTATCAAGATAGTAAATAGTATTGAGCAGAAGATAAATGAATATTCTGTGATCTGGTCTCCACATAAGATTTCACAGTGTCCCTCAAAAGCTCTGGGTCCTTAAGTGGTTAAGGAATACTTTATTGTAATTGCAAGTGATTTGAAACTTGCCTCAGAGAAGGGTAAACAATGTTATTATTTTCTTCTTTTGTTGTCTTTGAGTGTTAAGGATCTTTTCTTGTTCAACCTACCTTTGCCCTCATCATTTTTCATGTGTTATCTGTTTGGAATTTCACTGTTATTTCCTATATTCTTTGGACCTCCTCCTCTTCTTTGCCTCTCTTATTTTTGCTGCATCAAAAATTCATTTCAGGAGAAGACATGTGTCAATAGTTCCAAAAGTATAATGTGGCTGATTTCTGGAATTTTATTTTTGGAACTTGGAAGCTGCATGCTAACAGCTGGTTAGGGAACATGAACTTCAGATATGTTTACAGACTGGGAGAGGTTTCTACCTTTGTCTCGAGGGATCCAGGTTAGAGATCGGGTTGTTTAGGCTAGCTGTCTTCAGAATTTCCCTTGGCTAGATCACTACTTCCTATCCAAATTGCTCACTCTTCTCCCCTCAGAAAATATCTTATTCACTGATATTCCTCCACTGGAATGACAGCATTGTCTTCAGTCCCTGAGCTGGGTAGGTGACTTCTTTAAGCCTCAGGCTACTCATCTGAAGATCGGGCATGATATTTGGGGTTGCTGTGAGTGCTAAATGAGATAATACATATAAAATGCTTAGGGTACATAGCAAGCACTCAGTAAAGATTCATTGATTTATTATTAATTTTATTATCATTATTATAAAATACTCCCCAAATATTATTTTTACTGCCTTTTTATACTTTTAGAATGCTATGCAAAGTACATTGCTGATAGCAAATGCTCAATGAATAATGTTGATGACCACCATGTCATACTGGCATCTCACTTATTATTGATGTTTAGAGACCTATAAAGGAAAATGATAATCCATTCTCTTCAACTAGCAAATGAGGGAATTTGGACAAGGTTCTCACATACTGAAATTGATTTTGGTATTCATTATAATCTTTTAAAATTCCACTTAGTGTTTCTATTCATTTCAGTGATGAAGTATTACATAATATGCATATGTGTAGTATTTGTGCCATATTACCTTTCTAATACTTAAAGCACTCTGAGTTATAAAACAAATCTGGTTCCATAAGTGGGCTCAGATAAGGGGCCATGGATTTAGAGACATGGAGGAACTTGTACTTTAGACTGCTTTCACATACATTAGCCCATCTGATGGGTTGCAAAAGTCCATTGAAATTGGCAGGGCAGATGTGAGCTCTGTTTTACACATGAGGGAATGAAAATTCAGGGAAGTGATGACCTGCCCTTCTGGCACAGTAAATAGCTGAGGTACCATGTCCTTCCCACCACACTCTGCTCTTCTCTGTTTTATTGAAAGAACAACTAATCCTGCCACCATGGCCATGGAGGAGGTGATATCAGGTTTGGGCTTTAAAGGATGGATCACTGTGCAAATCCACCAATAACTATAGAAAGGGAGGGGCTGGTGCTTCTTGCCTTGGGACCTTCTCAGAGTCAGGGAGAATAATCTGTCTCTTGACTTAACCCAAGGTAATCTCAAGAGCTATGAGCAACAAAGGGGAGAAAAAAAAAATTCTGAAAGGGATAAAAACATATTTAGGTATTAGGAGAATTTTACTACATTTTCTCATATTTGTGGATATAGATAATTTTGAAGGACCAAATTAAAAAAATCAAATATTCTTTCCCTTAACTCAAGCTTGAAAAAAGAACAGAAATCAGATTTAATTCAAATAATACATATTCTTTCAGCATTATATTTTTGCATCAGAATTGTATGAGGAAGTTTAAAGATTGCTTCTTTATGCAGTATATACTCTGCCAACTCTATCACTTTTGCCAGGAACTTGGAAGTGGCATTCAGATAGCATGTTAATTTTTTATTAGTAACTGCGCCCCCCCCCCCAACCCCCTGCTTTGGTCATTTGTAGGGTTTTTAATATTTTGGCCAGAACTGCTTAAAATACATGTTAAATGAAGCTTCTCCACCACCCCCCCACACACCCTCATTTTTAAATGGCATGGTCTCGATCATTTAAAATGTTTTAACAGAGCTCGTTGAACAGCACCAAATCTGTGCAACATTTCTCAGATGATATTGTCCTACACCTGGAAGGCAAGCCCCATTTTGAAACGGTAATTTGGTCCCCGAAGGGCCCTTCGGGCCCTGTCCTGCTGCCCGTCCTGGCTGAACTGTCTAGGAATAAAGCCCAAGATAAATGGGGCTGGATTTATGCAGAGTAATTTAAAGCCTCCTGCCTGTGCTTGTCTTTTTTGTAGAGAATACACTTGGAAATCTGTTTTACTAGTAAGTCGGAGGCATTCCTTGAACACCTGATTTTGCAATTTTGTTTTCTTCCTCCCCCTTTGTAGAACCTTTATTAGAATGCTGACGAACCTTGGCCTCAGCGAAGGATTAAGTGAGCAGATTCTTCAAGTAATAAATCTGAAGACATATTAAAAGCAAGGAAAAGGGATTTCCCCAGTGTTTTGGGGGGATTTATAAGTGCCAAAGGCTAAACAACTTACAAGAGAAGTAAAATTGCTCCTTTTTCCAACCTGGACATGTTCTAATATTGTGACACAGCGTAGAATTAAGCTGGCTTACTAAATAGAAACATGTAACATAATTGAAAATGCACAATACAGACAGGAATTCTCAATACAGCAATGCCCTGTTGTAAAGATTACACTGATTTATAAGGAATGCCTTAACTCCTAATCCCAGCCATGCGAGACCAGAGTCGAGTCTTTTATAACCAGGGACTGAGAAGAAAAGGCTTAATAATATATATATTCCCAAAATTGAATATAAATTTGGAATTGGCGACTGAGCAGGCCATTCATTTCTCTTAAAACAATGTAGCCATGAAAACATTTTTATTATATTTTGACATGTGGATTTCCAAAGAAGTTCAGGCATTCTCTATTTCAGACATGACGGTGTAGTCAAATCATGGAAGAATAATGAAAATGAATGGTGTGTGGGGGAGAAGAATAAATACTGTGGGACATAAACTGCTTAGAAAAGATCAGCAAAGAAGAGAAGTGTTAGGCTGATGGAAATAAAAACCAAAGGCATAACCTTTTGTATAAAGTAAGGCTTAGAAAAAACGGAGGGAAAGGGGACCTTGGAATAAATGCTGAGGGAACAAAATCATTATGGCTTGAAATCAAGGATAATAAAAAATAGACATTGAGTGCACAATTTTTTTTCTTTTTCTTTCTTTCCTTGTTAAATGTATCGTCTCAAGAAAAGTCATATCACAAGGTCTGATCAGAATGGGGAATTTTGTGAGTTTGTTTATGCACCAAGGAAACAGACTTCAGTCTTGTGGTCTGTTGACCCCTCTACCCCAACTTTTTTCCTTCTTCTCTGTGAGATGAGAAAAGAATATGTATCCCTCATGCTGAATTAGATGGTATATAGATGGGAGAAGGAAATATTGTTGAACAGAACTTAACAGAAAACATTGTAAAAGTGTGTGTGTGTGTGTGTGTGTGTGTGTGTGTGTGTGTGTGTGTGTGTAGGAATAAAATGTGGGGGAAGATCTTTGGGAGATAATATTCCCTGGTATGTTGCACATACTAATTGTGGGTGAAATCAATAAAGGCTACATTGGCTTATCTACAGAACAAGGGGAGCTTTTGATTGAACAGTAATTAACTGGCAAAAATAAGTAAATATTTAAAATAAAATAAAAATAAAGCCAGTATTAACCTTTGATTCATTTGTTTTTAAACGAGATGAGAAGAATGACAAATGAAATCTCCCAGGAAAGAGTCTTAGTCTAAAGGAATTGGGAGGCTGTAGAAGTAGGAGAGAGTTGAATATTCAAGACATTGCCAAAGAGAATTTACTGAGCCAAGAGTAGCTAATTACTGTGTGTGCGTACAGTACACATCCGTACACATGAACACACACAGTGTACATGTATGTTCACATATTTACACACATATATGGACATATACAAACACACGTGTGTGTGGGCACACACACTATTTAGCTCACTCTAAGAAGGAAAAATATCAGGGAACTAAAGATGAGCCCAAAGTTGGGACCTGGGAAAGTGGTGGCTCTGACAATGGCAGGGCTTTGCTCAGGCAATTTATATTTTGCTTGCGAGGAAGTGACTATTAGGGGAAGCACACACATTTTATAAGAAGGGAAGTGGATTTTGCTACCACAAAAGAAGGATGAGTTCCTTCCCACACTTATAGGGATGCAATTCCTATTGAAATCCATTTCATTGTTCTGACTTTTTTTAACTTCAGAAGTTGGCAAAATGCAGAAATGGTGTTTTAAAGCCTAGAAAAGCAGTGGCAAGAGTGAGGCATAGGGTTTAAAAATGCCCCCCAACTTCTCCAAATCAGATACCATTGTGCTCAAACAAAAGCAAACATGAACCCCAAACTAAATGTGTGCAGCCGGAAATAATGAGCGTTAGTGCTTTCTGACTTCAGAGTAGTTGGCGATTCTTGCATGGAAAACAGACTAATGTACTAGTTTGTTTGTGGATGAGCTTCCAGAATGGATAAAAAGTCTGTCTTGTGCTCAAGATTCAAGGTGTTTTATTTGTCTTCAACATTTCAGGCAAGGAAAGGAAAACTAATCCTGGCCCTTTGAATGCCCATCATAAGATAGACACTAGCCCAGGATGTAGAGAAAAAACATTCATGCTAAGTGACAATAAATCATGGCATGAAGACTTGGCTAGAAGGAGGGCAGAACTAATGTCATCAAAGATTATTAAGTTTTATTTTAAAATGTTCAACAGAAAACCTACACCTACCTGAGTGACCCACCCCCAAGTCAAGATAAAGTGGCATAATCTCGGCTGCAGGATATAAAACTCTCATCTATTTGATACTAGGCTTAGCAGCAGGCTGGTGGGGGTGGGAGGAGGAACAGAAAGACAAACAAACAAAGGCAGCAGACAAAATGAAAGTATAAATAGAAGTACTGCATATACAGTAACCTGGAGGAAATTACTATAATGCTGTTTTCAGTTCTCGTGTCCATTTGTAACAATGAGAAAGAAATGTCTGAAGTATGCAAGATGATGCTTTAAGGGTCCCAAGGTTCAGACAGGAAAAAGGTCTGCGTCTTTAGAAAAGAAAAATGAAAAGACTATCAGGGGCCTATTGAGAGGTTTGCATGGTTTTGAAAGGCATGTTCAAGTGGCTGGTGGCTATTTGTTTCCGTGGCAAATATGGGGATAGGGCTTTTCAATTAATGAGTAAATGGGACCGTCTTTGAGTTTCCTTGTAAGAAAACTTAATCACTGCACTGAATAAAGGCCTTGTGGCCAGAACAGCAGGGGTTAAACAATTCAAAAATTAAAGAAGCATAAGACTTGGAAAAAAAACCCACCCACAATATTGTTTGATCCTTTATAATATCCCTTTTGTGATAGTTTTTGCTTTGCAAAGTTCTTTTTGCATCTAGGATATATATTTTCATTCTCACAACAGCCTGAGGGATAAAGTATTATTGCTTCCAATTAATGGAAGAAAAGTAGAAAAGTGAGTAGAAAAGACCTAGATTTTTGCTTTGGCTCTGCCAATAGCTCACTCTGTGTCTTTTCACAAATTCCCGTAGTCCCTGTGGGTCTTGAATCTGCAAAATGGAAAAGTTTGAGCAAATGATTGAGGAGAGCTTTCAGCTCTGACTTCTAGGAATCTTTGGTTGCCTGGTTTCACTAAGGAATTAGAGATAGCAGAGGCTAAAACTCTGTTCTCATCGCTATTGCCATCAACACACTTATGCTCAAGCTTTCTATTCATCTCTACCAACTTCCCCGTATACAAGCAATAAAGAAATTGCTAGATGTGGACAAATTCATTTTAAGAATTTTATCTTAGAAAAATAAAAGTAGAGTGACAATGTGAATCCCTTCAGCTGTCTCAACCAAAAACCCCGGCTTACTAGTAAATATTGTCTTTAGCAGAATTTTTGAGCCCTTCCTTTTTCGCCATATTCTGCTTGCAAATACTCCCCCCCCCCCGCCATCTATTGATTCACATACTAGCGGTTCATTCAGCATATATTGAATGCCTTCGATGGGCTAGACATATTGCATTATGGGTTTAAATTAAAGGAAGATAATTATTCAACCTATTGGTGAGAGAAATGGAAGAAAATTCTACTTTTATTGGCTAAGAAAAGGTCACACTTATTGAAGGGTAGTGCAGCAGGAGGAAAATATGGTGGGACAGGGGAGAGGAAGAGGGAGAAAGAGAATCTTAGGTTCATAGATGGAGGTGCTGAGTGTTCCTGGGGTGGTGGAGGTGCTAGGAGAATTTTATCTTGGGAGAGGTGTAGGGGACTAGTAGAGATACATAGGAGAAAATTCACATAGAGATAGAAATCTAAGCCTTTTGCTTATCTGTTTTTCCCAACTACCTATGTTTCTCTTCAAAATATATCAGTACCACTCCATGTCTTTAATATAATTTGTTGATTTTTTTTTGGAATCTGATAGAGGTATACATTTTAATTTGAAAACAGTCCTCGAACATATTTCCTGCCAGCCCACTGAACAAATTTAGCACATTGGGGTGAAAGCTTTCTGTAGCTATGTAGATTTATTAGCTTTATAACTAAAGACTTGGTTCACAATCTTGCCCCTTAGTAATGTACAGAAGTTTTCTGAAGACAGTTTGGCCCGCTCACATTTTATTAGCCATGATACATGGGAGCATAGTCAATACGCTGATACTTTTAACTCAAGCATTGATTCCACACTCTACATATACAACATGCACAAACATACACACGACAAAACACAGGAATGAATTTTAAGAGCCTCTTTTATTTCTTAACCAACAGGAAAAAAATGGAAAAAGAACTAAGAAGTAGTAACTGTCAAACTGTCCATGTGTGTTGCCTTTTGTGGCTCTCTTTCCTGATCAATTAATAATTTGTAAGGTTTTGATGACAAAAGATGCAACTTCTGCCGAGCCCTCACCTGCCAGCTCTACTCCATGCAGTCTCACTTAGAGATTTAAGCAGAGAAGTCATCCTTTCTTCCGTCTCCCCTGAAACAGAGAGCCCAGCAGTGAGGTTAATCATTTGAATTTTGCCAATTCATATCGAGGCAAAGCAGAAATAATTCATCACCTTGGACCCTGGAAATGTGTTGTCAAACTTTTTAGAGCACAAGGTTAGACTTTTCTTCCCCTTTGAATCATAAATATGAGATGCTTTAGATATATTGTTTCATAACCCAATCTCCCGCTGAAGTGAATCCTACTAGGCGATATAAAATGGAGTGGAAATCACTTCTAGAATGCCAGGTTAGAGTGAAAATAAGTAGGCGAGTAGAAAAGAAGCTTCTAACCATAGAGGAGTTGGCTGGGAACAAAGATAGAATCTGCCCCCGAAGGTGGTCATTCGACACAGTGACTCCCCTAAGCTTTCCCTCAGAGTGTCCTGGGAAGATTTTTCTAAGGATAGTGATATAAGGTATTACACAAGAAAATTAGGGTAAAGCCACTTCTGATAAACAGGACATTCTAGAGATGAACCTGGCAGAAAGCTTGCCACCGAGGAACTTCGTAGAAACATTACAAGGATACTTCAATAGGTACAATGGCTGTTTCTGAAAAAAACTATTTTTAAAATCCAGGGAAATTGAATTGTGGTAAATTTTGTGGCTTATTTTAGGATCAGAGATTTTATATATTGTTGGCTTAACTGTTACCACTCAGCAGACATCCTATATAACTGTTAGTTTTAGTGACTATATTTTTCAAATAAAAAATGGGGATTTGTGGTCTTATAAGTCTAAAAAAAATGTTATGAGAACAGAAGCCGTTAATTTGCTCAGTCATTGAAAAAATATTTATTAGTACCAACTTGTTTTTGTCATCTAGTGTGCCAGAATGAGGCTGAATATTTGAAATTGGGATTTCTAAAATCAATCAATCAATCAATCAATCAATCCAGGTTTCTACATCTATGGTGACCCCTTTAGAAATATAAAGTTTTCTTTTATAAAGAGAAAATTTCTATCTATGTTTTGCAACTAAAACATATTAATTTTCCCCGTTTCTATCCCTTTGTTTAAATATTAGTCTCCTAGTAGGTTAGCAGCTCATGTAGTCATTAGGCCAGGATGCAATCCTTTTCATTTGGAAAGAGAAACAGAAATATTTTCTATTTTAAGACAGCTCAAGATCAGCGTAGGCTCTGGGATTGGAGTTCCCCATGGTCAACACCCTCCTTTATGCTCAAATCTGTACAGAAATGCTTTCATCTAAGGAACGTGCCTGAGAGTCCTTTGGACTCAAACGCATCAATGCAAAGCAAATGCCCATCCGTCTAACTTGGAATGCTGCACTTCAGAAATAGCCTGGAATTTGTCAGTTATTGATGAGTATTGCTGGAAGACACAGAGCATCTGGCTTCCGACCAGCACTCGATTGCCAATGCAATGCACGTCTGTTGGGTTTCTAAAATTTGTGGTTGAGCTGCTGGTCCATACTGCTTTTCCAGTGCGACATGCTGATGACAGAAATACCTCAAATTATGACTTTTCTTCTAAGGGGCTACATAGGTAACAGCGATATCTTGGCAGATAATCTGGAAGGTGGGCATTGATGGGTCCCTTTGCAGGATTAGGACAGGAGACATGGGCATAGGCAGCAACACACCTTTCCATTCATACTGAGCGTTGCCAGCAAGGCCAGGTTCCTAGGCCTATTTCCTTTCTTCCTCCTGCCTTAGAACAACCTCTTTCAAACTGTGCTTGGAGTGGGGGCTGGGGAGTCATGGGGAGGGCGCAGGTGGAGAAGTACTTCCGTGGGTACTTTGTATAGCAGAACCACTAGGTTCAATCACGTAGTTTCTGACATTTTACTCTGCTAGGAAGGGAAGAATAAAAAAAAGATACAGAACACTGTGGCAGAGAATAATGGTGAAGAACAGAGACTTTGGAGCTTGGCAGACCTGGGTTGGAGTCCCCGTTCTGCCACTCAGTAGTGCAGCATGTGAGTTGCCTGGACCTTGTTTCCCAATCTGTAAAGGAGCCAGTATGTTCCCCACAGAGTAGTGATGAGGATTTGATGAGCAGATGTGGGCAAAGTGCTAGCTGAGTGCCTGGCCCATAACAGGTGCTCAATAAACCTCAGATAGTATGGCGATGGTAGTTATTATGTGTGCCATTTCTTTCCTCACAGCACCCTGCAGCGTGTGTATTATTAGCTGATCTTCTCCCCATCCCAGAACCAACAGTCCCACCATTCAGCCAGTTTGGTCAGCCCCAAATGTGGATGGTACCTCACTTACTGTATTTTTCTAAGATAATAATGAAAACGAGTAAAACTTGATTCAATATCATTGTAGCTGTTCTGTTCCATGAGCCAAAAGAAACCTCTGAAAATACTAGGACAGTGACTTAAGCTTAGGGGAGGAAATATTAAGAAATGACAATATGGTTCCAGAAAATGTCAAAGGCACAGGGCATTTGTGTACATCTTGTGGTAGGTTTGTCTTAGAGGAAAGAAAGGTCCAGAAAGACCCATTGGCTTCCACGTCAGTGCTGAACTCACCTTGTGCCCTCTAACTTTTCATCCTGCGGACACAGTGCTTGCTGGTTTCTGCATGTGACTCTTATAGACTGCGGCTTCTTTTATGCAGGGGCCCCTTGGTTACGGTTGCATCCTGCCTGGTTCCTTGCAGGTGCCAGAGTGAGGTGGTTACCAGCAGCAGAGAAGGGTACAAGCTCTGGAGGCAGGCAGAAGCCACACTCTGCAGCTTATCAGCTCTGTGACTTGAGCCAGCTGCATAACCCATCCAAGCCTCAGCCTCCCCATTCGTAAAATGGGGCTAATTACTCTTGTGGGATTGTTAGGAAGATTGAGTACAGTAATTTTGTAAGACACTCAGCACAGTTTCTGGTACCGATTCAAGGCTGCCATTTATGGAATCCTTATCACTGCACCCAGCACAGTGCCTTTTCTATCAGAAGGGCTGATGGGGCTTGCTGAATGCTTTATTAACTATCCATGTAACCTGAGTTTGTGTTTATTTATACTGATGCAAGTGTTTGTATATATGACTATATAATGTTACATATAATAATATTAACTATACAATATGTAATATGCATATTAAAGTGAAGGGAAGCTGTTGCAAAAGAAAGAGACATTCATTTTTGAAATATGTATATATTTCAAAATATGTATGTATATTTATATATGTATATGAGCATGTATGTGTATATACAGACACATGCATTTGTACACATGGGTAGCCTTCCTTTAGTTTTTCCAACATTATGTATATACTAGAGGCCCGGTGCACGAAATTCTTGCAAGAGGCTTGGCCCCCAACCCACTGAGGCAGCCGCCTCGGCCCTTGCAGCCCTGGCTTCATCTGGAAGGTCGTCCGGAAGGATGTCCCGAAGGACATCTGGTGTAATTAGCATATTACGCTTTTATTATTATAGATTTTGAAGGAAAATTTTTGACAGGATCAATGTTAGTCATTTCAGGCATTTTATGGGCTTGGAGATCATCTTCTCTTCCATAAAGAAGTAATAAAACCAAAAAGAATGTAGGAGGAAACAAAAGAAAGAAAATGGAAATGGGCATTTAGCCCCCTCCTTTTTTCCAAAGCCCATGTCTACCCACAGCTAAGTAAATGTCTAACCCGGCCCTCTACGCAGGTTCATGCCGGTTCACGCATGAGCAGCGGGGCGCTGTGACACCTTGGGTGCACATGTAGTGCTGGGTGCTCCATGATGTGTAACATGGGCATGCGTAGCTCCATGAATATCCCTGGGTTATTGAAACCTCTTATTGGAGAAAATATGTCAAAAGACCACTATCTTTGTAGTCCAAAATCAATTACATCTCTATGAATTATTGAGTTGTTTGCCAGCACTTTCCTGTCCTTTTTCATTCTAAGGGCTCATTGTTGTGATAAGGTTGCATGAGAAATTATTTCCCCCCCAAGAAACTTGGTGTATTTTTATCTTGTGTGTTGCCAGTGCCTACCTTCCTCCATAACTCTCTTTCCAGCTCTGGCATCTAAATGTTCCAACACTTAGATTGTGCCCTTTGCTGGTTGAACACGAAGCTTCTAGCACATGGCAACCCAGAATGTGTGTGTGGCAGGCTCTGGGGGCTCAAACTCATTTTAAAGAGAAAACCCTCATTTTTCCTGTGACAATGAGCATGGCATTCATGTGCTTGCATCCCATACTGCCGCACAGCCTTTATACCAAACAGAAAGACATTACTAAATGAACATTTCTTGCTCTTGTGTAAATAGGTAGATTAATGGCATTAAGTGAAAGCCAAGCCTGCCTGAAATGTTAACTTCCTTATGGGGTTTTGAGTTTCTCTTATTTTTGATAAATGGACCAATCTGGCAATAAAATCCTTGCACAGTAGGTTAATAATGTCATAGCTGAACTGTGAAATAGTAATGTGTGTACCATCTCTCAGCAAACAATAATCCTTGAAGCCTGATAAATCTATTTCCAGCCCAACTGCATGTTCATTATTACCTATGACTCTTTTTTTTTTTTTCAAATACAAAGCTGTTTTGTCACATGCATTTTTAAGCAGAAGCAACTGGAAAGTCAGAGGCACATAGGCCCATGTCCTCAGGGGGACAGGTTTGTGACCCTCTGTGGGTCCTTGCATTGCTGGCACAGAGGGGCTAGCAACCCTCCAGTCCTTCCTGCGCCCAAAGCACTGATGTGCTGCTGGAGGCAGAGAGGGACCAGGACCTGGGAAGCAAAAATGCCCCCAGGCCCTTCAGTTTGTATTGATCACTTAGGAGGAGGCAAGGTCTGGTGTTATTTACCCCAAGTCTCTGGTGACAAGAGATGTGATGAGGAGACTTCTCTGCACTGACTTCCTGTAGAGCTGGGAATATAGAGTCTGGCCACTGTCTGCAGGCTTCAGACAGCCCGCAGCACACACCGACTGTGTGCAGAACTCTTTATCGCTGTGACTCTAAACAAAAGATGGCCCAATGCCCTCCTTGATGTAGGTTCCCTACCCCATCTATGGCTGGTCATGGGCAACTCTGGGGTAAAATTCACACTGTGTGGGTAAAAAAGAGCAAAAATGACAGCTGATTCGGAGGGACTCTTTCAGCATCAGAATCTAAGTAGCTCGGGGCAGTGCACATAAACTTGACAAACAGGCTACTTTAGTCCTGTCTGACTGTATCAGCATAATAGGGCAATGAAGCTTTTATTCATTCAAAGAAAGGTTGCGTTTGATTGGCAGGGCAGGCTGCCTGAACGCAAGTGGCTCTTTCCCCCAACACTTCACTGCTATCAATTACCGTTTTGAATACGAAGTGTTTCTAATGTAAAATAATGCCAACCTCTGCCTCTATCCTCAGGCCAGAAAGCTTCTTTGTGTTATTTATTCCCAGGCTGTGCCTGTTCCTAATGAACCGTCCTCTCTCTGCTGGCTTTCTTTTTTTTCTTCCTCCCTTCTTTTCTTCTTCATTCCTTTCAGTATCTAATTCTAAATGATGTTAACGTTGCCAGCAGAAGTGAGGTGGATGTGCCATGCAGAAAACATTTCTGTTCTTTATTTTAATCAATAACCTCCTGGGTGAATGACATTTCCACCTTCGTGATTTAAAGTCAGAAGACCCGGGGATGTCCGTGCTTGTGAATCACCCCAGGTTCCAGGAACAAAGGAGGCATTTTTTTTTTGTTTTCCTGTAACTTCCCTTTCTTACTACAAACAACTGGGCTCTGAAGTTGATTTCATTTCACAGTCAACTTC
Organism: Myotis daubentonii; assembly: GCF_963259705.1. NCBI lineage: Eukaryota > Metazoa > Chordata > Mammalia > Chiroptera > Vespertilionidae > Myotis > Myotis daubentonii. The sequence continues at coordinate 96,722,155 of NC_081844.1, read as the reverse complement.
TGTCTAGAAAACTGTCTAAGGGAATGGACGGCCGTCCTTATTGAAATCGGCAAGCGATTTGCTTTAGCTGCCATCTGTTGGCCGCTTAGCTATTTTAATGCGATGCTGGGGACATTATCTGACTTTGTATATTGCATTTTGATCTGCATCATGTTTGAGAAATGTCTGAAAATGACTCGAAGGGAGAGGACTTTGAAGGGTTCTGTTGAACAAATATGTACATATGTTAATACGGTGCTGGGCACACAAGTGTGGGGATAGTCAAGTGTGTGTATATATAATGTGCCTTACCTAATCATCTTTACGGCCAGACTGATAATAAAGGCTTCCACCTTTTCTTTCCTCCACATTTCCAATGAACCCTCCTCATGGAAAAGTCATTAACTTTGAGCTTTCCTGGTACCCCTACCCATTCTTTAAAGCTGCAGGTTCTCGTATTTATAAGTGTCTTGAGCGAGGCGTGGCTGATGGGGCAGCATGGTGAGTGCCTGTGTATGTGTGTCTGAGGTCTGAATGTGGACGGCAGGCCCTCTTCTCTCCTTGCTCAGAACACCTAGAGTTTGAGAGTCCTTTGTCTGTGTTTATCAAGAGCCTCCTAAAAGGCAGAGGGCAGTGTGAAAAGTGCACAGAGCAAGGAGTCAGCAGACCTGTTTCATGTGTGACTGGGCTCCCTGCTGCTAATTAGTTGTGTGATTTTTGGGCCAGTCATTTAACCCATCTCCTGTGCCTTCATCTCCTCTGGTGTAAAATGAGGTGATCGTACCAGGTGATCTCTGACTGCCCTCCCTGCCCTAATGTTCCAGGAAGTCTGGTTCAGGAGAAAGAGAGAGGAAAAGGCACAGGGCCCATCTCTATCCTCAGTCTTATTGAGACCATAGGAATTATTCATAATCACAACACATTGCGGAATGGGGGCTGATCAGATGCTAACTTGGCCTCCTCTCTGTTTTTACTCTCCTCACTAATAAGCTGCCTACAGCTTTTGAACATGATTTTATTTTTCTCAGTCTTGCCTTCCACATGCTATTCTTGTCTGCATAGCTTCTTCCTATGAGTCTCTGTAAGATGTGCTCCCTGTTTTTCTTTTCTCACATTCATTAACATTCAGGTAGGAATACACAAGTGTGTTTCCATGTGAACTTTCCTCTCTTGGGACACCTTCTTTGCCACAGTCACCTTGCTCAGCACACTGGCTCCCTTGGGCAAACTTGCTTACAAACACTATGTAAGACTCAACCCTATTTTGCCACATCAGAGACACATAAGATGCCTTCAGTCTATATATTCACCATTATGATCATTGATAACATTTCAGTGTCCTGGTTCATACTGTACAGACCAACTACCCTGCTCTAAGCATTTATGCACAAAACCTTTGGGCAACAGAGGGACATATTCAATAATAATAAGGCAGAGTGGATGGAGAGTGAGTGATGGTACAGATTGGACAGAAAAAAACTGGGAGTTTTAGCTTCAAACTTGATGGGAATCTAACTTTCTTCTTCCACTTATTGGACTTTAGGAATATGTGAAGAAATTTAGGCTGGCTAGTGGTGGAGATGTGGGATCCTGGGCAAATGACTCAACTTGCCCAAGCTTCAGTTTCCTCAATGAAAAATGAGGGTAGTAATAGTATATCCCTACATCATCGGGTTGTTGGGAGATGCAATGAGATAATGAAATGAAGTAAAGCATTTGGCAGGGCACCTGGCCCACAGTAAGGATTCAATAAATATTTCCCATTGTTGCTACTGTTATGTGAAAGTCATAACACCAGAAACTAGTATCTTAATTGGAGATATTTTCTCAAAGAAGTGGGGCGCCAGATTTGACTTGGGAAGCTCTATAATCAGAAACCACCCCAATCTTTCCAATAAACCCCCATCTTTCCTCTCTCTTCCTCCCCATGTCTATTTCTCATGCTAATTTACAGGTTCCTTCTTCTTCTTCTTTTTTTTTTTTTTGCTGATAGTTATAAATATTGATCTGTCCCCATGCCATAGCAGGTCAATATTCTCACTGCTGTTAGTTGCAAAAATTGGAAGTGATTTATTACTAGTGAAAATAGTTTTTTAGATTTTTGCATTTGCATACCCAATTTGTTAGGATTTTCTGGGTCGTTTTCTACTTGAAAATGTGCTCAAACTTCTCTCAGGAGCAGCAGCGACCTCCCTCTGGATGGGAGAGCCTGACACTTGGTTTGTACTTGGTTTGGTTCCATTCAGCAGCCACATGAGGTTATGTTCTTTTCCATCGTGACTCAGGAGTTGGCATTTGTGTTCTATTTCTTGCTGGTTTCACAGGCATCAGAAGCTATTATTCCCATAGCAAGATATGGCAAATGGAAATGACTTCTTCCCTAATTATTTGAACGAGGCTTCCTGAGCATTACCGGGAAGGGACTCCATGAAAAGCATGCATCGCCACAAAACTTTGTACTATCAGCATCGTATTAGGGCCGCAAAGGTCTTTAAAGAGAACACCAACTGAATCGGGAGAGGATGTGCACGCGCATTTGTTGTATTTGGTTATTGTCATAACTCAGGGTCACGGGAATGTCTCGTTAAAGGGAGAACGACCTAACAGGGATGAAATAATTTAGTCTCTATTTCTTATGAAGCTATAATAATATTTTCTGAGCAGTCAGCTGAATGCCTCCTCTAAGTTGCCTGGGTGACTACAGGGCTTAAGAAGTTCTTCCATGGAGATAAATAAGCTGTCAATTCATGACGAAGAAAATCAAACTCATGGTGTTGATCTTGGCCAGGCTGCCCTTGCAAGTATGAAAGACATTTTTGCGGAGATGTAGCACAGCCCATGTGTTAGCAGTTAGCACTGCGATGCCTTCTTCAAAAGACAAACATGGTTGTCAAAATAAGGAAAAGAAAAGATTAACCCATTCAAGTGCATGTAAATAATAAATGGCATTCTAGCTCCCTAGAGTCCACAAGAAGAAAAGAGGTAAGAGTCCAGAGACTGGTTTTTATTCAGTTGCTTGGGTCTCCTTTTCTGAGCACCTTTTCAAGCCGGGGTTGGAGCTGTGGGATGGAAGCTCCAGAGTGAAATCTGGACACAGTGGGAAGGGAGGTGGCAGAGGGAGAGGCTTAAAGAAAACGCTCCCAAAGCCAATCAGTGGACTTAGTTTCTTACCCTCTTACAATACAACAGGGTATTTTTCTGACCTTGTGGTCTAAGCCATGCGTATTTTGGAGTGAGCACCTAAAAGAAAATACCAAACAGGATCATTCTGTTTATACCAGATTAGTGCACCTAGTGTGAAAAGACCTGTATGTGTTATCCCCCTGATACTAAAACCCAGAACTGGGTCTGAGCAGAGAGAAGGGGAGAATCATACTCATTTTTACTTTCTTTCTATTAACAAAACCAAAAGAGGACTTTCAAAACACAACACTGGCCTGCCCGTCCACGCCCCAAATTGTTGTCATGGGCTTTATAGATTCTCGAGGTATTTTCATGCCTCAGATCCACCACGAGAGATGCACCCAGTGGAGCCGTGGCTCAGAACTTTTAGAACTGAATAATAGGGGAATGCCAATTGTGGGGTAGGTCGTAGGGAGCCTCCTCCTTTTCCTTTGCTCTCAGAGGTCCAACAAAGCAGCAGGCGCAGTGAAGTGGGAAACATTGTGTCTCACATTGAGGAAGTGCCCAGGGAAAATCAGGCATCCCATATCATAGCCGAGGTGTAAGGAGAGGCTTTTTACATAGCTTCCCAGAGAGTGCTGCAGATGGAAGGGTCATGGGATTAGTAGTAGGAGATACAACCTCTTTAAACTCTGTTTCCTCATCTTTAAATGGAGACAATAATAGTCCCGAACACAGAAGTATTGGGGTGACTAAAAGAGACAGAGCCAGAAAGCAGGGCGCAAGCTCTCCGTAAATACTTACAGTTGTTACTGATTTTTATTGTTGCTAGTATTCTTATATCTTATATTATTACTGGTCTTATTGTTTTAGTCATGGGTAGTAGTGAGTATGCCATGGAATAATTTTTAGCCTATAACTTTTCTCATCTGCAAAATGAAGGAGTTGGGCCAGATATCTTAAGGTCCTTTCCTGTGTTAAGACTCTGGAGTTCTAGAGGTTCTTTTTTGTCGTCACCAGTTGAAAAATGCACATAATCATGATGAAAATATCATAAAGCTAGAGCCCTTTGTGAAGGCACTAGGAGAAGTCTGAAAAGTTTTAGGTCCTGATTAAAAATGCTGATTATGGTCAAATTGACTCTAGGAAGCCAGTAGAGTTTTCTCTACCCACATGGACATCATCTGGGTGTGTGTAAATAAGAGGCGGGTAACAAGGATGAGCACTAATCTCTGCAAAATGCAAAGGGATATTAACTCTTAAACAAATAGTGCAAGTACATTGCACAGAGAAATCAGGACATGAATTCATATGATTTCATTTTTTTTTCCCAGCTGCGCACATCCTTCGGTTACAGAAACCGCTCAGGACTTACGCTATTGCTCATTTCCTAGTGAAGTGTGACGTCTGGGCTGCTCCTTTAAATATGCTAGCGTGTTTGCTCAGGCTTCTGCCTCAGTATTATTTGTTTTGTCTTATAAATGTAGTGGAAGCAGAGATTACAGGTATTCCTCCAGGAGTAATTAGAAATAAAAGCTTATTTATGCGAGGGAAGTTTTCGGGGAGGATGTGTTCTTGCTTGAGTCATAAAGAAGTGATACTGGTTTCAGTTTCCATTTTGATGCACTGGAACCCTATACTTTTTGTCAAGTCCATTTGGAGAGGTGAAAAAAAATCACTCAGGATTCTCTGCCCAAGTTTGGGTTAAAAATGGCTTGTCCTTCTTCCTCATTTTCAGGCTCTTCTGCCCTATTGGCAGATCTGTTCCTCCATTTCTCCGTGTTTGGATTTTAAGAAATAAATCCAAGAAAGGAAAAATATATAACTGTGGGCACAGTTTCTGTAAAAGAAAGGTATGCTGGGGATCAAAGAGAAGCCTTGTCTCAGAATACAATTTGGCCCAAACTGCCTGGTGTGAGAGTGTGTGTGTGTGTGTGTGTGTGTGTGTGTGTGTGTGTGTGTGTGTTCATCTCTCCATGATTCATTCTGAGGGCTGTTTTAGCCTTCATAAAATATTCATGCTAGTTGTGCATGGTTCTATAATTGCCATCTCAGGCCTTGAATTATTTATAGGTTGTACTGTTCACATAGTCTCATTTACTGATAGAGAAGATAACACCATACGAGAGAAGCCCAAACACTCTGAGGCCTGTTACTTTGCATTAAGTAGTGGAATTATATTACTGTAGGTGTAAAATGCTGGCCTTTCCCCCCCTCCTCTCCCTTTAATATATCATTTTTGTATTTATAATATGCTAATTGTCAGGATGCTGTTAAGCCTCATAATTCCTGCCGAGTTTTGCTGAAATCAAGATGTGGCTGAAATGATTTAGCTCTTGATCCCAGAATGATTGTTCTAAAAAAAAAACACACACACCTGTCTTTACACACAGCATAATTTATTGAAATGATGTATGACTCTACATGCATACCTGAGCCCTTTTGTTTTGTACTATTGATCGGTTTGTATGTCTCGGTGTTAACCAACACGTGGTTGGTTTAGATAGACATTTACCAAGGAGGCTTTCAAGCTTGCTGTCCCTAATTAAATACCGAGTCTCAATTCAGCGTATGACAGTTTCTCTGCACCTGTTTATTTTGCCTTCTTAATGCTCCTTTCCCTTTTCTGCCAACTTGATCTCTATTCCACATACATCACACTTTTGAAATTTATTCGAGGGCAGGAGTATACTGTAGTTGTATCTCTTTTTCCTTTTTGTATTACTTAGTTTCAAAACTACATGCTAATGTTAATCAATATCAAAAGCTAGATTCACCACACAGTACGCTTTTCTGGCATTTCACTATTATTCTCCATGTTTAAAGAGGAAAAACAGATAGAAAAATTCATGACAGCTCATAACCGACTGCTGATGTATTTTAGTTTTCTCCTGCACCCGTGGTAACTCATAAATTTTCTGCTGGTTTAGGAACTTCCAACTCCATACAAATCATTTAACAAACCTTCCTCCATCCCCTCTCCCAAGACTGATCAATCCTTTTCTCTCCAGCCTTTTTTCCATCACACAATTGCCCTCCCTTCCACATGTGATGGGCACTTTCCTAACCCCGTGGCAGCCCACCCACTGTTTCTCAAAGTACGTCTGCATCCTGTTGGTGTGTGGGGGTGACTTTAAGTTGGCAGGCAGGTGATCTGTAAGTGGTACCTTTATGTGGTTTTAAATAACACTGAGTCCGGTAATGAGGAGATCATTCCATGTAAAATTTCCTTAGTCCTTCTGATTAGGCCAAAGTCCCAGCTTGCCGCTCTCTCATACTTGCTTTATTTCCCTTTCTAATAGATATGCCTTGGCAGGAAATAGGATTTAACCAAAATTTAGTAAATTTTTAAGTTTTGTTTTGACTTCTGTTTGTATTGCTTCCCTCTATCTAAAGCAAGTGGTGTTGGTTTTCATTCATAATAGTAAATGGAAAGTGTCATTTAAAAATCAATTTATTGGGAGTGAAAAGAAGTGAGTTATTCATGAAATATTAAATACATAATATAGGTATTATGTACAAACTAGAGGCCTGGTACATAAAATTTGTGCACTGCGGGAGGCGTGGAGCGGGGGGTTCCCTCAGCCCTGCCTGTGCCCTCCCACAGTCTGAGACCCCTCTGGGGATGTCTGCCTGCCGGCTTAGGAGTAGGCCTAAGCCGGCAGGCAGACATCCCTCTCACAGTCCAGGAGCCCTTGGGGGATGTCCGCCCACCTGCTCGCTGCTCCTTACTGCTCGGCTCGCTACTCCTTAGCACTGCTGTGGAGGCAGGAGAGGCTCCCACCACCACTGCTGCACTCGCCAGCTGTGAACCCGGCTTCTGGCTAAGTGGAACTCCCCCTGTGGGAGCACACTGACCACCAGGGGGCAGCTCCTGTGTTGAGCGTCTGCCCCCTGGTGGTCAGTGCATGTCATAGCAACCAGTTGTTCTGCCGTTTGGTCGATTTGCATATTAGGCTTATATTATATAGGATGGCAAAAATTACAAAAGTGTTTATTATTTATTTTATTTTTGTTGTTAATCCTCACCTGAGGCTGTTTTTTCCATTGATTTTTAGAGACAGTGGAAGGGAGGCGGGAGGAGAGAGAGAGAGAGAGAGAGAGAGAGAGAGAGAGAGAGAGAGAGAGAGAAACATTGATGTGCCTCTACACATTGATTGGTTGCCTCCTATATGTACCCCAACCAGAACTGGGGATTGAACCTACAACCCAGGTACGTGCCTTTGATCGGGAATCGAACCCATGACCCTTTGGTCCAGGGGCTGAGACTCTACCATTGAGAAACACAGGCCAGGGCACAAAAGTATTTTTATGAATGACAGAAGTTCAAGAAGCACTATGATAATGCCATAGCAAGGGTGAATCATTCTAGAGAGCTGGAGATTCAATAGAGCCAAAGAGCATGGTGGGGTTGAGTGATGGGCAAAAATAGGATGTGGAAGTAGGATGGTGGAGGGAGTGAAGGTGTGCATATTTTATGCAACTCAGCTTTTTGTCTTTCGACAGGAAAAATTTCCACAAATGAAATGGGGTTCTATTCAATTTTCTTAAAAAAATCTTTTTTTAATCCTCATCAGAGGATATGTTTTCCATTGATTCTTAAAGAGAAAAGAGAATGGGAGGAAGAGAAAGGGGGGGGGGGCAGACAGAGAGAGGGGGAGAGAGAGAGAGAGAGAGAGAGAGAGAGAAATTGACTTGAGAAACAAATCAATTGGTTGACTCCCAAATGTGCCCTGCCTAGGGATTGAACCACAACTAAAGTACATGCCCTTGACTGGGAATCAAACCCTTTGGTCCTTGGGTCTATGCTCTAACCACTGAGAAAAACCAGCCAGGGCTCAAATTTTATCTTCTTACTAACTGAAGATCCATTGATGGAAAATGTTTCTAAAGTCACAGGAGTCCCCTTTTGATCCCTGTAAGACAATGCAAGGGGTGAAACTGACTATCATTAATGAATGAGGGCTTTTAGGACTCAGGTGGTTGTAAATGTCAGTGGATCTTATAGATTAACGTTGATAGGAGTGTAGGAACTTAGTGTCATTCTCTAACGTGTCGGAGAGCTCTTGGACAAGCTACATTTCTCAGGAAGGCCAAAATATTAGCTTGTTTTGTTATCTAAAGAGGATGTGCTCTGGGAGACTTTGGCCTATACTCAGAACCACGCCTGACATTTCATAATAACAGATATTCATCGTATTTGAATTAATGCTAGGGCTCTGATTAACTAATATGTCCTCAAAAATATACACACAGAAACGTGAAGTATGATTGAAGATGACATTAGCTCGCTATTTCATCTGCTCTGTGTATCCTGTGGAGTAAAAGCCTGTGTCTGTACACTGGGGGGTGACCGGGGAATAAATTATACAGTTCTTCGGAGCTTGTGACAGACAGTTCACTTGACAAGAGTGAATTGTGTGCTAAGCAAGTTTTAAAATTAAAATGCAGATGTGAATGTCTTACATTCTTATTTCCCTCCAGCCTATCCCCCCAAATCAGAAAAGACCCAAAAAACCTTTCTTTTTGGTTAGATAAGGGAGTCCTGTCAGAAGTCCAAAGGAAGCTTAAGGCCATCTTGGGCCGGGGATGACTGTGTCCCTCCTGGCTACTTGTTAGTGTCTGTTTTGGCAACAGAATTGAGTTGCAAAGCATTTTAAACAATGTCTTAGCCAACATTCTGTAGTTTGGAAAGCCACAGCTGTAATGCTACCAGGTACCACTGTACCTATTCTGGTAACTGTCTGTCTTCTTTCAGACTTTCATCCCATTGGTTCTGACTGTTCCAACCTGGTGCCTCGTGCTTTTATGAAGTTCAATTTTAAAATAGTGAATATGGTGTATTGTTGTGGAAAGAGGTCCTGGACCATAAGGCCAGGTCTTAGGAAGGTTGTGACCCCAACTTTGCTGCTGATGAACTGTGTGTCTTGGGCAAGTCCACCAGGCTACTGAGCTTCTGTATCCCCAACTGTAGAGAGACATGATTGAACTTAAGGTTCTCTCTTCTAATATTTTATGGTTCCTCCACTCACTGCTTATACCTGGGGTGATAGGCTGGCCCTATTATAAAGTCAGAACATCATTTATCATAATATACACAAGACTTCCGTTGGACACTTTATTTCTGCCTCCTCAGTCACGTGGCCATATGTCAGAATGACTCACCGGCTATTTCTTTCCTATTCTGATTGTTCTGTATATTACCATTATTTTGCAATTTTTAAAATAGCAACAGTTGTGCTAATACAGTTTTATGGCATTTTCCCAAGGGGACCAAAATGTGTTTAGAACATTATTTAATCAAAAAGGGGAGGGAGGTAATGAAGAATTATAGAACTTTGTTTTGTCTAAATACTTGATATTTGATTCTGATATCTTAATCTGTATTCTGCAGCAACCTGCATGCCTGAGGTTCAAACTCTCTAAGCTTCTGCTGGCTTTAGACTCATATATGACTCTAAGGGAAGTTAATGGGCAGCTAGACAAGCACCTAGCTTCTCTGGTATTTCTGCCAAATGGTGTCTGGTCTTTCATTGAATGTGTGCAGTCATGGGGAACCCATGGTCTCGGGAGGCAGCCCATCTCTCGCCATTAGAGTGTTCTCTCCTTCTGCTGAGAAGAAATCTGCCTGATGAGATGTTCACTCTTTGGTGCTAGTTCTGTCTAATGGATTTGTAAAGAACAGAACTGCTGTTTTATCCACTGAGAAAATAATTCAGGCACAATTCCAAGTCACTGGCCTGGATGAAAAGACAGGATGGTGAAGTGAACAGGGAATGGGGGGAAGGGTTGGAGTTGGGTGGCTCCCCAAAGATAAAAGCAAAACAAACAATAAAAATGTGGGGGGAGAGCGTATTCAGGATGAGTATGAGGGCCTGTGCCAAAGTTGAAAATATGGCAAATAGGAGGGTTTTCATTGATTTCATTTGGTAAAGTTATGCTAAAATGTGGGAGAGTTCTCTCTTCTCAGCCCCCACAAACTGACCTACAATCCCCTTCCCTATAGTGGGCTCCACTGAAACATGTGGTGTTTTCTCTGAAGGTATCCCACTCTTGGGTCCCTGATAAGCAACAGCATATTGTTATGCAAATTGTCGCTCTTCCCAGGGGATTTTGCTGAGCTTGGTGAAGGCCTCTGCTGGGAAAAGCGCTTTCAGCTGTCTCCTCCTGGGGTGATATCTTTATAGAGCAACCAGAGCAGACAGCGTTCTGCATTTTGTTCTACGAAGTGCCCCAAGTTCTAGTGCCTTCCATCTCTGCCACACACACACACACACACACACACACACACACACACACACACACACACACATATACACACACACACGTGCCTTTTCCTCCTTACACACTCCAGAAGACACCAGCCCTGGAAGGGGAGAAAGTTGAATACGTCACTTCAGGTCCCAAAGAAAAAGTACACATATCCTTCCTTTCTCTCCTGGCCCCTCTTTGTCAAGGGAATGTCAAGACTCCTCAGTTGCTGGTTGCCATGAGTTGGTTTTATGAAGTCATTTTGAATCTTTTCAGGAGTAGGTTACAAGTGAATGCTTTCAACATCACACATGTGGAAATGGTTTCAAGTTTTGTTTATGCCATCTCCACCCCACCCCATGCCACCTCTCGTTTCCAACACAGTATTGTCATGGCTCTTGCTTGTTGTGCGGCATTTTCAGCAACTTTTTTGTGTGTGCGTGCCCCAAATTGTGCAAACACAGGAGGCTAGGGCACAAAGTCATCACTCCACTTGCTGGTCCACTAGCATTTCCAGCTGGCTGTGTGGAATATGACCCTATTCTAGACTGTACTTTGAAACCATTTTCCTGAGCACCAGACATTGCCCAATTTTCAAATAAGAAGAGCAATTCCTTTGCATCACCATCAGTTTCTCTCTGCTCTTTGAGGGTGTGTGAAGGGTGTTAGTACTTGAACTAGATATGCGCAGACCCCAGGAAAACAAGTTGGGCAACATGGTCCCTGCCAGGCCAAGTGCACTTTTCTAATAAACACGTAATGAAAACATGTTTGTAGGGCTTATCATGGTTTCTTTTAAAGATTTGAGTGATAACTTTTTTTAAAAAGCAGCATGTTTAATTAAGTCTTTAATGTTTCTTAGATATAGTTCGGAAGAACTCAGCTCCTAGACACACACAGAATGAAAGTCTTAGTAAACCTGGGTTTATAAAACATGAATCTTTGTTTAGGCTCATAAATGGAAGCTCTTCATCTGTTCATATTAGTTTAATGGTAAAATGGGGAGTGTGGCAAAAGAGTACTAGAAACCATTTTTGTATGTTTGTTTCTTAAATGCCTCTAATTTAAATCTCGGGCACTGTATTTGAGCTCAATCTTTGTGACAAAAAACTACCTAAGAGAATTCCCAGATATAGATATACAATCTTCAGGGGGAGATTTTAAAAAAAGTTTTTGTAGGTTTTATGTAGTTAGATGATTATGTATCTTCTGAGTTTAAGTAGGCAAGTAGAAAAAAGTAGATGGAAATGGGCTTCCTGAGCTACTGGTTTGAAAGCCTGTCAAAGAGGGAGCATAATAAGAGCCCAGTAGGACCCATTTCAAACTTTTAAATACGTAGTTTAAAAATTTTGCTCATTTCAATGTCTATTCTAGCAATTAGCTTCTGGAATTAAGATGGGATAGCAGAGAGAAAGAAAACGATAATAATAAAAAAACTAACCATATGGAAGTTCGGGCACACTCCGAAAGACGGAGAGTTATGTTTTTCCAAAATCAAGGCAGGTGGAGAGAGTTGTTGTCTATGAGAACTCAGCCCCCAGAGCTGTAGCCGTGCATGTAGACTCCCAAGGGAATCCTGGGCCGCCTTTGACCTTAGAGGTTTGTCATTGTGTGAAGTGTCCAACCCAGGTGGGTGAAGATTCTACTTTTGTCAGTGACAGAGCTGCCTCTGACACAGGCAAAGTGACAAAAAAAAGCACCAGTTAAAGAAGCATTGTCTCTCTTCTTGAATCTGATGCAAATATGGAGGCCGAGAAACACCCACACTAATTATTTTGTGAAATATGAAGCCTTGGCTCAGAAGGAGATATAAACTACTCAAGTCTGCTTGGAAGCAAATAAGTCCCCTCTTCCATCCCGACACCCAGTGACCATCCATTTTGCCATAAAAATGTAGATCCACTGTCTAACTGTCGATGTTTTCGGCATCACATCCTCCCCTCCCTTTTCATCACTGCCACTGGGCCTTCATTGTTAGTCAGGTTGTCCTGAAGCCTGGCCGGAAGCAAAAGACTAGAACTTACAGCACATTTGAAATAGACGTTGACCACATTCGTGGGACTGTCATGGTTCCCAGTGATGCACGTTACATCTTTTAGAGATGAAAGTGCAGGTGGTTATTGCACAGCTCTTCATCACAAATTATGCACCATATGTATTCCACATTTGTGCCTGTGAGTGTCTTGGCATGCTTTGTTAGTCCCTGCAGGTATGTCTGTGTGTGCTTAGATGTATGTAATATGTGACTATACATATATATATATAATATAATATGTATAATATATAAATAAATATTATATAAATAAATATTTTATGTATATAATATATAATATATTTGTTACTGGAGTCCCCTGTGTATAGTTTATAGTTTGGAAAGAAATCATCTTCCATCATTCGTCACTTCCTAGCTGTTGTAGACTGGGCAGAACATCATTTGTTAACAGCGACAAAGCCGCACTCATAAACGCCGACATGTTACATTAATTTATAGGCACTGAGTGACTTATTAAAAGTGACGTGTGAAATATAACAGAGCCCGGTATGGATGATTAGGTTTCGGGCTTTGAATTGTTGACAAGTCAGGAGTAATGAATTGCGGGACACCAGCTCCTGCGTTTCCCCCTCATTAGTCAGTATTAGCTGCATTAATAGTAATAATTGGATATATTCATCATTTAAAATGTTTTAATAAATGTTTGGACAGTACCCGATTGGAGCTGTCAAATATTAGGCTGTAAGGGTTGTGACAAGAGAAAAATGATGATGTTCCTTAGGTGAGAGATTTATGCAGCTTTGGGATGCCAGCCTTGACTTTCATTCCCGAAGGAATCCGAGTTCAGATGAGTTAGGGATACAGACCTTGGAAATGGGAAATCTGACTCTCTTCTGCCTCATAGGACATTTCTGCAAGAAGACTTTGGAGGAGGACAGAGGATGTGTCTGTGACTAGTTTGCTCAGGATGGTTTCCTGAGAAGAGATTACGAGAGGATGCAAGTTAGCTATGTGGTCTTGGACAAGTCGCTTCACCTTTCTGAGCCTCTGTTCCTGCACCTGTGAGATGATTCATTTGGGTCCCTTTGAGAGCTAACATTATGGGAGTTTGATCATCAAATGTGATCCTAGAAATCGAGGCAGACCTCTAACTGACTTCCCCAGCTGACTTCCCCTTCCTACACTCTCACCAGTATTTATTGAGGACTGATGTGTGGGCTTTGATGAGGACAGAAAAGAAGGATGAGACTCACCTCTGGCCCCTAGGAGGGTGATCATGAAACATCGTTCAGTACATGCAGCATTATCTAACTCGTACGGGCATCATTATATTTTCCATAGTAACTGGAGTCTAGATGCATCCCAATTTTGTGGTTTAATTCTTTATTGATCTTCCTCTGTTACTGTGGTCAGATTAGGGCTATTGTATTACCTACAAAAGACCTGGGGGAAGGAGGCTCAGTATGCATTTACTTGGTTCCTAATTCCAACCATTCCTGGGACCTCATTATGCAAACATAACTAAACAAAACAAAACAAAGATAAGTTTATGCTTAACTTGCATTTGAGCAAATATAGATTTAGACCAGCCGTGGGCAAACTATGGCCCGCGGGCCGGATCTGGCCCGTTTGAAATGAATAAAACTATTGAAATAAAAGACCGTACCCTTTTATGTAATGATGTTTACTTTGAATTTATATTAGTTCACACAAACACTCCATCCATGCTTTTGTTCCGGCCCTCCGGTCCAGTTTAAGAACCCATTGTGGCCCTCGAGTCAAAAAGTTTGCCCACCCCTGATTTAGACCAATATGAAGAATGACTGAGGTCATGTAATAATAATCCTATATAATAAAAAGCTAATGTGCAAATAGACTGAACAGCAGAACAACCAGACCTGAACAACCGAACAATCGGTCACTATGATGTGCGCTGACCACCAGGGAGCATGTGCAGAACATGGCAGGCGTTGGCTGCAGTGGGATGGTGGAGCAAGTGAGCGAGGGCACCAGATGAAGGTGGGGTGCTGGTTGTTGTCATTGAGGCAAGCCTCTGGTGGCTGAAAATTCTTTGCTCCTATGCACAGTGGTCCTGCCTGGCACTTGCACCTGCTGCTGGTGCCGGCCCCACTCACACCCACTGCCGGTGCTGGAGCCACTGCTCGCACCCACTGCCAGCACCGGCCCCACTTGCACCCACAGCCAGCGCTGGGGCTGCTGCTCACACCCACTGCCACTGCCAGTGCCTGGCGCTGGTCCTGATCACTTGGTGTCATCAGCGGGTGTGAGCAGTGGCTTCCAGCCCTGATGGCCCCTGAAGGCTTCTCCACCTCCCCCTGCTCCTGAGGGGTGATCAGGGCAGCAGCCACTGCTCGCACCCGCTGATGGCGCCGGCCCCACTTGCACCTGCTGCTGGTGCCAGCCCCAATTGCTCCATGTCATCAGTGGGTTCGAGTGGGGCTGGCGCTGTCAGCACGTGGGAGCAGCTGCAGAAGGAGCAGGGCTGCCGGCAGACAGGGGACAGGGGGCCGTGGCAGGAGGGGCTGGGCTGGGGCATGGAGGATGGGCTGAGACCCACCCCTGTGCCTACTGCAGCCGCAGTTATTTTTTTTTACAGAGAGGAAGGGAGAGGGATAGAGAGTCAGAAACATCGATGAGTGAGAAACATCGACCAGCTGCCTCCTGCACACTCCCCACTGGGGATGTGCCCGCAACCCAGGTACACGCCCTTGACCGGAATCGAACCTGGGACCCTTCAGTCCGCAGGCCGACGCTCTATCCACTGAGCCAAACCGGTCAGGGCCCGCAGTTATTTTTAAGGTGCATGAATTCGTGCACTGGGCCCATCATCATCATCATCATCATCATCATCATCATCATCATCATCATCATTATCACAATAGCTACTCATAATAGACAAGTTAAACTTTATTGAGCATTTACTGCATACCATTCAAGGCCCTTTGGACTTTACACATATTTTCTTATTTAATCCTCACAGTATTCCTCCAGGTAGGAATTATAATTCCCGTTTCACCGACGAAAAGACAGAGGCTTAGAGAGGTTGAGTGGTTTGCTTAAGATCTCATTGCTGATAAGTGGTAGAGCCCAAATTGGAACCTCGTTTGTCTGACTTTACCAGTAGATCTCTTCTACCTCTAACATTGTGGGGGCCTGCTCAGTTCGGATGATGTAATTCAAGAGGGGGTGTTGTCTGATTTGAGAATATTTGGAAAAGTGTAAACAGGATGGTGAAGCATCTGGAAATCCTGAATTGAGGTGGCAGAAGAATACGGTTTGCTTATCCTGGAACAGAGGCTTGGGAAGATAAAGGGGCCACTTGATCTTAAGGGTTATCTTGGGGCAAGGGGAGGAGTGCTGCTCTCTGGATGCAGGCTAAAACTGAAATTTCTGAAGGTGACTGACAGGAGGGCTGAGTTCCGTTCTGAGGAAGAGGGAGCTTCATCACAGTGCTGTCCAGTTCGGTTGGGAAGGGCTGCCTCCCCATGCTGGGACTTTCTGTCACAGCTTGGATGAGCCTGCCTCCCTCTGGGATCCATCCCACCACTTTTCTCCTCGTTTACTTTTCTCCCCGCTTACTTTTCTCCCATTGCACTGGCCTTCGCACTAACAGGAATGCTCGGCCCCTGGATTTTGGCATGGCTGGCTCCTTGTCTTCAGGGCTCAGCCAAAATATCATTTCCAAGAACTCCTCTGACCATCCTTTTAAAATTTCCCCCTTTCTACCAGCAGTCACTTCCCATCTGCCAACTTTGCTCTTCATACAGCTCTAATCAGTGACAGATACTTCTCGTTTATGTGTGAGATTTCGTTTTACTTTTTTTTCCCTTTGTTCCCCACTAGAATGTCAAATCCAGGAGGACTTGTCTTCCACATTCCATCTTCAGTTCCCAGGACAGGTGTAGAGCTGCCAGAGCCACTGTGTGTCAGGGACACCGGGGAGGGGATTCCTTCTTTGGGAGGGAAGCTACACTCAATAGATCCTATATTGCTCACTCATTCTTGCCGCCCAAGAGTACCTCAGTGTTACTATAGTTCCCATGTCTCTTTGCCTTATTGGAAGAACAAGTTTTGAGATTTTAAAAGTCCTCAACATCAGCTCTTGGTTGGTTTAGAATCAGTGCTCTTTCTATCTAAGATAGCCCCCCAAGCTCATGGGTTTGATTTACTCCCTCAAGGCCTCTGTGGGCATTCTGTACATCTGCTGCCATTCAACTTTGGGTTCATGGGTACTAGCATGAGATTTGGCATCATTTATGTGACATATGTTTAGAATACACCAAAGAAAAAGTTTGGATGTTATGAATGAGACTGTATAGAACTTGTGTTTATTATTACAGATGATATTCTTTATTTCAGGAAAAAAATAAGATTATTGCCACATAGTATAAAACTCTGGATGTTATTCATTAGAACAGTTTGGTTTTACAAGCATCCCAGTATACGGTCCTTTACAATAAGCTATAATGCTCTGCACACACAGTTCACAGCTAGAATGTCTTGGGGGCTCCTGGTGCTCTCAGTTCATTTATTTTGGCTTCTCAGTCATTTCTCAGTTGTAGGTGGCATGTAATAAAATAATATGCCTTAAAAATTACATTCTGAAGATTGCTTAACATGAAAAAAAGGATAAAAAATCTGTACATAATAGTAAATTTGGGTATACATGAAAAGACTGGGAGGAGAGATGTAGGTGGTTTTTATTTATTAATTACTTTTGAGTATGTCAACATATTTTTGTAAGAACAGGAAGTCAACACTTACAATCAGAAAAAAAGCTAGACACTATTTTTAAATATGCCAACTGGAATTTTAAAGAGGTATCTACATTTCAGATGCCATATAATAATAATAAAAAAAGAAGATTGTGTGATGCATGATGGCAGAAAAGTGGGAACTGGTAAGGTCACACGCAACAACTCTGGCCCTAGCATCTTGTTAGGCACTGGAGAAGCATTTATTTAAGGCAGCATTTGACTAAGCTAATTCCGGACATTTCTCTCAACTCCTGTGCAGTTGGTTTTAAGTTGCAGGAAAGATTTCTGGCTCAGGCCAATGGAGGGAGTATACATAAACATGGGGTTTATTTTGTCAGGGATGTTCTTGAGAGACTCAGTTCTTTACTGATCTTCTTTTGCTTTTTTTGTGGCCATTTATTTACTTTTGAAAATAATCCCTGCAGACCCTCCCTTGAGTGAAAAGAAGATCTGTTCTTACGGCAGGGATCAGTCGCTGACCAACGAGGCTCTAAGAACTGAGTATGAATTCGGTTACTGCTGCTTTTAACCTACCAGCCGATTGGCTTCATTTCCATAAGTGATGGATGTTGCTTCAAATATTTTCAGAAATTCCCAGCCGTGGCATGAATAATGTTGCTCCCCACCCTCCAGTTTCTTTTTTTCTTTTTCTTGCCTTTAAGTGGGGCTCATGATGATGGACATTCTTACCCATTACCTTGAATCTTACAGAAACTTAGGGGCCGAGTGACTGGAAAAGGTCCGAATTGATTCAGCTCATCCCTTTAAGTGAATGCATGAGAAGAGAGGAGATTTACAGTTAAGGTCCCAAATGAGAGCTGGATGTTAAAGTTTTTGTTGAGGATTTAGGAAGGCTGCAGCTAAAACTGAGTGTCATCTTGGAGGTTAATCCACCTGGCTCTGGAATGCATCTTGCTGCCTGTGATGCTGACACGGCGGAACAGCTGAGGGTGAGAGGCCCTGAACTCGCCTCTGTGCAGGCGTTGGAGGTGTAATGATGGCCATGCCAGGGTTCTGGGGCAAAGATATTTGTGTCCTGAGCCACGCGTGCAGTGGAAGCACAGGATGCTCCATGGGCTGGGACCGAAGGGGAGCTGGGACAGGCAACTGAGCAATTAGAAATGTCACTGACTATATTGCAAAGCATGAAGCAACAACCCTTTTTAAAGTTCAAGCTGATAATGTGGGCTGAAAAAAAGCATGGCAGTGTGGGATTCAAGGGTGAGAGGGTTTTCTCTTGTTCTTCTAAAAGTGAAAAGTGCTCAGTTGCACCAAAGAGAACCACACCAACATGGTGGCCAAATCCATGGCCAGTGGAAACCATGGGAGGTGATTCCTTTCCACATGATGGTCTTGTCTCCAAACTCTGACTCAAGATCCTCACTCCTGTACCTGAGAGCCAGGGTGAGGAGGCAGGCAGGGAAAAATCACCTTTCACCCTCTGAATAGTGATAAGCTAGATACCAGTTGTGCAGTGAACAAGAACGTGAACTTTGGTCTAGTCAGACCAGGGTTTGAATTCAAGTTCTTGCACCATATTTGTGACCTCAGACAAATGGACTGCTAAGACTATTGACCTTAATAGTTACTACCTTAGGGTTGTTGTGAGGATTAAATGAAATACTATCATAAAAGTGCTCAGCAAATGATCTTGCACATAGTAAGCACTCAAATAATAGTAATGCTAATAAGAAGAACAAAAATAATAGTAATCATGATGATATTATCATGATAGCAGCAGAAGTAGAAGTATTATTGCCAGTACTGTAGGAGTTTATTCCTCAATATTTGTCCTATTTCTCTGAAAGTCCTAAAGTAAAAAATTTGATCCATATCCATTTACTACCATACAATTGATAATTGTGATGCATAAACAAGATTCTGCCAAACACTGTGGAGGAAACAGGATTGTGTAAAATATGATCCCTCCTGAGAGATGCTTATAATCAGAGAAGACATGTAAATGCAGATAACCAATTACAAGGTGCTAAGGGACCAGTATGGCATAAATCATGGCTGTGAGAATTTAGATAGGGTGGTTTTGGCCAATATGATCAAGGAGGCTTTGGCATTGGCCTTGAAGAATGGATTTGATTTCTTTTCAGTAAACAAAATTCCAGGCAGTGGGAACAGTATGTACAGAGGCTTGGAAATGGGAAATAACAGACTTTCAGAGAATGGTGAGGCATTTGACCAAAGGTTAAGTGAAGGGCATCTTTGAAGGAAAAAGTGAACTAGTGAGTTTCAGCTGGGAATGGCCCCAATTGTGGTCACTGAGATTAGGCAAAGTGTCAACCCTAATAATCCCTTCAGGTGTTCACGGCCAAATGAACCAGCCAGATTTAGGCATGGATTACCTAAGTACAAAATGACCTTGGTAAGAACCATAAGAAAGACACTCACAGATCTCGAATGCCTTAGGTGTATGGAGGAGTGAGTCATTAACTCCAAATGGGAGAATCTGGGCAGTCTATTGGAAAGGGAAGAATCTTAATTCGACTGGATGGATGGAGGGACTTAAAGAGGGAAAGAAAGACCTTACAGGCCAAAGAAATGATTCAGCTAAAGCTTGGAGGTTGGAGAAGATTCTTATTTCCCAGTGAACGTGGGCCATATAATGTTTGAGGGCTCACAAGGTTATTCTATTTGGGGATAAAGACCAATAGAGTTTCTTGCCTGTCACTTGGATAAAATAGAGGACAGATGAGAAAGGCCTCTTCACATTCCAACTGAGATGTGTCTCTTGTAGGGAAATGGAATGGGCAGATTCTTCCCTGGATAGACAAACATGGGGGAGGGGGGTTGCTGTGGATGTCTCTTAGGCCACCAGTGTGTCCCAGGCAGGAGAAGCCTGCCTGTATCTGCTGTGCCTGGAGCTTACTGTCTAAGGGGCCAGGACAACCGCCCATTTGATCCATTGTCTCATGTCACGCACTAGCCCCACCCCTGATCTCATCAGGAAGGGTTTACCTTCCACTCACAATGAACAAACTACTACAAATTCTCCATTTAAGCCAAAGATCCTCTCCTTTCCTCTGAGCCCCCATCTTTCAGACCAGGCTGTGGACCATCTCAACATGAAATACTGAGGCACACTTCTTTATCTGTGTTTCAGAAAAAGAGAAGCAGAAATGTAGCCTCTACTAAATTTTTGTCATTTAAGCCTGTTTTTTTTTTTGTTGTTGTTGTTGTTTTTTTACATTACTGTTATGCTGTCTAAAAGAAAAATAATCAGGAGAAAGAGCAAGCTAAGTGCCTTCCAGATTGGCTATTTAATGATGACTTTGTTATCTAATGGTGACTTGATTTGAGAGGTGTGTGTGCACTGGGCATGCTCCTCCCATCCTCTTGAGCAAATGGGTTAGAAGAAGCATTACCTGAGAAGGTAGCATGTGTGTCAGGTGGGCCTGCTGTTCTCTTTAAAGAATTGAGGTGTCTCAGCTTCTGAATTTCTGAAGCACCTGAACTAATGCTAGTTTACCACTAGTTGGCACCCAGTGTAATGCCAGTGTCGTGTTACAATTAATAGTCATTCTGGTGACTGTCATCACTTACTCTGAACAGGGGATCTCCACTAAAGTATGACACCATTGCGCCTGCTAATTCAAAGGCATTGTGTGAGCTATGACAGACCCTGGTTGATTTGCCTTTTATGCTTATTCAAATGAATAAAGTCTAGCAATTTAAATGGAGTGGAGGGAGAAGAAATTTCAACACATTTCTGTAGATAGGCCCAGGAAGGGTCAACTTGGAAAAAAAAAGTTGTGTTAAGGAGAGTAATTAAACAGAGGCAGAGAGATTGAATATTAGTGCTTTTACAGAGTGAATGAGGATAAATTCTGTTAATTATATGCCTTTCTCAGTACTAATGTGATAATAAAGTACTCTAATTCTGGAGAGGCTTGTCACAATCTCAGCTAAAACATTGACCCTTCCACTAGGTGAGACCAAAATGCAACTTATAATGCTTTCTAGCAAAAAGCAAGAAATCAGAGTTAAGTGGATTTTTTTTCTCCCACTCTCAGTGTGTTTAGCATAGAAAACTGCTACCCAACACTATCATGAGACTATTGGTGAATGGACTGTCTCACTTGAGGCACGGAAGCACTTATGCTTGCTTTTATGTGTAGTTCCTAAGGGAAGAAATGTGAACAATTCAAAGAGTATAAATAGCCCAGTGCAGGATTCTAGTACAATGATTAACAGCATCAAAAAGATTACCCTCAGAATGCTGGTGACATTTCAGTCTTTGAAACTTTAATCTTATAAACTTATGTCATTGTGAATGAGTGAGAACTTGTGTGAGGGCAACAGAGAAACAAAACTGGAATGGTTTGCAGCATTATAATTATGGTGGGAGCACAGAGGAGATAATTTAGGGACATTTCTTTGGGAGAGTCAGGGCAGTGCCCTAATGCAGGTGATATTTGAATTTGGCTTTGATTAATGTCTAGTTGTTCAGGTGAGAAGGGATAGAAAAGGGAAAGAGGAGGTGTGCCAGGAGAAGTGGTTTATTGTGGATGCAATATAAACTCGGAGGCAGAGATTGGAAGTAAGGAATAGGTTTGGTTCAGGTCATGAAGGAAAAGGAGTGCTTTGGGGAAAGGAGACATTTTTTAACAAATTAAAATAGGCATGAATACATGTTGATTGCTGCATCCCCAGTAGCATAAAAACCTAGTTCTCTTGAGAGCTCCTTTGAACTTCAGTTGAAGTTCATCCAATGGGGGTGATTCTACCCACCCTGACCCATTTTTCAAGAGTTTTATTTGAAAATCAATTGAAAAAAAAAGTTAAAAAATAAATTATTTTTAAAGCAAATCAGAGTTTCAAAAGTATAGCCTGTTACTTTTTATTTATTGATTTAGTGATGAATTATTGCTAATAGAACCTAGCACAAGTGTGAATACTTATTTTTCACCCAAGGAAGTTTATCCCAGTAACAGAAGCCTGCTACTTTCATACAGTTGCACTTTTCACTTGATCCAAGGTTAAGCAGTGAGCCCTACCCTACAGTTTTGCTCTCTGTTATGAATTATATCCTCGCCCCAGGTCTTGGTTCTGCTACATACAGTGTGTATGGGACCTGGGGCTCAGCTCTTTTACTTACCTTTCTGACCTCAGTATACTCATCTGGGAAATAGGTATATTAATAGGACCAACTAACGGGGTATATAGGGTTCATTGGAATGATTCCTATAAATGCCCAGTGCCTGGCACATGCTGAGTGAGTGGAGGCTTTCTATGTGAAAATGTGAGTGATTCCAATGCCAGTGAGGCCTGGCCCGATTCACATGTCCTCCCATTAAATGTAAGAAGGGATAAAATTTGCTTGTATTGGGGACGGTGGTGTCTTCTTTCATAAAGTCTCAAATTGTAGATTTTTCAGGCCATAGATTCTTATAAAATTATGTCATTGTGACTGAGTGGGAACTTGTGTGAGGGCAACAGACATTCATTCTTCAGATTATACAGTTTCTAGTACTGTTTTTTTTTTACATGCATTCTCATTCACCCATTGAAGCTACCTGCCTGGATATCTATCTATTTATTTATCATCTAGTTACCTCCCTCCCTCCCTCCCTCCCTATTTATCTATGTATTAATGTTGGTGACTTGAGAGAAGGCCATAGGATGTTGAAGTTTTATAACTTACAAGTTACCAGGGCTCAATAGAATAGAATATTTTCTCTTTTACACACATCCTATTTTAGGATTCTCTGTTTTGCTATCTTCTCAGCTTCATCATTATGCCCACATCCCCAACTCCACTTGCCTCTACCTTTCTTGTAGGGCATTGTGTGATGTGAGCTCCCTGTACCTTCTCTCCTCCCCACCTTTCAGAATTTCCTTGCCCTGTGATCTCTGTTAGGTGGGATACTAGTAGATTATATTCTCTTAGGATTCATCTCTAAGAGTAGAATTTTCCAGCAAACTCAGTCTCACATTTTTCCAGGTTCAATTCTAGTAGAAAGAACAAAATCCATGTCTGGTTTTAGTCACTCAGATAAAAATCCTGCAGCTTGGATTGGGCCTGATTGGATTGCCTTGGGCCATATACCCATCTCTAAAGCAGGCCGGCCTGTATCACAGGTGCTGTCTGGCCCAAGTGTAGAATGAGTTCATGCCACTGAAATATAAGGACTCTTGGGTGGGAGCCAGGAAGTTCTCCAAAAGGACAGTGAAGGTCTGTTACAAAGTGGGGGAAATGGGTTCTGGGCAGTCAACTCACAGACTCCTTCCATAATCTTGTGAAAACTGTGGACTCATTCAACAGAAAAAAAATTGTGTGCAAAAATTTGGGTACATAGTTGAGGTCTTCAAGAACCCCAAGTAGACCATTCATGGACTTCAGGGTAAGACTGTCTGGACTAGATAAATCCTAAAGTCTCATCCCATTCTAGCATTCTTAGTTTTATTAACCAGTTTCGAGATAAGATAAAAGCCTCTTTGGAGTTTGGTTTCCCACGTTTCTACTTTTAAACTGAAGTTGTTTAAGAGTGACGAGGAGTGGGGAGCAGGAAAGGGCAAAGGGGTATGACCTGGGAGCTACAAAGCACCTCAGAAAGTCTAAATTATATCACTGTTGGTCAACAATATTGTTTTAGTTTCATTTTCCATCAGCCTCCTTATGATATCATAAGAAATAATGTGTAATAAAGTGTCAGACTCTATTTTGCATTATGATTTAAAAGTGATAAATTTCTTCTTATATTTTTATGGACTAGAACACACAGACTTATTGGATCACCCATAATATAAACTGGAATAATTTGGAGCTCATGAGATTATTGTCATTGCTCTGTGGGCATGAGGCTCACTGGTCATTTTCATTTGGAGGCTGATCCTGAGCTTTAAATCCAAATTAAGGAGTCACTTGTTTTTGTCTGAACTCTGCTTGGGTGGCGTGTTGGAATACAGTGGTTTTTCTCGATGAAAGCCATTGCTCAAATTAAATTCATTATCCCCAATGGTGCATGAGCCAGAGGATGGGAGGCAACACATGGTGATGCTGAGATTGGGACCAGGGAGGATGTGTCCAAGAAAGTGAACAGACAAATGGAAAGAGATTTTTTAAAGGGCAGTGATGATTTAAATAGCTCCCAAAAGAATTTTCATCCTTAGCAAGTTTGCTTTTCTTTTGGAGGAACAGCTTTTTCTACTGATGCCTTTTCTTTCTTTATTTCTTTTTTGGTAGAAAAATGGGCTTGTTTCTTTTCCTTGAAGCAAAAATTTGCCAAATATCAGCTTTCTTTGGCAACCAAGAAACTCCTTTCTTTCTCTGTGGATCATGCTGGGGCTGAGGTGGGATGAGTGAGGGAATTTAATTTTTCAGAGGTGACTTGACATGTTTTTGCACTAAGTCTCAGTGACATGATTAGATGGCCATCCCTTCTCTGAAGCTTACTATTTCTGGTACAAAACGTTATCATTGTATTTATCACATGGTATTGAAATGACTGTTGATTTTTTTAAAAAATTAGGTATTCATTCTTAAGATTTAGTGTACATCAAAAAGGTTTGCATACCTTACCCCCTAACCTTCTTCCACCAGGACAAGTTTCCAGACAAATCTGAGACAGGGAATCTGAGAACTATACTTTGGTGAACTTCTATAAGGACAGGGAGGAAGTTGGCTCTCTACTTGTACTTAGCATGTTGTTGGTGATTAGAAAATACTTACTGAGTGAGGGGTGGACTGAAGGAAGAAATGGATGACTTAAGGAAATAAGCTGAACCAAGAAATGGCAAACCATCAAGCACTTTCAGCACTGGGTTTCAACAAAGTCATCAGAAGGGTCTGTAGAATTTTGGAGAGAGGACATCCATTTCATACTATTAGTTACATTGCCTTTTGTCCCTTTGGGTTATACTTAAATGTTTTAAAAACAATGGCAAGTTTAACCTAGACATAATATTTTAAATTTGAGGAATTTAATAATATTTTGACCTTGGGGAATTTTTAAGTAGGAAACTGAGGACACCAATGATATGGAATCTGCCCGGTTGATATACTTTTATGAATTATGCATATGGGAAAGTAGTAAATGATCTACATTTTACAGAGTGTGAGATGGATAACTCTTAACTGTTCTTGTTTAAATTAACTGGCAAATCTTAGAGCATGAAGACTTTGGCAAAGACACTTGTCATTTTTAAAAAGTATATTTTATTGATTTTTTACAGAGAGGAAGGGAGAGGGATAGAGAGTTAGAAACATTGATGAGAGAGAAACATTGATCAGCTGCCTCCTGCATACCCCCTACTGGGGATATGCCCACAACCAAGGTACATGCCCTTGACCAGAATCGAACCTGTGACTCTTCAGTCCTCAGGCCGACGCTCTATCCACTGAGTCAAACCGGTTAGGGTGACACTTGTCATTATTTATTCATTGTAAAATGGGGGCAACATTCTCTAGGTTCTATGCTGAATGATACTTAAATTTTTACAATAATAAAAGATTTTTTTCTTAAAGTAATGCCTATTTAGAGAAAATTCAGAAAATAAAAATATGGAAAGAGATAACTTTTTTTGCTGTAAGAGTTAACTGCCATTAATATTTACAGTCAGTTTAAGTCAGATATTTATTTACTGTTTTTCATAGACAGTCATACTAGGTGCTGTGGGAATAGAAAGGCACTTTAAGCATGTCCGTAGTGTCATGGAGGAGGCAAACGATGACTCAGCTAACTGGAATGCAGGATGTAAAGACCAGTGTGACAAGAGATGTAACAGAGTAGAGGAGGAAGTGATTAATTCTAGCTGGGGTACTTGGGAAGGTTTCATGGGCATATGCATTTATGCTGCACCTTGAAGGCTAAGGAGGGTCATGGGAAGTTGAGATAGTGTGGGACCCAGGAATGCAGCCTACAGTGAAGGCAGGAAGGAAGCTTCATTCTCAGGGCATAGGATGTAACTCCATGTAACTGAAGCAAAAATGCTGGAAGGTGAAGAGTAGAGGACCAATGTGCCTGGATAGGTATAATCTTGACATTCCTAATCCAGACCCTGACAGAATACCTACAACAGGTTATTACTTTTGAAGTATTCAACCTTACTTGGCAATTACTCAAATACTCTATCATCCTCAGAGTTAAAGAGTTTTCTTGAAAGTTCGATTTTAAGTGCTTTCCTTCTCCTTTACTTTTCTTTTGGAGAAAAACTTGAACCAAAGTCACAATGATAGTAGTACAATTGGTGTTAAGGGGAAAGAATTAGTGACATGTTAGGTTCTCTGGGGATATTATTAGTTGAGTAAATGAATGACACTGAATGTTTATACTTCATAAAGTCTTGAAAAAAATAGGGAGGTGAGCGTCCAGAAAACCCCACATGTTTCACTTACTGTGGATTTGAACTTTCTGATCTCTATCTGGCATCTATCACCTCCACAGAGGAAATTAATACTGAAACCTTTTGAGTCTTTAGGAGGGAAAGTGAAATTCTCACATCAGATTCTAAATGAATATGTTTTAAAACCTTAAACATGTGAGCATTAAACAGCCTTTCATTTTTCAACCTGTGGTTTTCTGTCTGCAAGAAAGGATTCAAAGACACTGACTTGTGTAACTGGTAAATACAGAAAGTACAACTGAATCCTTAAGATGCTGTTTATTGACTCCTCCCAAGAGACCCATATCACATTGGGTTTGCTTTGGCTGTCATTCTCCAACTTTGCTTTGGCTCTATGACCAGACCCATCAACTGGGCTCTCATTGTTGGTTAAAATACATTTGAAATAGGTGACAGTCATGAGAAAAATTGGAACACATTAAAATTTATAATTGGGAATATTGTGGTGACCATACCAGAAAATTTTAAGCTAACTTTAGCTCTAGTTGTGGATGAATTTGATCGTGATGATAAGAGTATAGCCAGATATGATAATGGCCATACTCTCATAGTATAACATACAAAGGAATGAGTTTAGTGGATATAAGCTTTGGAGCCAAACTGCCTACATTCAAATCCCAGTTCTACCACTTACTAGATAGGAAACCTTGGGCAAATTACATAACTTCTCAGCATCGTTATCTATAAAATGAGAATAAAGATAGTGCTTCACAGGGTTGTAGTGAAGAGTAAATGAATTAATACATGCAAAGTCTTAGAACAGGGCGTTGCACATGGTATACTCATGTGTTTGCTCTAATAACCACTAAGTTGAGGTATTGAGGTTCCTCCTACCTTGTGTTTTGTGCTTGGCTCTATTACTGAAGCAAAGTTACCAATGCACTTGCATTTTTCCATTGTGGGGAAGGGTTTGTACTAGTGACTCCGAGTTCTGAGGTCTGATGCCTGTCTCAATCCTATCCCCACATCTGCAGGAGCTCTGTGTCATGTGGTTCCTTGCAGATCATGTTGCTTGGAATGGAAACAGTTTAAGACACATATGTCCTCAGTCTGTACCCAGCCCCAAGAAAAATGGACCAACCCTTGGGTTTGTTATCTGCCTCATTCCTGCTGTATATCAAACTACTAGGATGATTCTAAATTTCTGAACAGGTAGTGTCAGTTCCTTAATATATTGTGGCAAGAAGCACTGGCATTTGAGGAATATTTGTGAAGGAGTATCTCTGAAGATGAATGCCTTCTCTACCACACACAAGCCTATACTGCTTTGGATGAGTCAGACTTTCTCATCTAACTTTCCATCAAACCTTGCAGTAGTCAATGTTAAGCTACAGCACTCTTACTCTGTCTTCCCTTCTCCCTTTTATTTCTAAAGAACTGCAATTTATTTTTCCCCATTGGCCACCGATTTATTTGTCCTCTCCTCTCCCCTTTTACAATCCTGCTTCCTTTTCCTACCTTTCAGATCGACTTCTAGCATGAAGACACCTATTTGCAGTGGGTCCTTTTTCTGAAAACTATTTTTAAATTCTTTGGTCGGTTGCTATGCTATTCCAACACCTTTTTTTTTTTAAGTTCTTGCCTCTAATTATGTTCTTTTATCAAGGGCAAACTCTGAGCTCTGAGGTAATGAATGCTTTTCAAGTTGATCATGTTCACCCCTACAGGCTGAGAACACTTTCCCAAAATGCCCAAGATCTTAGATACCTTGGCCAGGGGAAAAGGTAAACTCCTTGAAGTCAGTGGCCAATAATAGGGGTAGCCACATGCTCCCCCTTGGGATCCCCAAGATAGTGCCACAACTTGGTATCATTCCACTTTCCACTGTGGGAGGGAGAAGAAGATTTGCTTCAACTACGTAGAATCCCTTCCCAGATCTCATTTCTTCCTCTTTCTTCCTTCCTCACCTCTCAAACATAACTGCACAGGTTTGAGTCAAGGCAGGTCCTCTCTCAGTAATGCATTTTAATATCAGAAAAGGAGAGAAAGTGGGCCTGGCAGTGAGCAACCTTTGCCCTCATAGAGCCCGCCCCTGTGACATCTGTGGGATTTTGGCTGACTTCTGTGTATCATATTTTCACATGGATGAACTGTACTCTACCATTTCTGTGTACCAGGAACCCAAAACAGTGTTGACATTGAAAATAGAGTTTTCTCTTTCTAGCTGTTTTAGCTTCTCTGTTTTCAAGGGAAACCTATTATTTTTCATGGCAGTGGCCATGGGATTCTTGTTTACCTCTCCACGGAGGGCTGTCCTGAGGCACTGATGGTATTTCTGAAGTAGCCCTGGCAGCTCGGGTGGTCTGGGTAGTCATAGCTGCTTTCTGGTTAAATATTTTAAATTTGGGAGAATTCCTGGACTCCTGGAAAGTCTCCTTGGTTATATCTGGGCAGTAGATTTGGTCTTTGGAGGCAGACAGCTCTGTGCTTCATTGTCAAAGCAGATAATAATGCAGTTCATGGAAAGAGGCCCTTTGAATCATGAGGCATTTCCTTCTCACCCTCCAGTGAGTGTCTGTGTGGGAGCAGCTGGAGCTTCACACAGAAGGGACCCCACAGTTGTCTCCACACAGCTGTTTCCAGCATCAGGTCAGTGTGAGTCTCCGTGTCCTGAATATGTTTGGGAAGGATCGTCTGCCACATAACCATCTGCAGGCATAAGTCAGAGGAACTTTCAGGGAGCCTTAAGACTGCAAATGGGGGATTTTATGTCTTGGTTTAGGTGTGTCTTGATGCTGTTCTTTTCCAGCCTGGACATTCTGAGAGCAGCTGAAAACATCCAAACGTGATTTTTCAGAATTTGGGTGGGAGAGGTAAAAACTCAACCTGCTCAGCCTGGATCTATTGCAATGCTTTGCATAATAATTAATGATGTACAAGCTGTTGCTTAATGGACGGTTTTACTGTGTGTGCCCTTCAGTTGTGACTAGCTGGAGTCCCCCATGATTTAAGCAGCTACCTCTCTTCTTTATGTGTGTCTTGGCCATTGGATCAAGCTGTTGGAGTCATACTTTCTCTCCATGGTTTCTGCTTCCTCTTTCCTTTTTGTCGGTCATTCAATGAACTTATGCTTAACCTTCACATTCAAAGAGAGGAGAATATTTTTTTGTATTTGAAAATCTCAACATTTCTGAGTGTTAGGCAGTAACCAGTTCACAGGGATAAATGATGAAAATAATTATTACTCTTTCTATGCTTGTTGCTATTTAAACACTCCACATATGACTCATTTAATTATCAATAACCCTCTAAAGTAGGGTCTGTTACCCCCACCCCCCTATTACAGGTGAGAAAATCAAGGCCCAGAGCAGTAAAATAACTTGTCTAAAGTCACACAATTAATTCAACAGTGAAGCTAGAATCATGATGAAAACCACACAGTAGTCCTGGGAGAGAGATAGTGTTAGTCCCACATTTTAATTTGGCCACTGAGGGAGGGTCAAGGGAATTGTCTAAATTTACCCAGGCTTGTCTTATCTCCAACTCTAGCTCTTGTCCAGTATACTCCACTACTGTCTGTAATGTAGAGGTCCTGGATTCTGTTTAGTTGAACAGATATTTACTGGAAACCCACTGGGTTGTGAGTCCTGTGCCATGTGCTGGTTATATAGAATTGGCTTTTTGTTTTTTACATCCTTATAAAGATGAGTCAGATCCTGGCGGCTAATTCAGTGAATTTTCCTTTTGGGAAAGCTTGCAGGTACCTCTGGTGTCC
Source organism: Myotis daubentonii (assembly GCF_963259705.1). Lineage (NCBI taxonomy): Eukaryota > Metazoa > Chordata > Mammalia > Chiroptera > Vespertilionidae > Myotis > Myotis daubentonii. The sequence continues at coordinate 96,691,959 of NC_081844.1, read as the reverse complement.
AGTACCATGCTAGTCACACGGAAGCTACCTAATATACTGAATAACTATTGGTTGATAAAATGTGATATCAGTTAACCATTGAATAAACAGTTTTGTTCTAGCAACCTCTGTGTTTGATTCAGTTAATGTTTACTGATAGGCTGATGTCTTACATTCGCCTGACCGACGAACCTAAACGCTATTTTTAATACTATGCCACACTTGGTTTTATGACCGTCACTTTCCTAGTTGAGATAGTAGACTAAAAATGTTTAATGTCAAAGTATGGAGCTCTTATTGGATTGATTTTGAAAAGCTAACATTATATTGGAAAACCCAAACAACTAGGAGTGACGGATGCTAGTTCTAGCTCTTATAACTAATAAAACTGTGTACCTGTTACCACATCTGCTCTCTCTCAATTTTCTCATATGCACAATGAGGAAATTAGACTAAGTGATGGTTAAGATCACTTGTTAAGTCCTCTAATTCATGGAAAAAAACAGATGTTATAAAGAGTCCTTTTTAGTAATGCTATGTATTAGTTTAGTTTTGGCTGCAGGAAGTATCTTAATTTTATTGTCTTATATTCTTGCCTTTTAAATGGGTTGATAATTTCTGGCACACCTAATTTATATGACTTCTGTGAGGGTTCAATGAGATACTGGGGATACACGTGCTTTGAATAGTATAACACACGTAGGAACACAAGATGGCATTACTCATATTGAAAGTTAACGATAAAGTGTCAGGTTTCTCACCACTCTTCCCCCACAGCCCCAAAAGACTGGAGTTGGGTCCTGGTTGGGCTATTTCTCAGAGTTTATGGAACTCTTTGGGACTGTACAGGGTCAATAGGGGCTTTGTCCTGCTGCAGGTCCGTTTCCCACGGTTGGGGCAAGGCTGCCACACTTTCTCCTGACACACTTTATCAAACACACCCGCCACACAAACTGGGGTAATTCGCCAGACAAAAGTGAGGTTTTCAGTTACAAGAACCTCCACTTTGTGAAAAGCCCCCTCGGAATCTGAGCCCTTTTCCCTGGGCCAGCAGACGTGTCTCCCGGCTTTACAAATGCCTTAAAAGCTGCCTGATAAAAACTACCCCGAATTTGTGTGCCATGTCTAACTCTGTCTGTTGGTGTGGGATATTTTTAACTCCTGCTTCTAATTCCTCTTGGTTCCTTTAAGGAAGCGCGATCCTAAGGGTCAGGCACTTGGCATCTACTTAGGGGAAAACTTTGAAAGAATTTCTGAGGCTTCCCCTGGGGTAGAGCTGGCTCTCCCCAGAAGAATCGGCCTTTCAGAGCGTCTTTGCCACATAAGGGCTTGAGCTGGGCCCCAGGCACCAGTTGACGCTGTCTCTCCCCCACGACAGATGGTCAGGCCTTCAATTTCAGCAAGGGATCCTCTGTGGAGCTTCTGCCAGCATGCCGAGTGACAGGGCAGCTTAGGGTAACAGGGATCCGGTGTGTGCCCGGCATAGCTTTTGTGCTAACGATGGGCTGCTGACAGGCGCCTTGCCCCTGCTCATCCTGGAGGCAGATCCCCGCTCCCTTGATTCTGTTTCTCTCTGGCAAAGCTGCGTCCTGTTTGCCTGTCTTTCAGAACCCATTTTGGCACCAGATGGACCCCCTCACGGTGGCTAGCAGTTGTCTGACTTGAAGATGCCAGAGGGTGTGCTGACAGCTCCTTCTAACATAACCTGAATCTGGCTGTCGGCTCTGGGCTCAAATGGCTTAAACACACACAGGCGGCAAATATTATCAACCCTGGGGAACAAGGGAGGGGAGAGAATGGCAGTGCCTGCTCCTACAATATTTACGTTGCTAGTGTAGGGATAATACTAATAATTCCTCTTGCTTGTACAATTACTCATATTTACTCTTCTTAGTACAATTGCTGTTGATAGTACAATTAGTGTTCATATCAGTACTGTACTACTTCTGTTCTTACTAAAACTACTATAGCATAATGGCTAAGAACGCAGGCTCCATCCAAATTTGAGCTCTACTCTTTCACGAAAGTATGTGTACCAGGGTGGGATTTTTACGCCATTGTAGACTTCAAGTGCGGGAAAGATGAAGAAGGGAAAATTTCTTTAAAATTCTTTTTTCATTTTATTTTATTTTTTTCACCACCTTTTATCCCTCTTGTACCCTCTTCCACCTCCACCCACCCCTCCCCCCCACAATCAGCATACTGTTGTCCAGGTCAATGATTTTTTTCTCTCTTTTTCTTTTTTGCTCAATCATTCCACCTCCCCAGCCTCCCTGCCCTCTATACTTACAAGAATTTCACTGACTAGCATTTTAATGCATTCTGATATTTTGGGAAATTATTTGAGTCTGAAATCCACAGGCCTAAGAGAAAGGGAATGAAGATCTTAAGGTGGCTTTTAAAATTGTCCTTTTCCCAAACCTGGACAGGTGTGGAACATGCAGGTGGCCAACATGAATGCTCTAGAAGGCTGCCTTTGATATCTGCTTCCTTTACCCGATGGACTTTAACAAACCACTGCCACATAAGACATAACTCAGAAAGCTATAGGGTGACCATCGAATTTAGAACGCTTTTGCAAGTTAAAGCGGGCACTAATAATACACTGATACAGCAGGCGACAACTGGAATTGTTCCTGGCAGGGTGGGGCCTTTGGTCACCCTAGCAAGTAAAGCCCCTGGCCCTCACATATAGGAAGTCTTGGAGAAGCCGAAGGACTTGAGTCAGTATGTGAATCTTACCTACTTCTCATGGGTCCTCCTAAACTAGGGTATTTTATTTGGAGATGCTAAGTTAAAAGGTGTCTACTGTTTCCTTGGGGTCATTCAGCATGTATTTTGCTGGTTCATAATCTGTGACTTTACAGGGCTTGACTTACATGTTATTAAGGACCGTGAGTAATTCTCAGGCAATTATACTCAATTGGAACCTACCCTAAATGGGGTGAAGACTTTCTCTCTGCCTGAGTAAGAACCCTTCCTTGGGGGCTTAATGCTTTTGTGAGAGCTGCTGGCAGCACTGGGAGCCGTCCATGCAGCTGGAATGCCAAGCAAAGGCTAAAGCTTTCAAAGGAATACTGGTTCTAAAACCATTTTGCATATTCCAGAAAACTGGCCTAGGATACACCACCCAGAAGCGACTTACTACTTTTTTCCTTTCTGTGTCAGGACTGAAATGCTAACCACAATCATTTCTTTCTTCACAGGTTCTTCTTGAAATTTTTCCTCAAATGTAACCAAAATTGCCTAAAGAATGCCGGAAACCCACGTGATATGCGGAGATTCCAGGTGGGTCTGTCTTGTCTTTCTCAAATCTCAATAATGACATGAATATCAGGAGAGAGTAAAAAAAAAAAAAAAAAAAAAAAAAAAGACTGAGGCAGAATATAGAGAGTACAGTTGTTTCCCCAGAGTGGAGAGCAGGTGAGGTTCCTAGTCCCTCAGGTCTCTGCTGTCTAGGAGTTGTTTTTTTAGAGAAGAATTGGGACCACACCACCTGTGTGTGCTGGTTGAGCCAAGGGTGGCTTCCAGAATGGACTCACAGGCTTACACTACTGCAGGTTAAGTGAAGTACACAGAAACAATGAATTCTTTGCCTGTAAGTTTCCAACTGGAAAGCTGGTACATAAGAGCTTTGTTCTGTTTTTAGAATTTACTACCTTCTTCCTCTCTCTCTCTGTTCTTCTATCCTTGGAAATTGTTAGTAGCAATTATCATTAAAAATGGACCCCTTAAGGAGCAGGGTGTTTCTAGACTGACAGGGGTGACAGTTCTGTTTCAGAAATGTCCTTGTGCGGCTCATGTAAATGTCCTGAAGCATCCATCCAATCTGCCACCATTAAAAGCATGAGTGGTATGCTAACCTCACATAATTATACATTTTCTAAAGGAAAAAGAACGTGAGAACAAACGTGTTAAATTCTGAGACACAGAATGGGAGTTGGGTTTTAGTAAAGGTGGCTAAGTTCTAGGTAGGTGCTTCTCAAACTGGAAAGTCAAGAATCCCCTGGGGATCTTGTTAAAATGCTAATTGAGGCCTGGGGGGAGGGGGTGCAGAAATTCTCCATTTCTAACAAGCTCCCTAGTGATGCCAATGCCATGGCCATACTTGAGTAGCAAGGTACTAGCCCCCTCCCGTGTTGCTCTCTGTCTAATTTTATGGCTAACTCATTTGCATGGCCAATGTTAAATTTCCCATCAGAATCATGACCCATATAGGTATGGCCATAAGGTCTGTATGGTGCTTATAGTATACGCTTAGGTATAGTCAGCTTTAAGTAGATTGAAATGTATGATCTCTGAGAAGCTCTTGAAAATTTTTAACTGCACAGTCTCTGATGGAGAAAGGGAAGGGATGATTCTGAGCATTGATTCTTGAATGTCAAGATCTCTTAATCTCTAAGATGATTGTTTTTTAAAGGGGTGAGGCTTACTGGTCTCATGAAAGAATGAATTCAGTGAAAAAAAGAAGACATTCTCTCCTGAGATCTGAAGCATTTCTCTAAAATCATTTTGGCCTTGCCAACTTTTGTCTTAACAAAGATGAATGGGGGAGAATCCATAAATTCCTAGTTTCCCAGAAAATGTTTCTCCTGGCTAGATTTGGGTCCCATTTTGGTAGACTTGGGCACCCTCATTCCCACACAGGACTTTTTGGGTTGCGTTGGAGTCACCTTTAAGGGCAAAACAACACATATGATGCCACTAAGTGTGTGTTGCTAAGTGTCTTAAAACGTGAGGGTGAATTTTAGTATAAACTGTTGGGTAGTTTGCTTTGACCTTGAGAGGAGCCATATATCTCGTTTGAACAAGCTTGGGTTAGAAACGAAGCATCTCCAGGCACAAACCAATTCATATCTGAGAGACATGTCTAATGGCTTTTGAATACCAGGATCAACTTTGCTGTGTTTCTCAGGGAAGCAGAGCTAGAGATGGACTTTGGTGACATTGGGAGCCTAAAGAAAGAGCATTTGTCTAAGACTTCTGGGGACTTGTTTGCCCTCATAGGACCTGCTAGTAAAATGTCTGAAAGCCTTGAATTATAGGAATGTAGCTCTTATGTGAGATGAGAAACCAATTCAGTTTGGTATTTTTGAGACTAGAAAGTTTTACTTTTCAGACAAAGAGAGTTACTTTTTGTTTAATAGAAGGCCTACTGAGATGAGGAGATATGAGTTAGATTTCCAGAAAGCCTCAGTTTCCTCAACTGTAAAATAGAGTAAAAATGATGATTCTGCTTATTTTACAACATATGAAGGAAAGACAGCATTTTGCATGCATATGTAATTTATAAATGATAAAATAAAATGTAAGCCTTTGGAGAAAATACTTGCAGTAAACTAAAGCTGGGTCATTATTTCAGTACAGGGTTTCTCCAATTTGGGCACAATTCACATTTTAGACTGGTTAATCCTTTGTGGGGAGTGAGGGGTGGGGTTGGGGGAATGGAATGTCCTGTGTTTGTCGTATGTTTGCAGTTGTCACTGGCCTCTACCACTAGATGCCAGTAGAGATACTCCGCCCCCCCCCCCCCCCCCCCCCCCCCGAGTCATGACAAACCAAGATGTCTCCAGGCCTTGTCAAATGTCCCCTGGTTGGGGTGGGAGTGCAAAATTGTTGCTGGTTGAGAATCACTGGTTCAATCCTATACTTGATGATCTCTGGCGGACTCTTCTCGGGGACAGTGCTTTTATCTCAAAGAGCACACTCTTTGTGTAGGCATGAGAGCTGCCTGCCACACGTCATACTATCCTTCAAATACATAATGTTTTATCTGAACCATGGCAATGCTCTTTCCTATGATTCTCCAACTGGTCCTAAAGTAGGTGGATGTGTCTCAGTAGGGGCAGCTACCTTGGCCACCACAGAGTCAGTGTTTGAGTTGAAGAAGAGCTGTATCTCTTTCTATCAGCAATGACAAATTCCTTACTGCATCTCAGATTTAACCTGCTTTGTTCCATCACTCACTCGTTCCTTCCTGGCAGATGATGGGCGGAGCCTATGACAGAATGCATACTGACTCCTTTAGTTTTGTATCTGTGTATGGTTATACATTTTATGAATTATCATTTTATGCAATTAGCACATGGTCTTATGCATGTAGGCACATGGGTATTTATGCAATCAGAGAATGGATGAATTGCCTCAATAGAATTCAATTAAAACTTCACATATCTCTTATTCAACCTTTCCATTTTTTTCCTCCAGTCTTGTTTCTTTGCATCATTTCATGCTGGTAGCCACACCATCCTTCTTGAATCCTTCTTTTTCCTTGGATTCCATAACAACATTCATTCATTCTCAGCTCTTCCTAAGAGATGGATGCTCTTGTCTGCTCTCCTGTGAATGTTGGTGTTCTCCAAATTTCCTTTTCAGATACAGAACTCTTTTCACTGTATAGGATCTCTGAGTATCTTCTCTAACCCCAGCACCTTAACCACTTTTTCGACACTGAGAATTCTTGAGTCAGGTTCCTCGAGACATGATATCCCATTTCAGACCTAGCTACCAGCTGCCTGCTGGATATTTCCAGGAACTTTAATGCATTGAGCCCCCAAACTCAATATTTTTATTTATTTATTTTTTTCCCTTGTGCTGGTGTCCAAGCTGGTTTCTCTTCCTATGTTCCCTGTCTTGGTTTGTTCCTAACTGCGTCAAGTACTGGGGAGAGAGCTATGTATATTTGTGTCTATATCAGTGTGTCCCATGTACATGTGTATAATTATACATGTCCCTGTGTGTACCTTGATATACATTTATGGACATGGGCCATAATGATGATGATAAAGCTAACATTCATTGGGTACTGATGTGAGAGATATTATGTGAAGCATTTTACATGAATTATCATTTTTATCTTCACAATATTCCTGTTGGGAATGTGTAAATGTGGATTATGGATTTTACAGATGAGGAAACTGAGGCTTAGAGAAGGGAAGCAAGTTGCCCGAAGTCACACATCTATTAAGTATTGAGGCAGTCTGACTCAAATGTTATCTAAGGTTGTGGAACTATAAAGAACTTGTCCAGAGTCTGTTGGCAGGTACCAAATGAGACAATAAGGAGGTCTCTCAACATCTGAGAGCCACAGTGGCTACCCACAAATATGTGCTGGACTCCCAGGAAAGCTAAGGAGGGGTTTTCAAAAGAGGCATTTGCCCTAATAGAACCTAAAGATACTATCTGGATGAAGAACATTGGAACAGCACCAAAGTTTGCCAAGCAGAGGGTAGAATTGTGTGGAGGAGGAGAAACCTGAGCCTTGTTTCTGAACAGAGCTACAGTGTTGGTCAATTTGTAATTGTATGAACTTTAGGAAAAGAAGCTGTTATTCAGAAGACTGCCTGAGCTTCACATAAGCGGTAGAGTTTTAGGCCAGTTCTCTAGGGTGAGACAGACCCCTTACCCAGATGGAGCCTGAGTAAAGCGGCCCCTCAGTGTAAAGTGGCATCTCAGATTACTCTGTTAAGAATTCTTACTGAAGTTCCCAGATCTTAGGAGTTAACCAGGAGGGGGGGGGGGTTTAGTCTTCCCCCAAGCTATCCTGGCTGATAGAGATGCGTTAGGAGACAGTGGTCAAATGCTTCCTATGAACAAGACTTATAATTTCCATCATTTTTCTCATAGCACACTAAGTGGGAAGCTGGTTTCAAATATTTTTACTAGTATGTTGCTGCTGCCTCCAAGGGGGAGTGAGAGAGTGTCTTTTTGGGCATGAGAAAACTGGCGTACTCTTTATATCTCCCTGTGGCTTTTCCCAGTTATATTGAAAACCTGAGACCTGGAGACATCTCATTGAAAACTCACTCTCCTGCCTATTAAGTGGGCTCTTCCCAATTGTCATGGGTGCTCTTTTTCTCTCACCCATTTTATCTGCTTGCCAGGCCAGTCTGATCTTCATACAGCTGTGCCTAGCATGTCTCCTCTGAACAGCAATCAGGGTCCTGTGTAGGTGACTGTGGAGGATACAAGAAAGGTTGTTGATCTCTTGACATGTAAAGACATTCTGTCAAGCAAACTCAGCCACACAGCGGCAGAGCTTCTGGTGTGTAAACAGAGACTGCTTAATTACACAGGTCATGTCAATTAGTGTGACCTTAGTGTTTTCAAGAAATTAATCACTTTCCCCTGAGCTCAAGTATGTTCATACATTAAGGCAGTATGGAATAAACCTTGTAGAAAATCTGGTATAATTTTTTTTTTTTTTTTACAATGGATATTTTCTTTTGAAATCCCTAGGCTGTGGTTAGGGTAACAAATTTGCTTAGATACAACAGTGGATATAGGCTTCATTCAGTTCTGGTAGGTGAGGGGAGTTGGGGAGAGGGTGGGGCGTAAGCTAGGGATGGCAAGAGCTCATGACAGGGGGAAACTCACTGTGACTAAATGAGCCTGTTTCTTCATCTTGACACTAAAAAGATGCTAATGTCACAGGCCTGTGTTAAATCCATGTCACGGGGCTGGTTTTTAACTGACAGGAGCTAGACAAGTCAAGGTTAAGATTTAAATCCTTATCAATAGCTTTTCTTGTTGGGGCTGGCAGAATGAGGATGGAGAGGGGAGGAACAAGAATTGGGTACAAGCTGTCATCACAGTCGACACCATAATACTGGAAGGCTGCGAAGTAAAGTGTACATTTCCAAATCCATCTTATCTCTTCAACTAAGTTTTTCCAGAGGCTATAAAACTATATCTATATATAAAAATGTTAGCCCTGTGACTACCTACGAATATAAATGTAAGATGTATTCATTCATTCATTCATTCATTCACTCATTCATGTCTGCATGCACTTAGTGGTATTTATTGATGTGGTAGGTAGTGAGTGTATTGTGATGAATAAGAAAGGCAGAGTGTTTGTTCTAATGAAACTGGTATTCTAGCTGGGGTCTATTACTTAGGGTAATACTAGCTGCTGTAACAAATAGATCAAAGAATACATAATGGCTCATGTACAAGAAAAGGTTACTTCTTGCTCATATAATGGTATAAGGTAGGTGTTGTTGGTGAGTGGATCTTGTCCAGGGAGTGATATGGGGACTTGGGCTCCTTTTCGTTTTGTGTCTCCACTGTCCTTTAGGTTCTAGTTGTCTCCATCCACCCAGCTGAAGGCTATAGGGGGCATGGAGAGGGCACATGGACTTCTTAAAAGCCCAGGTTAAGAAATGACCCTTGTCAAATCTGCTCACATTCCCTGGCTGGGAGTCTGTCACATGGCCATCCTATCTAATAATAGACAAACATGGTAATTAACTGTAACTTCGCTACCCTTCCCATTGGCTAATCAGGGCGATATGCAAATTAACTGCCAACCAAGATGGCGGCCGGCAGCCAGGCAGCTGAAGCAAACAGGAGGCTTGTTTGCTCCAGTGATGGAGGAAGCCAACGTTCCCCGCCTGCCGCTGCTGGCCTCTGAGCTGCACTCTAAGAAACAATGTTGCAATTATAGAAGCTAAACAAGTTCCAGATACCTGCTTTCAGCCAGCCGCAGCCTCAGAGCTGGAGCAGGGCCTCAGAGCTGGAGCTGGCTCTCAGCTCCAGTGACAGCTATAGAAGGTACATAAATACCAGAATAAAAAAAAAATAAATAAATAAATAAATAAATAAATAAATAAAGGAGAGGCTGGGAGCTTCAGTTGCCCGCCAGCCTGAAAATGGCCCTCAGCCCCTCACCCAGGCTGTCCAGGCACACCAGTGGGGACCCCCACCCTGAAGGGGGTGTGACCAGCTGCAAACAGCCATCATCCCCTCATCCAGGCTGGCCAGGCACCCAAGTGGGACCCCCACCCTGATCCAGGACACCTTTCAGGGCAAACCGGCCGGCCCCCACCTGTGCACCAGGCCTCTATCCTATATAGTAAAAGGGTAATATGCAAACTGACCCTAACAGCAGAAAGACTGGGAATGACTGGTCACTATGACACACACTGACCACCAGGGGGCAGAAGCTCAATGCAGGAGCTGCCCCCTGCTGGTCAGGGCACTCTCACATGGGAGGAGCTCTGCTCAGCCACAAGCCAGGCTGATGGCTGCCAGTACAGCGGTGGTGGTGGGAGCCTCTCCTGCCTCCTCAGCAGCGCTAAGGATGTCCGACTGCAGTTTAGGCCTGCTCCCCGCTGGCAAGTGGACATCTCCCGAGGGCTGCCGGGCTGCCAGAGGGATGTCTGATTGCCAGCTTAGGCCCAATTCCCCGGGGAGTGGCCCTAAGCCAGCAGGTGGTCATCCCCTGAGTGGTCCCAGACTGTGAGAGGGCACAGGCTGGGCTGAGGGGCCCACCATCTCCCCCGAGTGCACAAATTTTTTTGCACTGGGCCTCTAGTATATAATAAGCAAGTGAGGTCTGCAAATGCCTAGTCATACAGCCTGAGAAAAGAGAAAATGGATGTACGCTGAACAATTACCATCAGCTTCCACATGTGTACAAATTTATAATTGCAAATCATTAAAAATCGTAATTATTGCTGTAAAGAAAATTAAACAGGATATTACAAAAGAGAATAACAGTGTGGGGTGGGCGATGGGAATCTACTTTAAAGTAGGTGACCAGGGAAAGCTTGTGGGGAGATAACATTGATGCTCAGAGCTAAAGTATAAGAATAAATTGTCCTGGGAAGTGCCAAAAGAATAATTTGTCCAGAGCAAAGAGAACAGCAAGTGGAATTCATGTTTATCTGAGGGGACGAATAATCGTCCTTCACTTCTTAGTCATTCAGAGTGGAGGATAGAAAATACGAGAAGAAACCACCAGGTTGTGCATCCAAAATTCCCACCAGAAATGTGTGTTCTCTTTAAAATGATGACATGGGAAGCGACATTAAAAGGCAACTCTCTGCCCTTTTTTGGGTGGATGAATTCTATACATTATGGAGGACCCTTGTTATTTATTCAGAAACCCACAGAAACTCTGAATCAATATGTCATAGGGTATCATTAGAGGATTCTTAAAATACATGCCCAACCTCTGCACTTTTGGTCTGCTTGGAAAGGCACTTAAATAAAGGCAAAAATATTCTCATCCCTTTTCCTTCTCTCCCACTGTCCCCCACCCCCTGCCTCATATTGTTTTGACAAACAGCACATTTTGCAATTAAATTCTTTACCAAACAGAATGCTAGGGGCCCGGGCTGCAATCACTCTGCTCATACGGAATAATTTCAAGATGTACCACGCTGATTAATTATACTGAAAGCAGCTCTAATGATAGTTTCTGAATCCAGGATTAATTCACAGAACATGGTAAATACAAATGGCGGATTTTCAACCTGATATATTAAACCATTACGGCTTATTGGGCAAATATGTGTCTTGGCATGAGCCTTCTGCTGGGGCTCGGCAGAAAATATGCATCAGTGAGAAGGAATCCTTATGAGCTGGATTTGTTGAGTGGTAGCTCTGCACTTAGAGGAAATAAATTCCTACGTGAGGTATAGCTGCTATTGAAAAAATGTAAAATGCATGAAAAGATAGATATGAAAGTGTTCAGTTTGATCAGTGTTGCCAATGGATATTGGTTCTGAGGATGCCAATACTTATCGAGACTTCCCAACAAAAGATATTATTATATGCTTTCACTTTTTCACTTGTAACTTTTATAGAGCTTTTAGTATGTGTGAGACCCTATAGGACTCAGTGTTTCACATGTATTATCTGACTTCTTTTTTTCCCTATCGCTCTTTTCCTTGTTACTTTGCTCCAAACAAGCACATTGGCCTTTCTTCTCTTCCTTCATTTCTCTTTCCCAAATATACTGACCTCATTCCTGCCTCAGGGTCTTCGCACTGGCTGTTGCCTCTCCCTGGGAAATTTTCTCACTTCATGGATTGGCTGAATGCTTCTTATTTACTCAGATTTCAGCTAAAATGTCCACTCCTCAGGGAGGCCTTCCTTAATCACTCAATCAACAGTAGCACACCCATTTAGACATCCCCCTCCCCATTTTATTTTCTTCTTATAACTTTTCATATTCCAAAATTTGCTTTCATTGCTTATTTACTTATTGTCTAAAAACCCTGCTCTGCCCCTGCTAAGAACTAAGCTCTTTGTGGGCAAATACTTCATCTGTCTTGTTCATTGCTACTTCTCCAATACATGGGATAATGCCTGGCAAATAGTAGGCCCACAACTTATTCCTACGATTAAGTGACTTACCTAAGGTTACAAACTAGGAAGTCATAAACTTGGTTGGGATTCAAACTCAGGAATGCCTGACCCTGGAATTGGAGTTGTTGACCAATATGCTATTTTCTTCCAATTTCAACATCCATGTGCCATAACCCGTTGGTAGAGAGCACACAAGGCAATTCTGTATGTGTTGGCTCACTGCTGCTTAAAACAGCCAGTGTACACGTAATTGGAGAGCACCAGTTACATGCCAATGACACCGTCAGGAGTCATCAAAAGTATCCTGACCCAGAGAGAGAAAAACACGGTTCAGGTCACCAATGAACTTTTTATGTGTAGCACGTGTCACAGTTCAGGAGACAGAAACTGAGTCTAGTTCCCAAGGATCCAAGTTAGTTTCACATAATTATCTGAGGATTTAAAAACATCCATCCTTATCTTACTCTTAAAAGAAGAGAGAGTTTTTGCCTTGAGCCTTAAAGTGTGGATTTAATTCAGTTACTCACTGCATATTCTAGCAGTTTCACTCCGTTACATCCTGTAGGTTCATGTGTCCTCCATAATTTTTAATGACTTATTTGGGATCTTTCAACCAGATAGAAGCTAGCAATCAGGCAGGTTTTAGAGAATATCTTATTTCATATCAGTGAAGGATATTTTAAAGGACAAAGTTAATGAAGGCCTTACTACTGCAGACCATTTTTGTGTAAAAATTACTTAAAGTGTAGTCAGTCACGTAGGCACCAGAGGTGTTCACTTGAAGATACCAGGGGAGTCAGAGGGGAGAGTCTTGAAGCCAGAAGAATGTATGGAGAGGCCAGAGGCTGCTGTGGGTGAAAACTGGACCTGAAATCTGGAAGTTTCCCTCCAGGCTTGCCTCTGCTGTGAACTTGTCCTATGACCTTGAGGATGTTTTTAAACCTTTCGTGGCCTCAGTTTTGCTATCTGTAAAAGGAAGTGTTGGGCAAATTTGCGGTATCATAACTCCTGAGAATCTCTTTTGTCATTTTGGTTTACGAACCTTATGTGATGACATATTTTCCAACCTAATGGCCTTTATGGAGTAAAATTCGCCCTCTCTATTTTAAAATAATTGAAGCCATGTGAACCTACCAACTCAGAGCTTCTCATCTGCGTGAGATAACCAGTGTTTCCATATGGAGATGATCTGATCCATGTCAACAAAAGGAAATCACGGAATGCTTTAGTGGCAGCCTTGCTGTGGCTGCACTTAGGATTCTCTCTCTGCAGTCTTGTCTCCTTTGGAAGCCACTAGATTGGCTGATCTCTTGGGTCTCTTGTGACTAACATTCGAGGGGTCTAATAAGTGGTTCAGCAGACAGCTGGGTGGAGAATGTGGGCTGGGTGTGGTGGAGGGCAGATGTTTGAAGGAATAGAGTTCGTTTTATAGAGCAGTTTTAGGTTTACAGAAAAATGAGGCGAAAGCACAAAGAGTTCCCATAGACTCCCTCAATTCCCCCTCCCCTGTTTCTCCTAACATCTTATATTAGTGAATACATTTGTTACAGTTCATATACTAATATTGGTACATTATAGTCAACTAAAGCCTTTCGTTTGTACTAGGGTTCACTTTTTATGTTATGTAGCCCATGGATTTGGACAAATGCAGAATGTTATATATCCACAATTCAAGTATGATTTATAATATTCCACTGTCGTAAAATCCCCTATGCTCCACCTATTCATCCTTCCCTCCCACCTCCCAAAATCCTGAGGGTCACTGATCTTTATACTGTCACCATAGTTTTGCCTTTTCCAGAAGGTCATATAGTTGGAACCATACAGTATATAGTCCTTCCAGATTGGCTGCATTCATTTAGCAATATGCATTTAAGGTTTTCCTTCATGTCTTTTCATGGCTTGATAGCTCATTTCTTTTTATTGCTGTTTAATATTCCTTTCTATGGATTACCAGTTTTGTATATCCTTTCACCTATTGAAAGACATCTTGATTGCTAATGCCTTTCATTTAGGTCAATTTTTATTCAAATAATTGTAGATTCACACACAGTTGTATGAAATAATATAGAGTGATCCTGTGTGCCCTTTACCTAGTCCTCAATAGTAATATTTTGCAAAACTATAGTACAATATCACATTGTGCTATATAGTATTCATACAGAATATGAACATCGATACATCCACCAATCTTATTCACATTTTTCTAGTTTTATATGTGGTCATTTGCATGTGTATGTGTTTATAGCTCTATATAATTTTATGATGTATAGGTCTGTGTGCCTATCACCACAGTCAAGATATTGGGTATTTCCATCACCACAAGGGTCCCTCTGTTATGCTTTAATGGCAGCCACACAATTCCCTCTGTCCCTAACCTTTGGCTAACACTCATGTGTTCTCCTTTTCTAAAATTTTGCTATTTCAGGAATGTTAAGGAGATGGAATCATGCAGTGTATTAGTTTGCTATAGCTTCCATAAAAAATACCACAGACTGTGTGGCTTAAAAATGGAAATTGATTTTCTCACAGTTTGGGAGGCTAGAAGTCCAAGATCAAGGTGTGAGCAGGGTTGGTTTTCTCTGAGACCTCTCTCCTTGGCTTGCAAATGTTCTCCTTCTCACTGTGTCCTCACATGGTCTTTCCTCTTTGCTCTCACATCCCTGGTGTCTCTCTGTGTGTCCAAATTTCTTCTTCTTAGAAGGACACCACTCAGATTGGATTAAGGCCCATGCCGAAGGCCTCATTTTAACGTGATCACCTCTCTAAAGGCCCTATTTCCAAATATGTTCACATTCTGAGGTACTGAGAGTTAGGACTTCAACATATGAATTTTGGGGGTGAGGGAACACAATTCAGACCATAATATGCAATGTGCAACCTTTGGTATTGGCTTCTTTCACTTGCTGTATTTCCCTGGAGATTCATCCAGGAGTATCAATAGTTTGTTTATTTTTATTGCCGACTGTTAGTCCCTGAATGTTGCTTAATGCCTTTTTATTTCATGTGCTTAAAGCCAATGCATTCAATACTTTCTATTAGGGGCCCTAAACTAATGCAAACATAGACTAAGCTAAACTCAGAGACAAGTAAGCCATATAAAACCAACTTTAACATTAATTCCCTTGCACCAAATTACTATATATCAGCATTGAAAACCAAAATATATAATTTTTTAAAAAATAATCATTTAAAATTAATTCACATAAGTGATGATTTTTTGGAGGGAGGTACTTACTATCAAGATACTCTAAATTTAAATATTAAAGATATTGTTAGGGTCTTACCTTTGCTCTGACTCCACATTTATTGTAGAAATGTTTAAAGCTACAGATCTCAATTCTTTGGGGCCTTTGGTCCTCCCACAGGAGCTGCTACTTCTGTTAATGTGACCTTCCACCCATGACTAAATTTAGCTGCTTGTGTCTTTTTGAAAATCTGCTCATGAGACAGAGATTATGCTTCATGAATTTCTGATAATATAGTTGGGACATATGCAGCCTCCTGCCTGGTACGGAGGGAAGAGGGCCAGCCTGAGGAATGGCAGTGAAGAAATGCCAACTAACAACAAAATTCCCAGAGAACCCCTCATTCCAATGAAGTATTAGAAACACCAGACTGAATTGATCAGCTGTCTAATTTACAGACTGTTTTTAAAGCAGTAAGATTTCACTGAGTTTCAAGCCCAGAGTGTAACAGGCTGAGATGTAGATGAGATCTAGAAAGCAAAGTTACATAAATCAGTGAGATCTTGCAATTCACAAGAGGCCTAAGTTATATAATTATGTGTTGTGAGCACAAAGGTCTTTAAAAATGGTTTCACTGTTAGACTGATAAAAGAGTAGACATGGAAGAAATACTTTCTGTATCTTTTTATTTGAAATAGCAGTTTGTGCTGGTTCCTTTTCATGTCCCAGCATGTCCTCTCAAACTTTTTTTGAGCATCACAAACATCTTTAAAAGCAACAGCTATACAACTACTATTATCGGTGCTTGCTAATTGTTCAGTATGAACCAGGAACCATACTAGGCACTTTACATAATGTCAACCCCACAGTAACATTGTGTGTTGGCCACTATGATTATTTCCATGTGAGATTCAGGGACACTAGGGCTCTGAGAGGTTAAGTTAAAGTCATATCCACTAGGAAAGCTTGGGAATCAAGAATCAAAATTTGTGTGTTGATTTTTTTCTAATTCTAAATAGAGGAGAGTACTAGTAAATAGCAAAAATAATAAGCTTTAGCGGTATCTAGATCCAGGATATAGCAGAGAAGATTCTGAACCACCAAGATGAGCCAAGAAATTGAAAATGTCCATGTAAAATCTTCAGAGTCTGTGGGCAGCTGCAGACTTCTCTCCTGCCCTTTATATTCCCTCACACTGCGTACCTTCACCTAGAAGGTTGAACCCTGGTACATGCTGGGTGTTCATCAGCACATCTCTGGATTGCCATCTTAAAAGGGTATGCCCCTTTATCCAATAGAAATTTGATTCCAGAAAATATACATGTACACAACCCTAAACACGTCCACTTAGCCAATACTTATTTCAGGAGATATAACTTGGGCATCCTAGTGAGTAAATTGGCACAATTTATTTCAAAACCATTCTACAGCAGCGTTGCCCAACAGAACATTCTGCAATGATGCTCATGTTCTCTATCTGCCCTCTAGCTGCGTGTGACTACTGACCACTTGAAATGTGGCCATGATGACTCAGGAACAATGGAACTTTACATTTTACTTAAGTAGTTTACATTTAAATAGCCATCAGTGTGGTTACTGTATTGGGCAGTGCAATTCTAGAGACTAAAGATTTAACTCTAGCAGCTATCATAAAATTCTAACTAGACCTGTTCCTCATACTCCCTTCATGTTGTTCCCTGGGCGGGAGAATGAAGAAGTGGGTAGAAAGGGAAGGGGTGGTCGAGTCCAAATGTAAAGTCATTTTCCATGTTTATCTGTCCCAAATTCAAGCTGTGCTTTGTTGACAAAATTTGGGAAGGTTGCAGATTTGGCAGGCCTGTCTGTCCCCTTGCCTGCATGAATGTGTCAGCACCTCATTAATCTTGGGTTAAACTATAAAGGCCCTTTTCCCTCCTACCATGGGCCTATTTTTTAAAGGACACTTCAGTGCCCTTTTGCATTTCACAGTGAGATTTTTAAAAAATTTATAACTTGCTCTGTGGATTAATTTAAGCCTATATTTTACTTAAATATATCCTGATCGTTTCCAAATTGAAATGAGAGAAATTATTTTGGGGATATAGGGGAGTTTAAATGTATTGTGCCATGGGTTTCTGAGGAACATATTGGATGTTTATATTCTAGAAATTAAAAGCATGAGGAATCTCTGTGTTATCTTTCTCCAATTTAATGAACCTTTCAATGAAATGATTTTATCACACATGTGGTCTTGGTGATTCTTCTCTTTCCAAGAAAAAGACATAGAGGGTGTAATGTTGTTTTTTTCCCTTAACAGTTTTTGTCCAATGTAAGAAGGAGATGAAATGTCTTTAAACAATACTGGGTATTTTAAGCCTGAAGCCTGTAGTGCTTTGTCTTACAGGTGCATGGCGAATTGTCATTGCTTTTTTTTTTTCTCAAGACAGACATCGAGAATAACCACTTTCTGTATTTCCTGGCACTGGAAACAGTTACCGTTTGGGATTCCTTTTATAGTTTCTTCAGCTAACGACTCCAGTGACCACTCAATTGTGGTCTCGTAGTAAATCAAAATTTCTTTGAAAGAGTCAGCTCTGTTATATAATTGTAGATGTCCTGCGAAGTCATCTCCCTAACTAAAAAGAAAGGCGTATTTCCGTTGCCTCAAATAATACGGACTCTGCCACCACACATAATATTCTTTGAAATGAAAAGAATAGGCCGTTTTCTCCTCCTCCTCCTCCTCCTCCTTCTTTTAAAGTAGCCTACAATTGATGAGACATACACAGGAGCTTCAGGCTGTGTCAGATCTGGTTGGTCAATTGTGAAGAAAGAGAAAACCAAGCTGCACAATGCTCCTTCAGACTTACCTCCTCCCATGAATGACTTGCCCTAGCTAGGATTCAAGGTGACAAGGAGAATGCTCTCAATGGTCTACTTTGCGTTTTAATACAATACAGTTAAAAGTAAAACCAGGGGATGGCCTAGCTCCTGCTGGGAGTTAGGGCCCTGAGGAGGATTTAGGAGACCCCATGGAAGTCCTCCCTGGGAGGCAGCATGACCGTAGGCCCATGTCCTTCCTTCTGCCTCTGGGGCTGACAGACACCAGGGGCTTTGTATAAGGAGCAGGGCCTCAAGTGAGGGTCGAGAAGAAAAAACACCGATCAGATCAGCCCGGCCCCCTGATTCTATGGAAGCAGTGTGTGCACAGCCCACAGTTCGTTGCCACCTTTGAGGCAGGGGGGAAGGAAACTCACCATATTTTGCCAGGAGGCTTTTAGGTCAAAGTGAGGAGCAGGGGAACTTTTAAGTTTGATGGGTGTTGATGGGTGTAGGGGTCCACACAGGGGGCCACTTTGTCAGGCAGGGCCGACAATCTGCAGGCACAGGCCATGGCCCAGCACTTTCCCCTCTGCCCAAATCAGGTGATGAAACTGCCCTGTTGCCCAAGACTCTAGAATGCAGTGCCCACTTTGGCCAACTCAGAGCAAAGGCTTCCCCAGGAAAGGGGGCCTTGGTGCACGCCAATTCTTGTAAAGCATTTCACCTCCTCAGAAGCTAATGCCTCTCAAAACCAAGAACAATTAAAGCTCCAGTCTTTCTAAGCAACTGGGGAATTGAGCAAAATAAATCAGAAACCCTCAGCTTGGCTCTGGAGGCTCGCCTCATTATGAGAGCAGATCTATTAGCCCTCTTGCCATTGTCTTTCATTTCTCAAGTGAGGTGATTCTAATTAAATTAATCTGCATGTCAATCTATCGGTGATCAATCAAAGAGCCTGAGGTCCCCCCTATGCTGCAGGGTGCTTGCGGCTGACAGGGGCTGATAATGGAGGAAGAAATAAACTGTCGAGCAAAGTTAATTAGTCAACATAATAGGTGGATTAAATGGGAGCCAGCTGATTGCTGTTTCCCATGTCAGAGCACGAGGTGGGAGCTGAAGCTGCAATTACAGACAATTATTATATTTGGTTGTAAGAGGTCGCATGAATAAACATATCTCTGTGGGTTTCAGTTTTAATCCTCTTCCCCATTTAATATAAGGAGAAGTGTAGGTCATTTCTTCTCATTGTTTTAGTCAAAATTCTCTGAGAAAACACCTTTCCGACAAACTGAGTTCAGAATCAGTTTATAAGGTGGCCAGGGTATGTGAATTGTACCCTGGACCCATGTCACCATTTGGGGGTAGGAGGGATCTTTGAAACACAGACCTAAGACCCTTCTTGAACAGAGATTTTTTTTTTTGGCGGGGGGTGGTGGTGATGGTGGCAACGGGGGCTTTGGTCCAGTTAACTGAACGAATGTAGGAAGAAAAAAGTACAAGAATCCCCTAAAAAACAGTCAGGAGAGCAAGCTGCATCCCAGCTCTCCCTAAAACCTCTCTTTTTCTTTTCTCTATCCTCTTAACCCTGACACAGGGGAAGGAGGGGGAAGTGGGGGATATTTTAAAGATTCAAAAGATTTTTTATTTGCATGATCAACTGTGATATCTGCTTCAGTGTCTAAACTGAAGGGTAATTTAGGTGAAACACAACCACCCTTGTGTAAAAAAATATGCTAATAAAGATCCTCTTGTTAAAATTATGGTTAACAGTGTACCTTCTGCTGTATAACTATAAACTGTGCAATTTTACTTAAAACTGCATCAAAAGCGTTCCATGCCAAAGACCCGCTCATCAATAGCTCCTCTTGTTAGAGTTGTACAGCATAAGCACCAGTTATTATGTGAAATCGCGATGCAATTTTCTTCAGCTCCCAGCTGTTATTTATTTAACTTGAGTTTATTACCCTCCGTGCTTTTATATTAAAATGTTCATTCATCTCTCTCTTCTGTCTCCAGGTCGTGGTGTCTACGACAGTCAATGTGGATGGCCATGTCCTGGCAGTCTCTGATAACATGTTTGTCCACAATAACTCCAAGCATGGGCGGAGGGCTCGGAGGCTTGACCCCTCGGAAGGTACGCCCTCTTATCTGGAACATGGTAGGCGAATCATTTTCATTGGTTGGCATTGTTACCTTTAACTGTGAATTTATTTTGGTTTCTTTCTTCCAACTCCACCACATTTTCTACCCCATTTCAAATTTCCAATGTCCTGTTGAAAAATGTGGATGCTGAGTAGTTAAAGACAGGAAGATATCTTTGAGTCTTGCCCTTGCCTATTGCACAGTTTTCTACCCTGGAAATGGGTTGATGTATCTTTCCTTTTTGTTGAGACAGAAGGAGACCTGGATTGCTGCTTTATTTTAAGCTTCCACTTGACTGACAAATAAAAGCCAAAGCAGGATCACAAAAATCATGACACATTTTGAGCTTACAGTTGATTTGGTTGTACAATGAACTCCATCCTCCTTGCAATACTGATGGTGTATCGCTGTGACTACATATTTAACTGCATTTGGAGATAAAATCCAAAGGCTGCGTTGGAGGCACTATCTGAATATGCAGCCTGAACTAAGTGTTTCTCCCATGCCCTGTGCAGACTCCTTCCCTCATCACCACGTGGCAGAGCCTACTTTCTGTACGTAGCCTTTGGTGGCGAGAAATCACATTTGTCTTGAATTTATGGCTAATCAGTTGTGCCTTCAAGTGAACTGGAGGAAACCAGATAAAAATTAAATGAAGAAAAGTGAATGCCACTCAAAAGAACCATGGCCCAACTGAGTATATGTGTGAATGCTTCAGCACTACATGCATATGTAACGTATTATCCATACTTCCATCTGTCCATCTATCCATTATCAATGCAACATCTATCCATTCATCTTCTCATTCCATCCATCTCTCTGTCCATCCATTCATTTGTCTATCATCCACCTGTCCATTCATCCATCCACCCATCCCTCCATTCACCCATCCGTCAATACACTCATCTTTCATCCATCCATCCATCCATCCATCCATCCATCCATCCATCCAAAAAACAGTGACTGAGTTGAGTCTACTGGGTACCAATCACCATGCTAGATTTTCGCCATCTCCTCAAATTAAACTCTTAACTCATTTCCCGAGTTCACTTTCCAGCTTGCTAGATCAGCAGGATTCTTTGTAAAACACTACCATAAAAATGAACACTGATGGCCTGACTCTTCATGGGCGTGAGCAGTCCATGATGTAGTCCACAGGTAGAAACTCCCTTTCCTGCCAGCATCCCACTTGAATGAACACACCATTATCATCATCCTTTGCCTGATTTTATTTGCCTGTGCTTATGGAATACACAAACTGTGCTTTTTATTAATTAGCCAGATGTAACACTTTTAGAAGGGATTCTTCACTACATCTAGTTTTACAGTCTTTTTAAGGTAAACCATCATCTTTCAAAAGCTGTTACTTTATGGTTTCATTAGTGCTGAGATGGATGGATATTACTTTTTGAGGAGGCCATTTGAAACACTTGCTCATGATTACATTCACAGTTCCATTTCTGTACTTAAAATTATTCTGATCCTCACTTTACAGTATTATTGCCTTCTTAATACCTTTGGAGTCACTTAAGACATTGTATGACTGGAGATGTTTAGGTAAAAGGAAGGAAGAAAAGATAAGTAAATACTAGTGGGCACAATTTGGAGAGCTCTGGCTTAAAAGCTGAAGTCTTGTCTGTGACTGTGACTGGTTAGTTACTGTCCTGTCTGGGACAGACTTGACTGTCACTTTGAAATGTGCCAGTCATGGGTTCACAGTTTCAAAATGTGCTCCAAGTACAGACCTCACTCAGCTCCCATTCCTGGCCTTGGGAAGCTGGGAGACAGCTCAGGATGCCAGGCCAATCGTCCCTCCACCAAAGAAACCAACACAAACAGCAGAAAACAACCAGATAGAAAGGACGCCTCTTGGTGTGGAGGCCAGGAACATTATTTTGCATCATGATGTGTTGGAAAGAGTCTGACAATTGGCGTCAGGGAAACTAAATTAAATTTGTAGTTTCACCTCTACCCTTGGTGTGACCTTGGACAAGTCACCTTACCTTTTGGGATCCTTAGTTTACTTCTTAGCAAAACAAAGGTGATGATCTTCAGGGTGGGGGATGTAATGTGTACCTTGGCTTGGGGCAGGTCACATACACAGGGGAAGTGGGCTGGGTGGAGACTGCGGAACAAGAGATGTGCTCCACCGCCCCAGCCCCAGGCAGTTGTCACCAAGGGGAGTGAAAGCCCAGTGGGGCTAGATGTTCATTTTGGCAAGACTCCTAATTTTTAATTGTTGGTAACTAATTACAAAATTTTAAACCCTGGAGAGAGAAGTGGAGGTAAAAGTCACCTAGGAGGACTATAGCCATGGGCTAACGATTTGGAATCTCTGTGCTTCCTCCCAGCTCAAATATTTTTATTTCTAGGCATACACATTAATATTTTAGCGGTGATATTGTACTTTCTTAGTTTTTAATTTTTAAAATCCTCACCTGAGGATATGTTTTTATTGATTTTTAGAGTGAAAGGAAGGGAGGGAATGAGAGAAAGAGAAACATCGATGTGAGAGAAACATCAATGGGTCACCTCCCATTCGCACCCTGACTAGGGACGGAATCTGCAATCTAGATATGTACCCTGACTGGGACTCAAACCCGCAACCTTTTGGTGTATGGGACGACGCTTCAACCAACTGAGCCACCCGGCCAGGGCTATTTTATGTTTTAAAGACAACATTTTATTTCTCTGCTTCAGTTTACCAGTCCACAACTGGCCATGTTATTATTAGCATATGATTCAAGAAAATGATGACATTTCACTATTTATTAATGGTTAATCATCGTTGGAGATGTGGGTATGTCCTACCTCCTTCAGCTAGGTGGCCTCCCGCTCTCCAAAGCCTTACTTCACTTCTCTCCAGAAGATTCAAAGGGTAGACAGCTCCTTAAGGTTCTTAGTAACAACAGTGCCCTGGAAATCTGCTTCTTTGTAGAATTAATCAACCAACCACACATAACCACCCACTCATGTGGACACTTCAAGTTGATAGCTACATAAATATCTACTCAGCAAAGGGTGACTATGGGCTCTTTCATTGGTCGTGTGTGGGTGTGGACCTATGATGCTAACTCATGTTGATTTGGGGTATGGTAATACTTTATCTGGCCATTGAAAAATCCTATTTGAAATTGCCCTTTTTAAGACTTACAGAACCACGCCCCTCTCCTTGGCCCCTCCACTCCCACGCCCCCACCTCCGGCAGCTACTGCACAGTGAGACAACCAGGTATTTTCGCCTTTTAGGTGACCTGTAGGAGCCTTCGTTTTCCCTCATTCTGGGCTTTTCACCATCTCTTTACAGGTAGCCTGAATTATTTTGAGCTGCGGCACATCTCTATTTATATCCTGCATGTCAGACAGTTGGAGGAAAGTTCCCTTTCGTGGCTCAAATCTTTCTGTGAATGAGAGAAATAGAGACCATGCTTCACACTCATGCAGTCTCCCTGTGTGACCCACACACTCACAACCCTTGTGCTCACATAACTGTCCCTGTATTTCAAGTAAAAGAGTTGACAAAGGCAAATTTATTTCCTGGAATCTTGTGTGATCCACAGAGGGTGACTGAATCCCTGCTTGCTGAAGCTGTTGGTAACTGCTCTCACCCTCTTTTTCCTCATTCATAAATACTGAGATGTTCTTTGCTGGGTATTTGTGGGAGAGTTTAGGTAGTGAGGTTTCCTCCTTAAGCAATAGCTTTATGGGAGAGGTATGCTTGGGGAGAGAGGCAGCCTCAGGACGTCACTGCTCTTAGAGTTCTGATTTTTGAAAAAGTGCAGGCATAGGGCCAAAGACACTGAATTGTTGCCACCATGGTTGTGTACAGCTCCGGCTTGTGTGCCTGCCCTGTCTCCCCCAACTTGGGCAAATTCCTGGGGATCTTCAAAGGGCTTTGCGAGTATTGATATTGCCCTTGTTCTCCTGACTTTCAGGTTGTGTTTACTTGGGTTTAAGGCCAATTGTGGTATTAGTTTCTTTATACTTTCCACCCCCATGGCAAAATGCGGTGCCCTCACAAAGCTATAGTGCAGGGCCCCTGTGAGCTTGCACGAGCTAACACTTTATTACCTAATGATCTAATATGCAACAAGGCAAAGAGCTGGTGCTCATCATCCTGACATCGGTGCCGGGAGAAGTGACTAAATTGCTTTATGTACCATTAGCGCTCGCAGCTGTGGTGAACTCACCGGCAGCGTTTATGCAAATGCCAGTGAAGACACTCTGGTGGCTTTGTCAGGAAGCCGTCTGACAAGCAGTTCAAATGCTCATTTTTTTTAGGGGACTTAAAAATTTTGATGTGCATGTGTTTTTCTCACTTCCTTTTTTTCTTCTCTCCACTCTCCCCCCTTTATGGACTATTTATTGGAGGACTTTCCTGATCACTGGGGAAGTCTGAGAGGGCAGGGAGCCATGCCCTGTCCCTGACTGGGGTTAAGGCCCCAGCCAGCTATTCTTCAGATTTAGGGATATTTATTATTGTTGTGTATTTGTACTATCTTCATATTTATTTTAAAAATAAGTAGAACTGTGATTAATCAAGAGTTTTTAGAAGATGAACATTTTAATGTTCATGAGTTCTGACCTGAGGCCCTACTTGGTTTCTTGGCTCAAATACAGATGCTTTAAAATACCCCTACTTTTTAAAAATGGAAAACGATGGACATTTAGCTTTTGTGGGCATCAGATACGAATGAATTGAATGTCCCTTCAAAGTAATTATACAGATTGAGATGTGAAGTATGCTTGTGCCAGGGTCTCAAAATAAACAGAATCAAAACCAAAGTGGGGTTTGGTCAAACGGAAAGTACTTGTAGAAGAGAGTGGTGACACAATCACGGGGCCTTCTCCGTGCTATGGTTATGGCGTTAGAGAAACAGAATCCCATTTGCCCCACCACCAGTTAGCTCTGACCTTTCCACTGCAGTGTCCCCTCCCAGCTGTCCCTGACAACATGGTGTTATTCTTGCTCTTTAGCATTTGACCTTCTTTAATCCTTTTGCTCCAGACAGCAGCAGTGTTTGCTTCCGTTGCTTGCCCCTGGGTATCCAGTCCCATTGCCTCCTGGTGCCCAGCTGCACTTAAATTTGTTGTTTTATGGACATGGAGAAAGATGGGTCAGGCCTGGAGATTACTCCTTGGGAGACAGCATAGAGCTTCCAACAGAACGGAGCGGCCTCCTCTTCTCCCCTCTGTGTAATGACGCCCTAAGAAGGAGCCAGCGAATCTCAGTTGGGTCTATTAGAAGTAGCATCCACCTGTCTGACTGGAGAGCTGGATTCTGGTCCTGACTCTGCCATTAACTAGCTGGGTGACTCTGGGAAGTCCACTTTGCTTCCGTGGCCTCAGTTTTGTATGTTTCCAATGAGACCTGGGTTGGGTCATCTTTAGACCTCCTTTTAGTATGCCCATTTTTGGGGTGTTCTGAACGGAAGCATTGACACTTTCCTAGTCTGATACCTATTTCAGGAGATGCCTTTGGAGAGACAGGACTTCAGGAGAACAGAGAAATCCCCTGGTTATTTCTAGGTTAGCCCTTCCTTTAGATCTTTAGCCAGAGAATAAGGTGTCAGCAACAGTGAACTTCAGATCATTCCTTCACCCATTCATTCACACTAAGCATCCACTACATGCCAGACACTAAGCTAGGTACAGTAGCCCAAGGCAGATACAGTCCCTGTCTCCACAGAATTTATGATGTAAATAGAGAAGAAAGACATTAAGCAAAACTTCTAACTAACTCCTTAGAGTTGTGCATAAAAGAGGGCCCACAAGAGGAGTGAGGATGAGTGAGGTGTTGGGGAAGCCTTTCTATGAGGAAATCACATTTATGTCCAAACCTAAGAGATGAAGAAGTCTTCACCAGGCAAAGGGGACAGAAACAAATTTCCAGGCAGAGAGAACAGCATATAAAAGGCTGTTTTGCTTAAGTGAGTTCAAGGCACCAAAAGAGACAGGGATGGCTCCTGCTGCTCCAGGGCTGGCAGGAGAGGAGGCTGGGCTGGCTGCTGAGGGCCAGGTCACGCAGGCCCACGTAGGATGCTCAGGCCCTGGTTGTGGCAGTTGTGAAATGGTGGTGGGGCGGGGGGGGGGGAGGGGGACGGGGGGGGGGGTGGTGGGGAGGCATCAACCAAGCAGGGCTTTGATGAACTCAGTTGTAATTACATGAACTGCTTCTGTGCCATGAGAGCCCAGGGCAAGATTGCTCTGAGTTGCTTATAACTTTGCCCTTCCCTGCCAGCCTCTGGAAGCTCACCAGGGAGTTGGCTGTGCCTTAAAGCTGTCCCCCTGATCACTTCTCATTCCGTCAACAGTGCACGTGTTCAAAATAGGAAGAAAGTCAAACATTTGAGGGTTCTTTTTCTAGATGGTTTTGGCTTATGAATTCACTATTTTTTTATAATTAGCTTAGAAAGAGTTTACCTATTGACTTCTTTTTGAACTTGTAGAGACCTTTTTTTTTTTTTTTAAGGCTTGTTATTATTTGACCTAGGAAATGTAAATTACTTGTCTGATCCCAAAATTAAAATGGGATGAGTGGAAATAAACCAAACAACAAAGAGAGATGCACCCTCCCAAATTTCTCTCCTCTCCTACCATGGTCAATGGCTGAGTCACAGCACATGCTGAGTGAAGAGCCATTCAAGCATGGAGGCCATGAAACAGATCTCCTAGAGACCCAGAGAGGGGATGCAACCAGCTCAGGCTCACATAGCTACTTTCTGTCAAAAGCCGTTTAGTACTCTCTGCACTTGTCATGGTGTGCTGGCTGGCAAGTATGAATTTCAGGGGTTGCACAACTAAACGGTCATTTGGTTACACAGGATGTTGGAGAACTGGGGTTCCACCCCTGATGCCTGTGCAATCCAGGTTGGCCTAGGCTTGCAGGTGTCTCTGGGATTCCAAAGATCATAAGAAGGTTGTCTGTAAAATCTCTCCAGCCTCCTGACAGAAACGCACCTTCAGATCCCACAGGCAGAGGATGAGGGACCCAGAGCTTTACACTTAGAGTTTCAGTTAGAACTCCAGTCAGGCCCCCTTTGGCAAGAGCATTTTGGTGCAGGGTCCAAAGTTAAGTAGAAAAATAGAGCAGCGATTTTTTATTTTTGTTACCAAGGGTGGCATATTACATCTTATCAATTGATTTTCCTACTTGAGAAAGCAAGACAGATGCAAGAACAGCACATTAAGGTTAAGAATATCCAGATGTGTCACAAAGCAGAGCATGATGGCCCCAGATTTTCAAGCATCAAATCAGGCCTTTTGCTTTGAGCGGTGGGGAACATGTCTTTTGTCTTCCCTCACCATGGAAAGGACTCGGCAAGAAGTCAAGATAATGAACAAGAATCTAAGTGAAGACTGACTTTCAGTGTGTCCCCTGAGTAATCCATAAAGCAGGTAACGCCAGAAATCGCAACACTGGGAACTTGGTAGCCCGCAAGCTCTCAGTGTCAGGCAGATTAAAGAGTGCATGAGCCAGGGGTCACTGAGAAGCAGGTGGTCCACATTATCCTTGTTTGAATATGACACCACCAACAGCATTGGTGACAAAGGAGAAACAGTGCTCAGACTTTGCTGTCTGGCTTAATGATGATCAGGCCAGGTAGCAATATGTATTATTATTGCTATTATTATTTTTGGACTAATATCAACTAACATTTATGGAGCATTTACTATGTGCCAGCACTGTGGTGATGATTTTATTTTTATAATCTTAACAAATCCTTACAAATATAAGGACCCATAATAATTATTATCCCCATTTTACAGATGAGAAAACTGGGCTTTAGAGAGGCTTGGTAACTTATCCAAAGCCACAAAACTAATCAGACATGGACCTGGGCCAGGACCACAGATCTACCTAACTGTGTAGCTCTGTGTAATAGTAGAAGTATCAAGAATAACAACAATACACACTCATTGAGCCCTTATCATGCTGGCACATAGGTGCTATAGACACCCCACTGTAAGATGAAGAAACCGAGGCTAAAGAGCATTTAGGCAACTTGCCCAGAGATGCACAGCACATAAGCTGTAGATGTGGGGTCAAACCCAGAAACCCCTACCACTTGCTCTGAACATTATGCTTAAATTCTTTTCATCTCATCTCTCATGTTCCTTTTTTTTCCAATACAAGGAAGGCAATTTATGCTGGTATCTTAAATAGACCTTTCAAAAGTTAGCCCAGAGCATGTCTTTTTATATTTTGATGGGCATGCTGTGTATGTTTATGTTTACCTTATAGTTCATTTTCCTTCAATAACTTGTTTTTCCTGTGGCTATACCACATTGTGCTAGTCAAATAAAGAAAATGCTGATTTTATTTGATGACTGGCATGTTGTCTTTGGGGCTGGCAAGTTAACAAGGGGGCTGGTAATATTTTATTTATTTGCAAGGATCTTCTAACTCATCTCTGCAGAAATCATATGTTGACCATATGGGCTCTCTGGCATGTATGCAAGGCCGAGAAAAAGGAGATCACGAAAAAACTGTGAGATTGTGCGTTAGGTGTTAGGATACTAACCGTATCTTTGTTAAGGTACTGAAGGGTTACTAAGCCTCACGCTCCAAATAACACGGGAAACTGATACGAATTCTGGAAGGCTGTTTCCTTATATAAATTTCTCGACAGGCCCATCAACTGTGGGAAACTTCCAGTATTTGATATTTTGTGTGATCTAATAAATGAATGAGCCACACCTAACTTACTTTAATAAGTATGTGGGGGATGGTGTGGGGGAGGCGGGCAGTACTTTCTGCTTACATTTTGGACAGAAAATGGCAGACTTTTTATTTTATTTTTTAAAAATATATATGTATTGATTTATTTCAGACAGGGAGAGGCAGAGAGAGATAAAAACAACAATGATGAGAGAGACTCATTGACGGGCTGACTCCTGCACGCCCCCTACTGGGAATTGAACCGTGACCTCCTGGTTCACAGATCGACATGCAACCACTGAGCTACACCTGCTGGGCAATTGCAGACTTTTTTAAAGGCTAATTTTTTAATCTTACAGTTGATTACAAAAACATCATAATTCCAGTTTTGATTATTTGCATAATTGATTGTTCTCTAAACCAAGGGCCTCTTTCTACTTACTTGCCTGAGTACCTTCCCTCAGGAGAATTTTAGAGGATTCAGATGAGGCGAATATGCCAATGAAAGTTTCTCTGTGCTGCCACACACATTCTGAAGATAATATCTTTAGGGGGCAGTGTGGCCAGGAGTGGGTTTGAATCATATTTGACTGAACATTTTCAGTTATACATGCAGAAATAAATAAGAAGAGAGCACTGCCACTACCTTGCTCATGACCTTGAGTATGTACTTTGATTTCTTTGGGCCTCAGTTTCCTCATCTATTAAAGGGGTACAGCCTTGGTAGAGCCCTTTAAGCTATGATGATCTGTTGTTTGAACCCTGATGATTCTGTGAGAGGTCTATCTCTGGGGGGGCCATACACACTGCCTTGATGAATGGCCCTCAAGGTCATGGTCATTCCACAGGACAGATCTAAGGCCAACTTCCCTCCACCATGGGCATTTCTGCAGGAGGTTCACAGTGGGGAGGCCTGGAAAAGCCACAAAGTGTGGCTTACACAGCCACGTATGCCTTAGGTAGCTCTAATCTGACGTTCTTTTCTCTTTTCTCTGAATTCCTTCAACTGAGATGGTATAATGTTTAATCCACTCAATGTTCAGCAGTGAACTTTAGACTAGGTTTCCCATGCAGTATGTGAGATGGGGGAAAATGTTTTTAAAAAATTAAAAATATATACTAGTATTTATCTATTTGAATGCAAAAAAAAAATAATCAAAAAACAAAAATCACCAAAGCATTTTAAAGTCTCACAGCTATTATTGCTTAGGGCAAGACTGAATTTAAAGAGAAAGTACGTCAATATAAACAGAATTGCAACTAAATAATAAGTCATAATGTAAGTGGTACTGAGGTGCAGCAAAGCCAGGACTGAAGTATGGGAAACAGTTTTAGAGTTGTTAAGGGTGGGGAAGTAGTAATTCTTTATAGTTACCAGGAAATAGGACCCGGGGGGGGGGAATTTTTTTAAAGTCAAATATTGTTATTTAAAAATAATATTTTTAGCTCAGTTTATCATTAGAACAGACTTAATGTCTGCATAGGATTTCAAAAATCAAAATGTCTCCCACTCTGGCTGGTGTTCTCAGTAGTTAGAGCATTGTCCCATGTCCTAAAGGGTGGGTGTGATTCTGGTCAGGGCACATACCCAGGTCTCGGGTTTGATCCCCCATAGGGGTGCTTGCAAGAGACACCTGATTGATGTTTCTCTCTCTTCCTCTCCCTTGCTCTCTTTGTAAAACAAACATGTCAAACTCAAAGGCTAACATGGGCCAAATAAACGAGGCATGTGGCCTGCGGGCCGCAAGTCAGTGGAAAACATCTTCCAGTAAGGATTTAAAAAACGAAAACCCCAAACGTCTCCCAAGCCGTTAACGCTGTATTTTTAAACTAGCAGTGTCTGCATGTTGAAGAGGAGAAATTAGCGTAGAAAGGAAGGATTTGAGTCAAGGACAGACTCAGCCGGGTCCACCCAGGCAGTGCATTATGGTAATATAAATGGAACCAGCTGGACACTGAGCAGAGCTGACATTCTGTTGTCAGGGGCAGGATCGCCCATCAATTTCCGAGATAGGATTTGAGTTCAAATGACAGAAAGAGCAGCAACTGTGTTGAAACTGATGCATGGGGGAGGGGTGGGGCAGGCAGGAACCAGCCAGGCCTAAAGACAGGAAGCGCTGGTACCTCCGGAAAGGGGTGGCTCTGTTTTCTCATCTGGCTGCTACCCTTCCTTCTAACCTTAACATCTGTCAGCAAGATCCACCTGGGCCCTTGCATGATGAGAGCCTGCTGTAGGGGGAACGCACTGGTGCTAATTTTAACCCCCAAGAGAATGGAGTGTCTGCAGCTGGAGTGAGGGCCAGGTCAGCCTAGGAAACTGGATTCCACAGAGTCAGTTGCTTATCCACCGAGGAAGCACAGTGAGGGTGTAGGGACAATTGTTAATAATCACCAGAAGACTTCTCAACGTTTAAGCTACTCTGTTTGGTTCCTCAGTATCTTCCCAATTCTGATCATTCTTCTTTCGTTCATGTGCTTATTCACCCATTCCTTCATTCATCTATTTAACATATATTTATTGGCTGCCTGCTATATTAGACAATAGGGATGCAGAGGTGAACAGGCAGGGATAGCTGTTGACATTACGAGGCATATAGTCGTGGGTGTGTGTATCTGTGTGCTGATATTAAGCAAGTAATTGCACACAGAATTATGTAAAGTGTAATGATGGTAAGCATGATAAGGAGAAATATAGACTGCTAAGAGAGCTTTCAACAGGGGGACTCGGCCAAGTCTGAAGAATCAGGGATATTTTTAAAATTTAAAATAAAAATGAATGCCATTCCATCAAGCAAAGAGGAGAGAGCTTTCTAGGTGGAGGGGAAAGAATGTCCAAAATTCCATGTGGGGACAAAATACCAGAAGCTTGTGGAAGGGCTGTTTGGGAAGGTGTGCTGGGTCTGAGATCCATTTCTGAGAAAACAAATTTGGAAATTTCTCCTAGGTTGGTTTCTCTTTTACTTGGAGATATGAGTCAATGTATTTTCTTCATCACAGGCTAACAGAACTCTTTGCCCAGGAAAATGCTAGCTTGAGACCAGTGTTTGCCGTGAAGATAATTCTGCTCTTATAAGAGCAGGCTTTGAGCATCTGATATTATCAGGTTCAGTGCTAAGCACTTGGTATCATCTCTTTTAATGCTCTCAACCACCATAGGAGGGCACTACTATTTTCTCCAATCAGCAATGAGGGAAACGGAGGCCATCCTTCGAAGAGCTGGCTGTGGCTCCTAGAAGGGTTTGGTTTTGCACCTGTAGCATTGGACCTCCAGGTAGCTGACACAAGGCGGTCATCACCACTGTTCTTTTCCACTGTTAAGTCAATGCTAATCACCTCACGCTATACTAGTACTTCAGAGGTGGAGAGAAGTTCTCCTGCTATTTGATCACGTAATATAACTCCTGCTTCAATGGAAGCAAATTGACGACGTTACTCAAAGGCAAATTGAAAAGCCAGATCTGTGCTCAATCCCCAGGGAACACTAGTTGGCATATGCAGTGATATATGGGAAGGTGCTTTTCTGGGTTAAGATAAAAAATCCTGGTATCACGTCACGCTATCAGGCATCCCATCTCAGCCTCCCTGTGCCAGCCCTGCAACTTGAAATACTCAGTGGACAGAAATGAAACTTTATAGAAATTAGGTGATCATCATCCTTATCAGATGAATATGATGCCATCAGCATGACTTTCGCATCCTCAGAAAGAAAGGAAAAAGAGAGATTTACCTGGAGAGGAGCAAGAGAAAGTCTGAGGCATGGATTGTAGGATTTTTTTCTGCCAGCCTACCTCTGGAAAGTTGGCGGGGAGATGACCTAGTAATTAAAATCCTGCTTAAACGTATGCTCAGTCATAACAGAGGCTAACAGACCTGGGAAACCAGATGGTAACCAGAGAAGGAAAAGTAAAACACAAAAGTAACACTCGCCAGCCCACAGAGCATAGAAATAGGTCTGAATTGGCCAAATACTTCTCTGACTACTAAGCATGAAAGCAGAACCCAAGTACTAATATATTTTTATCCCAACCTGTGAAGTTAACCAATATTGTATATGCGAACATATGCTCCCATGTTGCTGGCTTATTTAGTAGACAGTTGTAATCAACTGGACATCAGTCGTTCAAACCCACATTCATCACCTGTAGTTCTGGGGAGACGTGCAGCAGGAAAACATGGGCAGTCGAGGCACAGGCAATGCCAGGTTTGGGGCCTCGTCTCAACACATAACTTTCTTTCTTTTAATCCTCACCCAAGAATATTTTTTTCCATTGATTTTTTAGAGAGAATGGAAGGGAGGGCAGACACACAGAGAGAGACATCGAAGTGAGAGAGACACATCACTGGTTGCTTTCCACATGCACTCAGACCAGGGCTGGAGATGGAGCCTGCAACCTAGGTACATGCCCTTGACTGGAATCGAACCCATGACCCTTCAGACCACAGGCCAGCACTCTAACCACTGATCAAACCAGCCAGGGCCACATGGGTTTCTTTCATCAACTTTGGGGCAAAGTAATAAAAGTTTCAAGAGAAGAGTATATATAAAATACATACAAATAGCAGTAGACTTTAGATGTTATTTAAAAGACTGATTAAAATTAATGTGGTTGGTACAAATGGTGAACTTTATTTAATTCCTTATTCTTTGTCTACTTCTCTTTTGAGCACAGTTGGTAAGCCAATAATATGAGCACCTACTATGTGCTGGGCCTGAGTTAGATGCTTTTAGGGACATTATGTGTGGGGTGATGGGTGAGGGGAATGTGTCTCAGCAGTTCCAATGTATTTTATTTCTTTGTAGAGGAGAAAAGAGAATTTTTGTCAATCTTTGCTAAAATCTGGCTGAATCATCAAACCAGCTGTGTTCTTCTAGTAACTATTACATGCAACAAATCTATAAAGTTGTACCTCAGATTCCTCTACCTTTCAACTTTGGCAAAATCCTAGAAACTCTTCTTGATTTGGTTAGTTAAAGCCTGTGGAATCCAACTCTTATTGTTGAAAATAAAATTAAAAAAAGAAAACGGATGGGGAAAATGTTATTAGTTATTAAGGTACTGTTTTATGATAACCTATTTAATCAGTAAACTTTAATTATGTTGTATATGTGCAAAATTATATAATGAACACCACTGAGGTGGAAAATATCCAGATTGAAAATGAAAGTTAAGGGGAACTACCCTACGCTTTAAAAATGTAAGTTCTCATAGTGCTGCTATCACTGGTATTAGATGTTCAAACTCTGTGTATTTAGCGGCCCAACTTGTAACAATAGAAAAGCTTCTCAGCCTGGAAGTCTGGCAGTGTTTTCAATGCTCCTGTGTTTAAGTTGGCACCTGCGGCATTATATGAGGATGCCATATTTTGAACGTGGAAATAGAAGAAGGTAGAGAAAGATTTTACTATAATTCATACATGGGGCTGAGTCTTAAGGGGAAAATAACTTTACTTGGAAACAGAGAAGTAATATTCTGTAAAGTTAATAAATATCCACCCTCTATCTTGGGAATAAGGAATTGCACAACCAAGATTTTATGGGACGTTGGCTGTGTTTATATGATTACAGTGAATATTTTAGCCAAACTGAGCAGAAATTTTAAATAAATACCACAGTTTAAGGGTAGTTTGGGTGTTTTAAATATTTGACTTTGTCAACCAATTGTGGATTCTCAAAATCTCAAGTTCAAATGAGTGTCTGAGATCAGTTACCTCATTTGTAAAGTAGAAATTTAGAATAACATCTGCTTACCTACAACTCAGGGTTGATATTAAGAATAATTGAGATAATGTATGAACAAGCCCTGTGAAAACTTAACATGCGAGTTAATTGTCAGGTATTGATTAAGTGCAGAGAGCTGTCTATCCAGTTTGTGAATGAATGAGGTCCCTGCCTGCAAGGGATGCATAGGGTTGATTGACAGTAGGGTTGATTTACATAATACATACATGCCCAGCTACACACATACACACATACATATATCAAGATAAAAGTTAAAGGAAAAGTGCAGTAAGTGGCAGATGAATGGTAAAGACATGAAAAAGTTCCCTGAAGGGCTAGTGTAGAGATGGAAAGAAATAGCCTCACACAGAAGACCAGTCTTCTTGGCAAATACTATTTGGGTGGAAGTGAGTGGTATAACCTTCCTGAAAAAGAAATGGTAGGGATGTGCAAAGTTTGTTGGGAGACAGTGAATATGGAGAGCCTGTCATTGAGTTATTCGTTTTCTTCTTCCCTGTCTTCCTCCTCCTTCTCCTGCAACTTCTGGTCTTCTTTCACATTTTTATTCATTGCACACTCTGTACATGCAGATTAACTCATGTAAACCTCACAACCACCTCATGAGGTGGCTTCTCTCATAATTATTACTTCCAATTAAAGTGGTAAAAATGGAGGCTTAAGGAAAGTAACTTGCCCAAGTAATTTGCTAAGTGAGAAAGCTGGACAGCAAGCTCTGAGGCCTCCTGAATCCAGAGCTAGCGGCCTTATCTGCTGCCTAGTCCTGCCTGCAATTGGGGAGAGCTGAGGAATGAGGTTGGAAGGGAGAACTGGCCAGACTCATGAGGTGGACTTGATGTGTAGGCTAATGGGAGACACCAGAAAGCTTTGGTCAGGGCAGGAACATTTTGAAAGCTGGCATCTGAGGGAGGAAGATTAATCTGGGTTTTGATATGTAGAGGGGACTTTTCGCATAATTAAATCCAATAGTAAAATGAATCACAAACAGGCAAGTGTGAGTGTTTGCTCTTTGGCATTCAGGTTGAATAGCCCAGACCCCACCGAGTAATTGCTGAGAAAGCTGAGTCAATCCTCATGAAGTTCAAATGGAAGTGGAATTCCCACTCTTCTTTGCAGCTCTGTCTGGATAAATTTGATGATACACATTCCGGTGCTGGTGACGTCACTGATCATCACCACGGAAACATCTGTGCTCTAACAAACACTGGAGTGCAGCGTCACTGAATGTGTCAGGGAGGAGAGGAAACTGGCTCAGGATGATAAGGCTCTCCAGAATAAAAGTTCACTCAACTACATTAGCAGTGGCAGCCTCGGTCGCGGAGAGAAATATAAGTATTGCTTTTCAGAAAAGCACAAAGCAGGAGTCATGCATTGCTAAAGGTTGGGCAAGGTTGATTTCGAGATGCTGTCCACATTCAAAACACAGTTTCCTTAAAAAGTCACTATCTACGCTGTCTTGCATGATGACAATAGAAATCCTTTAGGAGCAGGGAGCTCATCTCCCAAACTGCTCACAGAAAATCTCCTGCAGGGCAGGGGAAGGCTAGCGGGGACTGCTGTATGGTTCTGGGAGAGGCCTTGA
Source organism: Myotis daubentonii (assembly GCF_963259705.1). Classification (NCBI taxonomy): domain Eukaryota; kingdom Metazoa; phylum Chordata; class Mammalia; order Chiroptera; family Vespertilionidae; genus Myotis; species Myotis daubentonii. Next base: position 96,655,769 of record NC_081844.1, on the reverse strand, counting down.
ACAATCAGAAGTAGAATTGACCGTGGTTGTGGTTTGTGTTTATTGTTTGATGAATTAGTGGCAGTATTAGTTATGTAGTTGCAGAAATTAATAACTAAACGATGGTTCTTGGCCCTGCATGGATTTATAGAAGTTGCACATGGGTGAGTCAGATCATGGACTGAATCCAGGGCTGAGGTATGTTTAAGTTTAATTTGTATGGTGCTTAAAGAAATGATATATTTGTTGCTTTACAATGAAAAGTAATGAAATTTTATATAAAATTCTGGATTTGCAAATTATGTTTGTATTCAGAAGATCTGGTAGTGCTGGAATCACATTTTCAAATGACAACAATTAGATCAAACAGAAGAGTTGTGTCCCTTTTAGGTGGGGCATATACTCTACAGTTAGCCACAGTCCCCACCTCTCCCATGGTGTTGCCCCTAGCTAATTTTAGTTACTTTCCTTTCTGTCTGGCCCTATGAGCATTTGATTTTGTGATCATTGGTGGTGGTATTAGAGAGTAATTATTCCTAGCAAAGCTCCTGGCATATGGAAGGCATCCCTAAATGGTAGCTCTGATTATTCTTTATCAATCATGGGCACAGGTATTTAAACTTGATCTTTAGGTTAGCACTGTCCAATAGAACTTCCAGTAATGATGAAATG